>NC_041387.1:487547612-487583484 GCF_002162155.2 Triticum dicoccoides | reverse complement strand
AGGATCTACCTCCACAAATGAAAGGTCTGCTGAAATGGTACAAGGGTTACATAAAAAATAAAAACGCCAAAGAATATATTTATGCGGAAGTTAGATATGAGCATCACTTCAAACATTACTATGTACAAATTCATCTGAGTGAATTGTTCCAGCTTTTCAATCTGCGCGAGCTCGACAAATCTATCATCAGTTGCTACGTTCTGTAAGTGATTTATTTCTACCCCATCTCGTTCATATTGCCTGCACTATATATATATGTCCTAACTATATTGTTGTGTCCGCTATTATACATGCAGAATGAAGATTAAGGAATGCAGAGTAAGGAACATCCATGATGTTGGGTTCATTGACCCACACATCGTTAATGGATATGTGTTGGAGCATCACCCCGCCGACATGGAGGCAGACCTGTGGCAGTTTCTTACAAAGCAGGAACTCAAAAGTGATATTCTATTTCCTTACCATTTTGGGTGAGTGTTTCTGTCTTGAGCACATTCTCTTTTGTTTACTCCATGCATGGTATGTGGCCGGCTAATCGATGAGTTATGCATGACGTACTGTGCATGTATCGTGTCTGCAGGTTCCACTGGATTCTGCTAGTAATTAAAGTTGACACCTCAGAATGTCTCGTCCACGACTCTCTGAATATGGATCCAAAGCTTTGGGGCGGCATGAGAAGAATGCTGCAGAAGTAATTATTTTCATTCATTTGCGCTCTATATCGATCGGCCTATTTCGTTCATTTCCTAATATCAAGTAACTAATAACTCTCTTGTTCATTTAATTTTCTTTGCCTCGTAGGGTTTGGAGACGGTTCATAGATACAAAGGTCGGTGAATTCAAAAAAGAGCTAGAATTCAAAAGGTCAAAGGCTAAGAATGGTGGGGATATTCAGCCAGCGGGGACCAATCTATGTGGATACTATGTCTGTGAGATGATCCAGAGATACACCTCTGAGCGGGTTCCGAGTGATACCAATGCTCAGAGGAATAACCTCCGGATGATGCTTAGTCCAGAAGCTCGCTTCCGACCACTTCAAGAGGAACTAGCTGGATGGTTCAGGAGGGAAGTCCTCCATCCTAAAGGAGAACACCATTACGAGGACGTAGAACTTTATATGCATTAAATTATGTATGGAAACTTGTTCAAAATTGTATATGGTCATCCGATGATATTGAATATATATTGTATATTCCTCTTGAATTCTTTTTGGTTCTAATTTCAAATTTGTTTGAAATTGTACATTCATATGCATGTATGTAATACCGTAGAATATGTGAAACTCCTTCAAAATTAAAATAAAGCACAAAAGAAATAAAACAGAAAACAGGTTTAGGGGGGGGGGCTAAAACCCTAAACCTGCGGCGGCCTTTAGTCGCGGTTGGCCAGAAGAACCGCGACTAAAGGTCCTCCGCCCCGACGGCCGCCTGGCGCCCACGTGGACGGGCCTTTAGTCGCGGTTCTTAAGCAACCGCGACTAAAGGGGGGGGGGCCTTTAGTCGCGCCTATTTGGTCGCGGTTGCGCAACCGCGACTAATGGCAGTTGCGAACCGCGACCAAAGGCCCTTTTTCCACCAGTGGTGGATGGATTTTCCCTATATATATATATATATTTATATTTATATTTATATTTATATAGGACAACACTATTCTAATCCTGAGATTAGAATAAGTATTTCGATCACAACCATATATATATATATATATATATGGGCCGAGCAGGTGTTCCCGAACTAAAAAAACAAAGGACTCGTCTAGCTGGCGGCCGGAGGCTGGTTAGCTCTCGCGAGCGGCCGACCCTGGTCCCGACTGCCCCTGTCCGAAAGTCTAGTCTCTACCGCATACTAAAAAGGAAAAAAATACTGTAGTGCAAAAGTGCTAAAAAGACACTGTTAATTAATCATTTTATATGGTCTTTCATCATGTAATGAATGTCTGCATGCCGATGTATTAATGTTTCTCATGTTCATCCCTTGTGCATTAATTTTCGGTTTTCAAAATTGTAAAAAACATATCATCTAAACCGCGTGTCGAAAATCAGATCCGTTTTCATCATTGAAACACTTGCGACGTGCTCTTCAAAAGTAGATCCCGCATAGGGATATTTTGACGAACTAGTCTTCCTGCCAACTAAACATCAATATGTGTGCAACTAGACTATATTACCGCGCCAACTAAGCATATGTATGTGCGGATAGTCCTGCCAATTAAACATCAATGCGTGTGCAACTAGACTATATTGCCGCGCCAACTGAGCATATGTGTGCCAAAAATAGTCGTGCCAACTAACCATTAATGTGTGTGCAACTAGACTACATTACCGTGCTAACTGGGTATATGTGTGTGCCAATAGTCTTGTCAACTAAACATCAATGTGTGTGCAACTAGACTACATTGTCATGCCAACTGAGCATATATGTGTGTAACTAGTCCTGCCAACTAAATATCAATGTGTGTGCAACTAGACTACATTGACGCGTCAACTGCATATATGTGTCTGCAACTAGTGTCCTGCCAACTAAACATTAATGTGTGTGCAACTAGACTAAATTACAAGCCAACTGAGCATATGTGTGTGCAACTAGTCTTCCTGCCAACTAAACATGAATGTGTGTGCAACTAGACTACATTACAAGCTAACTAAACATCAATATGTATGCAACTGGTCTTCATGCCAATTAAACATCAATATGTGTGCAACTAAACTACATTACAAGCCAACTACATATCAATGTGTATGCAACGACGACGTACTTCTCTTTGTCACCCGAACATAGAAAGGCACAAAGATGCATCACAAGACTGGTCAGGTGGTTAGGTGCTGGACTCTGTTAATCCCTTGGCTAGCTCGTACCTGTTCTTAAATTCTTTCCAGGCATCCATGGCAACTATGGAGAGAGAGAGAGGAGACACCGCAGGGAGCACCTGCACCTTCTCCATGTTGCCGGAGTGTAGGGGGGAGGTGGTGGTGGTGGTGCACGGCCGTCCCTGTGGTGGTGGTGTGGCAGCAGCCTAGTTTGTACCTAGATCTTGTAGGTTCCTTCTCAATCAAATGGGATACGTCCTCGTGTTTGGTTTGGTCATTTGCTCAGCCTTCTTCTCCCGTTCATCTCCCTTTTCTCTCTCATGGCTGCCGTTTTCTTACAGCTTGCATAGCTCTTGACCCCTCTCTCTCCCTGCACTGCCAGCTCTTGAATTCTTGCTGTAGTGCTCTATATTTGTACTGCTACAGAGAAAGAAAATGGAGTGAGAAAGAGGATGTGGTTGCAGGAAGAAAAGGAGCGAGAAGAGAATCTGAATTTGCTTTCTAGTCATTGACCACCCCCAGTTTCCCCTTGTTCGTCCCGTTCCTCCCCTTACCTGTGTTATTCCCTGAGCTGTTGCTGTTGCTGCTGCCTGATGAGAGGGAGTGGCTGCGGCAGCGGAACAACCGCGGCGGGGGAGGCGCGCCTGGAGATAACCTCGTGGGAGACGGGTCTGACTGTGAGCACCGGGGCCACGTCAATGGAGCTGTCGCGGTCGGGGCGGGGGCCTCTGATCCCGGGAGGCCGAGGCGGAGCGTGGGACAGGCCCCACATCTCCACAGAGATTTGGGGAGAACGAGCAGCGGCAGGACGAAGCGAGGTTGGGCGCGACAGCGGAGATGCCGATGTAGTCGGGCGAGGTGGGGAAGAGGAGGACAAGGAGGTGAGGGCCCCGACAAGGTGGCACCTGACGCACGCGCGGGGCGATTGGCCGCGATCGTGCGGGCAGGAATCGCCGCCCGTTTCTGTTAGTTGGTGGCCGGCCGCTTTTTAGATTTTAGGAAAAACAAATCCCACCCCCGAATCCCACGTTCCCCACCTCTCCCTCACTCTGTCCCTGATCCCCGCCGCCGCCATCCCCACTGCCGCGCGCCTCCTCCCTCACAGCTCCTACCCCCAAGGCCGGCGGGCCTCCTCCCCACGGCCGGCGGACCACCACGCCGGCGTGCCCCCTTCCACCCCCGGCCAGCGCGGCTCCTCTCACGCAGTCGGGTCCAGGCGGGATCCCATGCGTCGCCGTCGCCAACTGCCCCGCCGCGCCTGCCGCCGACAACTGCCCCGCCACACCACCGCCGCCGCCATCTTCCCCAGCGCGTCGCCGCCAAGACCCAACCTAGCCTGCCACCCCCGCCGACGCCAACCCCTGCCTGTCGACGGGTCGCCGCCCCGGTGGATCCAAGCCACTGCTCCACCTCGTGGCAGAGCTCGGGCGGAACCTTCCGCCTCCTCTCGGTGGGGCTCCTCCACCTCCCGAGGCCACAACTTCCTCCCGGCTGAGACCACCTTACGGAAGCTACTGTTATTTCTATCTACAGCAAACCTCCAGTTTCATCGCTTGTTTGTGTTTATCCTCTAAATAATTGGCCATTGTTGCGGGTCGGCTTCGCTAGATGCATCAGTTCAGCTGCAAAAAAACGAGTATTATATGTTGTTGTCAAGTTAGCTCACTTGTTGGAATTAGAAAAAAACGGCTGAAGGTCAAAACTAATTGTTCGAGAAGGTCAAAAACACCTTCATGTTCTTATCTTCAAGGCAGCAACATTTTTTATTTTAATTGATTGGAAAATTTGATCCATACTGAGTAGTGCTGGTGCCTAGGATGCAATACAGCTCCTCTGAAAATTCAATCTGTTATATGTTCACCAACCCTCGCGTGTGACCTGCTTGGGCATGTCTCACAGACCTTCAATGGCTCCTGTCATCGTCCTTCACCCAATGTATCTCATTACTGTCACACACGGGGCTCCGTGGTTTCCTGGCGCCTCTCCTCGTAGCTGTGTGTGTTGTGTTCTCTCTCATCTTCCTCGCTCATGGCACCGAGTTGCTGCTGGCTTTGGTTGCTGTTAATTTGTGTGTACAGAGAAGAAGACAAAATCATGGGGTGAAGGAGATAAAGATGAGTGTGTCTAGACGGTGTGGATAAGGAACGTGTCATGTGTGAGAGGATAAGGTGCAACGTGTCTTACTATTCAGTGATAAAAGGAACGTGTGTGGTTCGAAGAAAAAGTAATGGTTTTACATAGTGGTCACGGTCAACTATAAAAGCCTATATTTTCCAACTCTGCTTCCACTAGAACTTCATACAAAAAAGTTCCACTAGAAAACCTACAGAATTATAATGTATAAATGTAGAAAAGTTATTTTTTTTGAGAAGTTCAAATTAAAATAACAAGATTGTTTTGATGTTTACTACAAAAATTAGATTTTCACCGTGTCTAAAGAATAAACCAAGAAGTTCAAAAATGAAAAAATAGAGTAATTCAAATTTTAAAAAACTTAGAATTTCCCCGTTTCTAAAATACCCATAGAGGTTCAAATTTAAATAATAGAGAAGTTCAATTTTTCTTACAAAACCAAGAAGGTCAACTCAAAATAACAGAGGAGTTCAGTTCAAAAAAAACCTAGAAGTTTAAATTTGAAAGCACTAGAAGTTCAATTTGAAATAACCGAGAAGGTTAAAAAACCTAGAAGTTCAAATTTAAAAAACTAGAAAATTGTTTGCTTATTTAAAATCATATTTTTCTCTAAGAAGTTCAAAGTAAAACAAGAGAAAAGTACGAAAGTTAAAAAACTAAGATGTTTTCTCATTACTAAAGAATAAAATGAAAAAGTTTAAAATTAAATAAAAAGGAAACACTAAAAAAACTTGAAACTTAAACCAAGATTAAAACCAGGAAGTTCAAATTAAGAAAAAAACTGATTTTCCATAAAAATAAAAGATTAAAACCAAGAAATTCAATTTTAAAAAATGGAGTAGTTCGATGTATGTAAAAAATCAGGCTTCCCTCGTTACTAGAAAATAAAACAAGAAGTTCAAATGGGAAAAGCGGACGAGTCTGATATTTATTTGAAAAATCGGATTTTTCTAGTTATTAAAGAATTAAACCAATAAGTTCAATTAGAAAAGTTAGAGCGGTTCGATGTCTATGAAAACTCGTTTTTTTTCTGTTAGTAAACCCAAACAGACAGAAGTTCAAATTGACAACTGTCGAAAGTTCACGTATTGCATGGTGTGCATTTCGTATGAGAAAAAAAGAATAAAAAGATAAAGTCTTAAAAAGTTGTTGCTAGAATTTCATGTGCTATGTCCGAGGAAGTTCATAAATTCTTGCAAGAGAGGTTCACCATGTATTTCATTGCTGAAAAACACAAAAAAGACATTGTTTTTTTGTATTTTAAAATAATTCTCTCAAACCACGAGGAAGTTCAGTATATTATCCGGGAGCAATTTGATTTCAAAAAGAATAAAAAATCAAATTATAAAAACAAAAAAAAATTATGTACTACATTGTGTGTGTTTAATATGAGAAAAAAATGAATAAAAAGGCAAGGTCCAATTTTTTTTTTTGTTATAAGTTCAAGTCCTACGGTCGGAGAAAGTTAAAAAAATTATTGTGAGAGAGGTTTGTACAAAAGGAATATCATTTGTGTAAGACCGACGAATGGATGAGAAAATTACAAACGGAAATACGTCACAGAAGTTCAACGTGAAAACAGTAGGAAGTTCTACTACTATGCTGAATGAATTTCAGATGAAAAACTTTTAAAAGCGTCGCGAGTATGAAAAAATGATCAACACAAAAAAGTTGCTTGTTTATAGCAGCTTTCCATCGGTATATCACTTGCTTAATTCCGGTGAGTGAATGAAGAGCTACGAGCAAAAAAAAGTACGTGAAAAACAGAGTGAAGTTCAGGCAGAACTGCCACAAAAGTTCAAGTACTTCACGCAATGCATTTTCGACGAATCTGTTTCGCGATAAAGGTAGAACGAGTGATCTCCCGTTTCTGAAATTACTTGAAAATGGCCGGGATTCAGAGAAAACCATCAACATGAAAAAGTTTCGCATTTTTTGTAGCTTTTCAACAGTATATTACTTGCCCAGTTCCAATGAAGTTTGTAAAAATTACGGCAAAAATACGTTTTTAGCCATTTTCAAAATCAACGTAAAATCGTAATGAATTTGGAGAAACAATATATACAAAAAAGTTTTGCATTTGTTCAGGCTTTGCAACGCCATATCATTTGCTATGTTCAGACATATGATTAAAAAAAAAATCAAAAATACAAACTTGGTAGAACTTGTACTGTTTTTTAAATTACTCTTAAACCATTCAAAATTAGAAAAAACTTTCAACATGATAAAGAAGCGCATTTTCATAAGCTTTCCAACGCGATATCATTTGTCTCAATTGGATTAGGCGTTTAGTAATGGGAACGAAAATATTAACTCGGTTGTTCGGTTTGCGAAATTTTACGATTTTCCACATTACTCTTTAACCATAGGGAATTAGAAAAAACTTTCGGCATGTGGAAGGAGCGGTTTTACAGCAGCTTTCCAACGCCATATTATTTGCCTCATTCCGATAAATGGTTTAGAAATGCGATCGAAAATATGATTCACGTTTTTGTATGAAGAAAAATGGTTTTCAAAACTGCTCTTAAACCACTTACATTTTGCCAAAATTTTAACTTGGGTCATGATACTAGTGTCCATAGCTTTCCAACGGTATATCGCAAGCCCCATTTGGGCAATGTTGACGGAAGTTCAACCTAGCAGTAGGGGAAGTTCAGGTCGAACAAATCAGGCAGTAAAATTGCAAAAAAGCAATTTCATCACGACCCGAGAGCAAAATCCGCCAGCGAGCGAGATTTCTATTTAAAACCCGTATTTAGTTGCTAAAAAAATCTTTCTAGATTACACTAACATCATATAGAACACTACTAACCAGAATAATTCGCGGGGGAAGCCACGGTTGCAAAGATAGCCCGAAGGTCGGGTTCGTACAGAGGGAAGTTCAGGTGCGTGTACAAACAAAAATACGTCACAGAAGTTCAACGTGAAAATAGCATGAAGTTCAACTACTATGCTGAATGAATTTCAGATGAAAAACTTTTAAAATCGTTGCAAGTATGAAAAAATGATCAACACGGGAAAGTTGCGTGTTTACAACAGCTTTCCATCGGTATATCACCCGCTCAATTCCATGAGTGGGATGGAGAGCTACGAGGAGTAGATGAAGATCTACGAGCAAAAAAAGCACGTGAAAAACAGAGTGAAGTTCAAGGTTTCATACCGAGAAGTTCAGGTTCTTCACGCGGTGCATTTTTGGCGAATCTGTTTTGCGATAAAGGCAGAATAAATGATCTCGTTGTTTTTAAAATTACTTGAAAATGGCTAGGAATTAGAGAAAACCATCAACATGAAAAAGTTTCGCATTTTCCGTAGCTTTTCAACGGTATATTATTTGGCCAATTCTGGTAAAGTTCGTAGAAATTACGGTGAAAATACATTTTTCGCCATTTTCTAAACTGACTTTAAACCGTAAAGAATTGGGAGAAACAATACATACCAAAAAGTTTCGCATTTGTTCAAGCTTTCCAACGCCATATCATTTGCTGCATTCGGACGCACGGTTACAAAATTAGCTCGAAAATACGAACTCGGTAGGACTTGGACCATTTTCTAAATTACTCTTAAACCATTCAAAATTAGAAAAAAATGTCCAAGATGAAAAAGTAGCGCATTTTCATAAGCTTTCCAACGCCATATCATATGCCTCCATTGGATTAGTCGTTTAGAAATGACATCAAAAAAATGAACTCAGCTGTTCGGTTTACGAAATTTTACGTTTTTTAAAATTACTCTTTAACCATAGGGAATTAGAAAAAACTTTGAACATGTGGAAGGAGCAGTTTTGTAGCAGCTTTCCAACGCCATATTATATGCCTCATTCTGATAAACGGTTTAGAAATGCGATCGAAAATATGATTCAAATTTTTTGTGCGAAGAAAAAACGGTTTTCAAAACTGCTCTTAAACCGCTTATATTTTGTCAAAAATTTAAGTTGGGTCATGATATTGGTGTCCATAGCTTTCCAACGGTATATCGCAAGCCCCGTTTGGGCAATGTTGGCGGAAGTTCAACCTAATTCACAGGAAAGTTCAACGTACTACTAGCGGGGCTGGTCAAGTTGTGATCAAAATATTATTCTCATCCCGTGATCAGAATAGTGTTTATATATATATATATGTATATATATATATATATATATATACACACACATCTGGGCTATTCTGTTACGCGTAACAGAATATTATTCTGTTACCCTTCTTGAACTGACAGTTTCAGGCGGTTGTACTGATAATTTTAATCTCGTCAAACTGATCATCTTGACTCCTCATCTCATTGAACTGACGTCCGCCTGCTCATCTACCGGTAGATGGAGAACAACAGCCTGGACCACTGGCTCCACGAGCGCACGGACGCCGGCGACCCCGTGCCCTGGCTGGAGCAGCTTTGGATCGTGCGGGGTGCAGCGAGCGGGCTGGCGCACCAGCACGGCGGCGACACGCGGATGATGCACCGAGACGTGAAGTCGAGCGACATCCTGCTGGACACGGCGATGGAGGCGCGGCTCGGGGGACTTCAGGCTGGCGCGCCGGAGCGACGACACGCACGTGACGACGGACCTGGTGGGGACGCTGGGGACATCCCGCCGGAGTACGGGCACTCGCCGGAGGCGATGTACTGGGGCGACGTGTACAACATGTGGGTGGTGCTGGTGTAGCTGGTGACGGTGCGGCGTCCCGTGGACATGGCGATGTGGCTCGGCGCGCGGGACGTGATGGCGTGGGCGGTGCGGCTGCGGCGGGAGGGGCGGAGCCGAAAGGCCGTGGACGCCGCTGTGTCGGGCCGGCACTGGGAGGAGGCGGCGAGGGTGCTGGAGCTGGCGTGCGCCTGCGTCAATGAGGACCCCAAGGCAAGGCCCATGGTGCAGCATCTCATCGAGCGGCTTGACGCCATCGCCGTAGTCGCCGCGGCCCCGGAGATTCGCTCCGCCACGGTAGATAACTGAAGCTTGTGTTGACGACTGAATCGATACTACAGTAGCATGGATAACTCAGCGGGATTGAATTTTGACAGTAATATCTCATGTACATTTTGATAAGAGTTGATTTGCATATAAAGATTGATTGGAGGATGATTAACTCAGCGGCATTGCTAAGTTTTTCACCGTGCGGATTTAAAAAGTGCATGGCCGTTTAACTATTTTTTAGAGTAATCTTTTTTCAATACCCTTTTTTTATCCTTCGAACTATTTCACCTAAAGAGTTTGAACTTTTCTATATTCAGACCTTGGACTGATTGATGACTTTTTTTGTTTTTTGCCTATACATTTTTATCGTACAATTTGTCAATGTCATCGTCTCCGAGCTTGAGTGGCTTATACCCGTTGAACTGATTGAATTTGTGATGTTGAACTTTTTTTGTTTTTTACCTTTACATTTTTTGCATACAATTTTTCGGTGTCATCGTCTTCGAGATTGAATGGCCTATATCCGTTGAACTGACTGAATTGTTATGTTAAACTTTTTCTCAATTTTATTATGACTAAGGTGTAGTTTTGAATACGGTAAGAATGCATCATTTTTGGGACTCCCGAAATGAACAACGGACTTCTCCAACCAGGTTTTTTGAACCGTGTCGGATGAGCACTTAAACTTATAGAAGCGAAATTTTTGGGGTTTTAATGATAATTTTGTTTTCTCGTCCGAACTGATGATGACATCATCACCCAAACTTGCACAGTTTTATGTAGGCGAATTGACCGAATTTTGTTTGTAATAAATATTTTATGTTTTTCTCATCAAATTTTCTTTGAATTCCCTAGAACGAACTAACTATGTTTTATTTTTTTTAACTTATATGCTAGTAATACATGACCTTTCCATACGAACTCACAATTTTTTAATTGTGTTTGATGAGCACTTGAACATAAGTGACCTTTTTTTAGATTTTTATTTTTCTTATTTTTTCGCTTCCATTTTCTTTTGTCTTCATTTTAGAACTTGTGGCCGCACACGAGATCACTACAGCATTAGCATGTCCATGCTGTTGAACTGATAGTTTTTTTGTCATTGCACTGTTGCAATATAAGGACAAGAACAACTATCAATATAAATTGATACTTTTTTGTAGGTTTTTGGGAATGATAATTTCTGTTTTGTAAATATATAAAAGTTTTAAATATGTGTACTGCACCATTTGCATATGTTTGTACTGCACATGTCCATAATAATCAACACAAGCACAGGGCACTTGAATCATAATTGACACTGAAGAAACTCACTACAAATCATTACTTATTTAGGTGATATATCTAAACTTACAGAATTTAAAAGCTTGAAAACTTGAAGTAACGATATTTCTTAACACACACCAACTTTTCTGTGTCTTTTTCATGGACTGACATTAGAATATACATCGAACTAATATTAAGTTTAATACAAACATTCTCTATTCATGAACTGACATGTTTTCTTCTTGTGGACTGAAGAAAAGAGAACAAAAATACACACAGAACTCACGCTAGAATACACACTGAAGAAAAAAGAACTTCTTCTCCATGAACTGATGATAGAATACACAAATATCAAGTATTCTGTCGTCAGTTTTTTTCACGGCAGGCAGTACAAGAATGAGCAGGAAAAAAGAATCATTCACACGCGAGTACAACAGTAGTACAAGTTCAGTATCATCTCTCGCACACACACCTCCTCACCTGCTTCATGTGCGCTTCTCCCTTATTGCTGTGTGCACCTGTGTTGAGTGTACAACAACAACACTTTTCATGAACGTCGACGAGTCGTGCAGTTGTACTGCCGAGATGAAGATCCTCGACCCCGTTGCTCCCCCTGCGGCCGCTGAGCACAAGCCTTTGGCAGCAAATTACAATGTTTAGCAACAGCAAGTTGGGCAGCAAATTACAATACAGGATGAACTGAAAAAAGCATAAAAACCTACCAGGTGAACCTGAAAAAGCCTACGAGGTTAACTGAAAAAGGCCTACAAGGTGAACTGAAGGGTGCATCGATCTGGTGCGACACTGGGGGTTCGGAGGTGAATGGCCTATGGTCGCATCGTTGAACGGTCGACAGTGGAGGAGGTGAACGGCTTGGGCGTGCGGCCAATGGAGTTCTAACAATTATGAAGTAAAGAAAGCCATCCTCTTCGGAGAAATTCTTGCACAGAGTATGCATTAAGGGCTCAGAGTTTTGCCCTCGGTTCAACATCCATTTAACAGCTGTTTCTTGATGAGGAATAGGCTTAAGCTTCATGCAAGGCATAATTACTCTGGGAGGTAATTATGTGTCTACATTCACAGCAGTACTGTAAAAATAAACTATAGACAATATGCATTTTGCCTAGCTAGAGTACAATGCTAATGGTTGGCAACTCTTCTGAAATGCAGATGATTATTACTTCACCTGGTACCAAAAAATTAGGACAGTAAAGAACATTTAAATTGAATTCCTGAATGTTATATGAAGATGAGGCAATTGTACTTATGATTTGGCATTAGATGTACTAAATAGCACACAAAAGATGGACTGAAAAAATTGAACTAGCACAACTATTCTGCTTGCTGAAGATGGTGGCTTCAATTCTACATGGACTGATGTCCGTGCTCCACTTGGACGGTTGCGAGTAACCATGGCGAACAAGCTCATGGCCGAGGGCAGCCAAGGCGACCACCGGAGACTGTAGGTGGTCGTGCTTGTTCTCGGTAGTGAACTTACATGAGGTGGTGATGATGGCCGAGGAAGTCAGAAATCGGCGCTGAACTAAACAAATAAGAATTGTACTAACTAAAAATTAGAATTTGAACCGAGTGTGTCACTGAAGATGAACTTGTGCATCTGCTTTCTTGCTCCTGCACCAGTGTAACAAATTCAGGATGACATGAATTTTTTGTGCACATAATAAGATGAATGAGTGAGAGAAAAAAGAGAGCAGTAAAAGGATTTTTTTTTCACCTCGAGATGAGATCTCTTCTTGAGGTCTTGATGAAAAGTGACGGTGTAGGTACCACATAACCACCAACTAAACACCAGACCTTAACAAACGATGATCTCTCCTTCCAGAGTCTGAACTTACTAGCTTTTCATAATCTGAAGAGGTGTAAACCTTTATTGTCAAACTGCTGCAAAATCCCCAAATGCCATATAATATAAAATCCCCAAATGCCATAATAATATAAAATCCCCAAACTGCAGCAACATCCAGTTCAAGATAAGTTATCAATTCAGATCTTAATAAGCAAGAGAAACAGCGAAGAAAGGCTACATTTGTGTCCTCGGGCCATTCTTTTAGGCACACTAAAACAAACATGCCGCTCATGTTAAGTATTCTTTCCAATAAACTTTCTAGAGTATCTTTGTTTAAACATACTGTGGGGCGAACTTTTTCATTGTTTAGTTTTTGAACTCCTATGGTAATAATACATGAACTCCCTGAGGACATGAATTCTTATATTAGCACCTAAAGTACAGATCACACATGAAAATTGCTCTAAGTGGAGAAATGATTTAGTTACTGAAGTTTTTGTGGTCTAGGCCCTAAACCATGGTATGTGTTTCTATTTTTGGTCTAACAAACTGTAGAATTTTTTTGAATCGAACTGCTACTGCAGTGTATACATATCTAAGTAAATTATTTTCCATCAACTAACTGATTTCACTTTTTATGTTGAACTTCTACAAATCTATTTTTGCTAGCAACTGAAAAAGCCTACAAAGGTGTAGACATTTATAACCAATCCTATGAGAGGCATTTTGATCATACCCATTTTGATGATACGTTGTGTCAACATGTGCATAGGAAAACCACCGCTGCAAAATGAGAAATTGATCAATTTCTCCTTTTGCTCACTTCTCTGTCCCTGCCTCAAGCGAAACCAGATTTGACATTAGCTACAAATGAACAAGAACATATCAAAACTAGTAGGCGAGTGCACGGAGACATTTTAGCAAACACATGGCATGCACTCAGCAAAAGCTTATGTGGTGAAGAAGAAAGAAGGGGGTGGGCAGGGACCTAGGAGCTGCGACGAGTGAACGGCCTGGGGTGGCCGGGTTGGACTGCTGGTCGCAGGGGCGGCGAACCGAACGCCCTGGCCACACCAGGGCGACATGCAATCAGAAGGAGGTAGAGGGGCGTGTCCACGGCGGAGACATTGAACGACCCATGGTCGCACGTTGAACTGCTTGCACGCGGTGGGGAAGAGGGCCGGACGATGCGCGCTGGGGAGGGAGGTCATGGCGGCGGCACGCTAGGGGAGGGGGTGTGGCGGCGGCACGTCGGGGAGGGTGGTCATGGTGATGGCGTGTCGGGGAGGGTGGTCGTGGTGGCGCCGTCGTCCGGCGGGGCGGGGGAGGGAGGCGGCGTCCGGCGGCGCGGGACAGGGAGGTGGCGGCTGGCGGCGCGCGGGAAGGTCAAGGTGGTGGGTGCTCGGGATGGAGAAGGTCGGGGGTTGACCAGATGCAAGAGGTACGGTGGGCTTTGGACAGACGGATCATCTCCTCTATATAGGGCGCGAGGGTAACAGAATATTATTCTGTTACCGGTAACAGAATAGCTCAGCCATATATATATATATATATATATATATATATATATATATACAAAAAAAAACTTGTAAAAGAATATTACATCGCATACCTCAAAGCCTGCCAGTAGGCTGTTGAAAGCTTCGGTCAGTCTGCTCTTCGCGGAGCGAACCTTCTCCATAACCGCACCCATCAGGGTGCGGTTTTCCTCCATGATGGATGCATGTTGTAGTGCTTCCTGGAGAGTGTCAGCGGCCTTTGGATTGACAGAGGCCGCCAATGGAGCTGCTGCTCCTCCCCCTCTTTCGAAGGGGAGTGTTGGTCCAAACCTGGAGCCGTACTGGTCTCCGGGACGGTGTTCGGCGAGGGCCTACACTGTTGAGACCCCCCCACCCTCGGTGGTCATGGGGGTCGCCGTGCCCCGCTCTACAATGTCCGAGGTGTTGTCCTCGGATGCCTTTTGGACGGTCTCGTCCGCTCCTCCTTGGCCAGGAGATGGCCTTTGGGATGACACCTCGGTGTCCTCCATGGCAGGGGGAGAGAAGGCGGGAGACAGTCCGTCACTCTCTGCCTCTCCAGGTGCTAGAGAGTTCCCCTCCGAAGAGGAGGGAATCGGGATCTTGCGCGGAGGGCTGAAAAGCAGAAAAAGATTTGATATGACAGAGGCAGATTAAGCGATAACTGAACGAGTAAGTTTTCGATACTTACGTTTTGGCCAGGGGCTTCTCTCTTTGGACCTTCTGCGGGCTGTATTTGGACTCTGAGTCTGAACTATCCGAGAGGACCACCCTCCCCTTCTTCGGCGTCGCTTCCTCCAGGTTCTCGGAGGTCGTTCTCTTTCCCCTCCTTGTCTTGAGGATGGTCGCTCTCCACTTCCTCCTCCTCCTCCTCTTCGTCCTCGTCTTCCTCGTGAGAGGAGACGGCCTCGGTCTCTACGGACACTGCTTCCAGAGGGCCTTTGTAGCGGGGCCCGTCCTTGGGCCCCTTGCCTTTCTTCTTGACCTTCTTCTCCGGTGCCTGATAATGTGCCGGGACCAGCATCTCCTCCAGCTGAGGAGTGGCTGGGTCTTCAGGCAACGGAGCCGGACTCTTAATCCGCTCCAACTTCTTGGTCCAGCCCTGTAAAAAAAGATGGGCTAATGAGTTTTGTATCGACCAAATATATAAATTGGGTATGTCTTCGGAAGGTTAAATACTTACCAGAGTGGCCAGATTCATGGCGTTGAGGCCGACGTCTTTGGTCTCCATGGGCCAGCTCTTCTACGCCTTGAAGAGCAGCTTCCACATTCCCTCGTGCATGGTGCCGAGGAAATGCTGCAGAGTCCGCGACTCCTCCGGATTGAACTCCCACATGGGGGAAGCCCGGCGCTGGCAGGAGAGGATGCAGCAGAAGAGCATGATTTTAACCATGTTGGTTAGACCAAGGTTTTCCCCAGCACATTAGTGATGCGCATTTGCAATGTTTGCACCTCTGTCTGAGACCTCCAGTCATGGCCCTTCGTGGTCCAGGAGACGAGCCTCATGGGGGGCCCGGGTCTGAATTCCGGAATTGCCGCCCACTTAGTGCGGCGCGGCTCGGTGATATAGAACCACTCCTGTTTCCAGATCTTGACGGTCTCCACGAAGGCCCCCTTGGGCCACATGGTGTTGGGCAGCTTGCTGATCATAGCTCTGCTGCAGTCCGCGTGCTGCCCGTCGACCACCTTCAGCTTCACATTGAAGACCTTGAGCCACAGGCCCAAGTGTGGGTGGATGCGGAGGAGAGCCTCGCACACGATGATGAACGCCGAGATGTGGAGGAAAGAGTTCGGGGCTAGATCATGGAAATCTAGCCCGTAGTGGAACATGAGTCCACAGACAAATGGGTGGAGTGGAAAGCCTATCCCTCTAAGGAAATGAGGAAGGAAGACGACCCATTCGCCGGGCTCTAGAGTGGGAATGACTTGACCCTTGGGGGGGGAGCCTATGCGCGATGTTGGCGGTGAGGTATCCCGCACTCCGGAGATCTTTTATCTCCTTCTCCGTGACGGAGGAGGCCTCCCACTTGCCTTTGGAACCGGATCTGGCATGGTCGGAGGAGGCGGTGGTGGTGGTGAGAAAGACAGAGACTTTTTGGGCGCTGAGAGCTTGGGAGATTGGAAGGCAGAGGAGGCTGGAAGGCGTGGGGAAGAAAAGAGAAATCTATTGCCCTCTTATAGGCGGTAAAATGCCAACGGTTTGACTACCCAAATTCTATTGATGAGCAATCCCGTATTAAGTGGGCATGATCTCTGTTTTGACAGGACGGGCCAATGGGGCTTGACCTCAAAACACGAAACGCGGGGTGTGAAAATGGTTCAAAACATCAAAGGGTCAAATCTAACGCCTTGCCAAAAAAGTTGTCGGTAAAAGACACTGTTCTTATTTTTTATATATCATGCCTTCGCGGCTAAGGGTTGTGTTCATTATGAAAACCCGGATACAATTCAAGGGCTGCTATGGGATTCCTAGATTAGGGGGGTCCTCGGGCGTCCAGTCTATTGGATATGGGCCGGACTGATGGGCCATCAAGATACAAGACAGAAGATCACCTCTCATGTTCGGTAGGGACTCCCGTATGTGTGGATGGCAAGTATAGGTGTCCGTATATGTTATTCCTTTCTGTAAAACCGACTTTGTACAACCCTAAGCCCCTCCGGTGTCTATATAAACCGGAGGGTTAGATCGGAGGCAGGAACACAACATTGCTAGGCTAGCTAATCTAGGGTTAGCCAACTCAATCTCGTGGTGGGTCAACTCTTGTAACCCCTATACCCTTCAAATATAATCAAGCAGGAGTAGGGTTTTACCTCCATTAAGAGGGCCCGAACCTCGGTAAACACTGTGTCCTTTGTCCATAGTTACCATCGGTCTTCAAACATACAACTTGGGCCCCCCTACCCGAGATCAGCTGGTTTTGACACCGACAGCGAGGACGTGCTCGGTAACCATGTAGCGGGACACGAATGTTGCAACCACATTATTATCAAGCGGACGGAAGGGATCCGGACTCGTCCACGGAATAGGGTAGCAAGGGAGGGTGAGTCGGCTGGTATTGCCCTTTGGTGATAGCTAAGATCATTAAGGGTTGCCAACACGACAAGAGAAAAGCACGATCCGGGGTAGAAGCATGTCTACCACCATAACGATCGGCGAGGCTGCAAGGAGGATATCGACGCGATACCTGAGCACCACTTTCTGCAAACAGTGTTCGGATCACTTGGCATCACTTTGCTGGGACAGAAATGACACCAAACACTGAAGAAAAAAAAGGAAATTGGAGGAATGCAGAGGCTGAACTGTAGTGGATCAGGATCCGATGCCATCTACACTCACGAGATAAAACCGTTAGCAGAAATAATAAGGCTATATGCATGCTATGCAACAAACAAATGCAACAACCAAATGCAACAAACAAATGCAACAACCAAATGCAACAAACAAGACGGACTCTTTATTACCGATTACTACCGGTTTCTACCGCTTGCGCTAACTAGGGCATCCTACAGCCATACCTGCTCTGATACCAAGCCTGTGGCACCCCGGCTCAGAGAAACCGGAACGCCTCGTATTCCAACCCAGAGATCGAGGAGAAGTCTTATGGAATACGACACTGCTTGACATAGAACAAATCAACTCTTATTACAATGGATAAATACAAGGAACTAGTGTTACCAAGGTTCACATCAGCACGACGACACTACGCCTGCGATACAACACTTGCTCTATTCTAGCAGCAGAACAACTCGTAGTGGTGGAAAAACTTCTAGCAGTGGGACAATGTCGAAGGTGGTGAACTCCACTCTGCAAGGACTCTGGCTGGGACATGATCTAGCTCGCACGAGCGGTAACCTCGACAAGCAAACAATCAAGCAATCACGACATCACCTACAATCTGGCATGACACGCCAGGTCAGTACATTGAATGTACTTGCAAGCTCACAACAACCAAAAGCATCAAAGCAAAACAACAACATAGCATTAGTAGGTTAATTAATTAACAACTACCATGATGCGAAAGCAACTACTAAACATGATATGAAACTACTAGAATACCGATGAACCAACATATCTGATCTCAAGAACCATCTCACTCTTGGTTGTCGGCCAAGCAATATACCATCTCGACCACCTTGTGGTCCACATGATCACCTCGTGATCAAAACATCCACGTGATCACCTCGTGAGCACAACATCCACACGGTCACCTCGTGACCACATCACAAGTTGAATGATCATCCTCGAGATCATCTCAACATCATCATCGCATCCTGCCAAACTGTTACTGATCACATCATAAACTTATTAATCATCTATAATTCATTCCATCATATGAGTGTTGATCGAATAGTGTGACCTAGTACGAACTGTGCCCATGACCGAGGACGCGGCTATCGATAGATTAAACAAACACACTCTACAGAAGTTAGGACACTGTACCCACATCACGGAACCCATGTCCTCGCACTCCCATACGTGTGGACCAAAGGAGTTCCAACAAAACCGATCTATTGCCCTCCTTGCCACTCCGACCAACTCCCCTCTGGGCTAGGTCCTGAGTGGCCCCGATGTCAACCAATGACATCCAATGGCCACCGTCGTGGCAAAACACAAACGGTCCCAAACGGGGACAAAAAGGCCTTAACAACAACTACGGGCACACAAGGCTCATGTCCACCTACCTGATCAGGGTAGCGCGTGCCCATAACCTTCCCTCATTGGAGGCACTGGCAAGAGACATGTCAATAGACTGCATTAGGGCCTTCCCATAAAGGCAAATGTGGTTTGCGCTGGAAAAGCCCGGTTGGGTGGCACCTAACCAACTAAATGATGGAATTTATCCCCAAAGTATATCTACGATAACTGATACTCCGATATCAACCTGTGATCCAAGTCATAGCAATATCCAACAAATAATCCAACGAATAACCTAAATGTAATACTCCGAGGGTAGCATATCAACTAAGAGCATACTGAAGCCAAGAACAATAATACTACTACTCCAATAGCAAGAACCCGATATCAAGCTAAAATCCACATGCAATCATCGTCTCCAAAACTAATACTCCAAGCAATAGAAGATCAACTACCATCATGAAAATAATCATACTAGCCACTAATAATCCAATGGAAACATGGCATCCTCAGTAATACTCCAAAATATAATACCAAATACCAACATGAAAACAATCATAATATAAGCCACTAATAATCCAATGGCAACATGTCATCCACATAAGCTGGAAAATATTAGTCCTAGAACTCCAAGCAACATCATGGCAATAACAAGATCAAAATACCACTCCAAGAAATGCCATGAACAAGATCATACATAGCTAATGCAATATTTTAAATAAGTTCAAATAAATAAACCATGTCACTACATTTCAATCATGCAAATGGAGGTTGTGGCTTTCTTGGGAGGGGTGGAATCACCGGGAAGAAGTGCGAGAAGCTCGCGGAAAGAATCACCGGAAAATGTTCTCTCTCAGAACGAGCTGAATAACGGCAAGGAAAAAATGGTCAAATTCAGAATGTTAACACATGGTTAAAATGATTCCATCGAAATGGGCTCGACAAAACGAAGAAGTGGGCTTTGGAATCACCTGAATCGGAGTTTCAAGTGAAAAGATACAGTGGTATTTCTGCTAGGGACTTTTTTTGCAAATATTCTATTTACATATAGGTCCTTGTTAGAAAATCCACTGATAAAAGAAAAGGAGCACTACAGCTCTGGGCCAGCTTGGGCTGAAACAACGGCTGCTACTACTATGCAAACGGGCCGGCCCAACGGCACCGCGCAGGGTGACGCAGAAGGCGCCTTCCGTGGAATACGCCTTCCAGTTAGGAAGACGACTCCAGCGGAAACCGTTTCCACTTAAACTGCACGGGCCCGCCGCGCCCTTCCCTTCTCTCGCTGACCGCAGGGGCCCGCCTACAGGTCCTTCTCCCTCCTCATCGCGTGCCTGGACGGGGAAGCAGAGCAAACGTGCGGCTCTCGACGGTGATAGCCGGAGCTACATGCCGCCGTTCGCGAAGCTCTACCTACTAGCATGATCAGGAGGCCGAGGCGCGTCCATCCATGCATGATACAGGTCTCGAAGAGGGCGGGAGTGAGGGCACCATCGACCATGGTGGACGTCCGATGTCGGTGAAGATGGAACCGGGGCTATGGTGCGCTAGAGGTCGAGGGAATGGGGTGGGAGGTTCCGCCGGAGGTAGAGAGGAGATTTTGTGGTGGAACAAGGTGGAGGAGCGGTTGGCTTCGAGCGAATTTAGGTGGGGGGCCGAGGCAGCCATGGCAGCGATGGAGGATCAGGAGGGGCTCCGGGATTCAGAGAAGAGGCTAGGAAGAGGTTGAGGAGTGAGGTGAGGCTGTTGGCGAAGAGAGGCGAGGTCCGGAGCCGCTTAAATAGACGAGGCTGAATGCTCTCGAGCCCGGGTGCGTCCAACGGTGCACGGGCCTACTCCAGCGATGGATGAGAGTGTCACGAGGCGAGGGAGAGGACAAGGGAGGCCAGGGAGGGTCACGGAGCAGAAGGCGTCGCTGGGGAGCAGAGGAAATGGACGGGAGGAGCTCGGAGCCAAACTGAGCACTGTGCTCTCGTGGCCGCTCATCGGCTAGCTCCAGCGAGGCGGTTCCTGGAGGGGGCAGAGGTTAAGGGCGACACGAGAGAGGAGGGGAGTCAGGTCGGCACCAGCGGACGCCAGAAATGCATCGAGGCAGAGCTGCCTGACGCTCAAAACGCGCTTGATGCCGCCAGAGCGCGTGAACTGGCATGCCAGGGCGGCAGTCACCATGGGCATTGTCAAGGAGGGGATAATATAGGATGCATTGACATGTCTAGTGATTAGTCCCTGCATCACTGAGGCTGAGGGAGGTGAAAGATCAAGCAAAGCTTCCCTGGAGAGATGTGAGGTTTCACTGAAAGTTTGTTGCATCAATCTGAAGCATGTTGAAGTGATCAACAGAGAAGGGATAGGAGCCAAATGAGATGTGTGGGGTGATTAACTAAGGAAGGACTATAATCCTGGGGGTTTTGAGAAAAAATGGACCAAGAATGAATATAGTTGCTTTGTAAGTGCATATTTGGTGCAGAAAAGGGATTTGGATGATGCACTCGGATAGAGAAGCAACTTGGGCTCAAATTTGGCAAGGCAGGGTTATTTGGTCATATGAAGATGCTGCAAAAGTTTCATCCCAAATGGATTTGCCAAAGGGGTACTTGCTTCACAAACATCCACATTGACCAAAAATTTGCAACAATATTGGTGGGACAACGGCTTAAGGGAATGATTCCAAATTTGGTGGAGAGATGTGATATAGGTAGGATCATGATCCGGTAAATTTTCAGAATTCATGAAGCAATATAAAATACACTTGCTTCACAACCTAAAAATATTGCCAGAAGTAAAGATTTGGTCCTATGCTCACATAGATGATTGGATAGGGCAGAAAATTGGAGGAGGGCAATTATATGAGCACATGAAGAGGCATGCAAAATTTCAAATCATTTGGATACACCTCGCTAGTACTTCCTTCACAATGGCTTCTGTTTGACAGAAACTTTGAAAAATCACTAAGAAAGATTGGCTAGGCAAATGAAGCTGAATTTTAGCATGGGGCAATGATTTGGTCATGAAAGAATTGCCAAAAAGTTTGGGAGCAAACAATATAGGATAAATGGTAATTCCTTCACAAAATGCCATTCGGGACATAATAGAAGAATGAAAATTGGAGGAATATTCTTGAACTGGCCAAGGAAGGATTTTGACATATTTGATCAAGATATGACCCCAAAAAATTATGAGAACTATTTGGGAATTTTTGGATGGACAGAAATATAGGTTGCTTCACAACCTAGGGCATATGAGGATAATTCATTTAATAGAAAAGGAATATTCCCAATAAAAGAATATTGGGATTTGGGCTAGGATGGAAATGACATGGTCTTGGGATGAGTTTGAGGAGGATGAGCCACTTGGGAGAAGAAGAAATGATGATCTCCCAGGTTTCAAGTCCACAAAACCACTCCAAAAAGAAAAAACAGAGCATAAATCAAATAAACCAAAAGAAAAAGAAAGGAGCCAAAATCCAGGCTATGACAATTACTTTTGGGATGACCCACATCTATATCAAGGAGTAGATTGTGTTATTAGACGTTGTGTACCTGAGCATGAACAAGAACAAATCCTATGAAAGTGTCACTCCGAGGCTTACGAAGGACACCATGCTTGAGATAGAACTGGACACAAGGTATTACAATCTAATTTTTATTGGCCTACTCTTTTCAAAGATGCTCGTAAGTTTGTCTTGTCTTGTGATGAATGTCAAAGAATTGGTAACATTAGTAGACGCCAGGAAATGCCTATGAATTATCCACTTGTTATTGAACCTTTTGATGTTTAAGGATTTGATTATATGGGACCTTTTCCTTCCTCTAGTGGGTATACTCATATTTTGGTTGTTGTTGATTATGTTACTAAGTGGGTAGAAGCTATTCCAACTAGTAGTGCCGATCACAACACTTCTATTAAAATGCTTAAAGAAGTTATTTTCCCGAGGTTTGGAGCCACTAGATATTTAATGACTTATGGTGGTTCACACTTTATTCATGGTGATTTCCGTAAATTCCTTACTAAGTATGATGTTAGCCATAGAATTTCATCTCCATATCATCCTAAGTCTAGTGGTCAAGTAGATTTAACTAATAGAGAAATAAAATTGATCTTGCAAAAGACTGTTAATAGATGTAGGAAGAATTGGTCTAAGAAACTTGATGATGCATTGTGGGCTTACAGAACTGCTTAAAAAATCATATGGGTATATCTCCTTATAAAATGGTTTATGGGAAATTGATACGTCTCCAACGTATCTATAATTTTTGATTGTTCCATGCTATTATATTATCTGTTTTGGATGTTTAATGTGCTTTGTTATACACTTTTATACTATTTTTGGACTAACCTATTAACCGGAGGCCCAATCCAAATTGCTGTTTTTTTGCCTATTTCAGTGTTTCGCACAAAAGGAATATCAAACGGAGTCTAAACGGAATGAAACCTTCGGGAGAATCATTTTTGGAACAAATGCAATCCAGGAGACTTGGAGTGGATGTCAAGGAAGCAACGAGACGGCGACAAGGCAGGGAGGCGCGCCCAGGGGGTAGACGCGCCCCCACCCTCGTGGGCCCCTCGTGGCTCCCCTGACCGGCTTCTTTCCCCTATATATACTCATATACCCTGAAAACATCCGAGAGCACCACAAAACCCTATTTCCACCGCCGCAACCTTCTGTACCCGTGAGATCCCATCTTGGGGCCTTTTTCGGTGCTCCGGCGGAGGGGGAATTGATCATGGAGGGCTCCTACATCAACACCATAGCCTCTCTGATGAAGTGTGAGTAGTTTACCTCAGACCTCCGGGTCCATTGTTATTAGCTAGATGGCTTCTTCTCTCTCTTTGGATCTCAATACAAAGTCCTCCTCAATCTTCTTGGAGATCTATTCGATGTAATTCTTTTTGTGGTGTGTTTGTCGAGGTCCGATGAATTGTGGGTTTATGACCAAGATTATCTATGAACAATATTTGAATACCCTCTCAATTCTTTTATATATGATTTTTTTATCTATGCAAGTCTCTTCGAATTATCAGTTTGGTTTGGCCTACTAGATCGATCTTTCTTGCAATGGGAGAAGTGCTTAGCTTTGGGTTCAATATTGCGGTGTCCTTTCCAAGTGACAGCAGGGGCAGCAAGGCACGTATTGTATTGTTGCCATCGAGGATAAAAAGATGGGGTTTATATCATATTGCTTGAGTTTATCCGTCTACATCATGTCATCTTGCCTAATGCGTTACTCTATTCTTATGAACTTAATACTCTAGATGCATGCTGGATAGCGGGCGATGTGTGGAGTAATAGTAGTAGATGCAGAATCGTTTTGACTACTTGTCGCGGACGTGATGCCTATATACATGATCATGCCTAGATATTCTCATAACTATGCACTTTTCTATCAATTGCTTGACAGTAATTTGTTCACCCACCATAATACTTATGCTATCTTGAGAGAAGCCACTAGTGAAACCTATGGCCCCGGGTCTATTTTCCATCATATAATTTTCCGATCTACTTTATTTTGCAATCTTTACTTTCCAATCTATATCATAAAAATACCAAAAATATGTATCTTATTATCTCTATCTGATCTCACTTTTGCAAGTGGTCGTGAAGGGATTGACAACCCCTTTATTGCGTTGGTTGCAAGGTTCTTATTTGTTTGTGCAGGTACGAAGGATTTGAGTGTAGCCTCCTACTGGATTGATACCTTGGTTCTCAAAAACTAAGGGAAATACTTATGCTACTTTGCTGCATCACCCTTTCCTCTTCAAGGGAAAACCAATGCATGCTCATGAGGTAGCAAGAAGGATTTCTGGCGCTGTTGCCGGGGAGTCTACGCACAAGTCAAGACATACCAAGTACCCATCACAAACGCTTATCACTCGCATTACATTATTTGCCATTTGCCTCTCGTTTTCCTCTACCCCACTTCACCCTTGCCATTTTATTTGCCCTCTTTTTCCCGTTCACCTCTTTTCGCTTGCTTCGTGTGGTATTTGCTTCCACTATGTCTGAAACTGGGAAGGTTATCGTTGATAAGGACAATAGTGATAACGTGGGAAACTTTGATGCTTTTGATGATCCTGCTGAAGAACCCACTATCTTACATACTAAAAAGTTTCGAATCGGTAGTGGTAATATTATTGGAAAAGGGGTGATTCAAGATTTGTTTACTTGTGTCGGTGCTTTTCCCACAATGGGTGGATCTATTCTTCATAGAACTAATAGTCTTGTGGATGCTATATCCTTGCTTATAGTTGAACTTGAAAGACAGTTTATTCATATGCATCCTTGCATGCAAAGGATTTTCCTAGAATTTTCCAATATTGAGCATTCTTCTGTTAAGTGTGCAGCTACTATCTTTTTGGCACATGAGTTCAGATTTATAATGAAAGAAGCCAAAGAAATTTTTGTGCACTATAGGGTGGACGCTGGTCGTCCTCCCATAGAGGCGATCCTTTTTAATCAAGAAGACATAATGCATTTAAGATCTTTAGATCATGTTCCTTATAATTAAAACCTTAGAAAAAAGGTTCCTACCTATGTTCTAGTTGATAGAATCTCCGAACTTAATGATGATTTTGCTATTCAAACAATGGGTTAGGATTTTCTCTTGAGCAAAGGCTCATGACTTTTTGCCAAAAGAATGCTTATAATGATGAATTGGTTGTGCAATATGAGGGGCCAAAGGAGGAACCCATACCTCCCGAGCTTGATCATGGGGACTTATGTCCCATTAAATTTAGCCCTTTTGATTACTTTTGCTTGCCACAAAGAAAACATGCTGCTGAACATAGGGAATATGAGATGAGTTTTCGTGATTTACCTTATCATTATGGTGATACTTAGATCTATTCTCGCTTTTATGCCTAGATAGGGGCGTTAAAGGATAGCGCTTGTTGGGAGGCAACCCAATTTTATTTTTGTTCTTTGCTTTTTCTTCCTGTTTAGTAATATATAATTCATCTATCCTCTGGTTAGATGTGGTTTTATTTTTTAATTAGTGTTTGTGCCAAGTAAAATCTATAGGATCTTCTTGGGTGATAGTTAATATGATCTTGCTGAAAAACAGAAACATTTGCGCGTACGAGAATAATTTTCATAAATAATAGAAACGTGCTTTTCAGTTGATTCTTTCTACAGAAGATTAAAAAAATATCTAGGACTTCCTATTTTAGTAGAATTTTTGGGCTTCCAGAAGTATTCCGAAGTTACAAATTGCTACAGACTGTTCTATTTTTGACAGATTCTGTTTTTCGTGTGTTGTTTGCTTATTTTGATGAATCTATGGCTAGTATCGGGGGGTATGAACCATAGAGAAGTTGGAATACAGTAGGTTTAACACCAATATAAATAAAGAATGAGTTCATTACAGTACCTTAAAGTGGTGGTTTGTTTTATTTCGCTAACAGAGCTCATGAGATTTTCTGTTGAGTTTTGTGTTATGAAGATTTCAAGTTTTTCGGTAAAGATTTGATGGATTATGGTATAAGGAGTGGCAAGAGCCTAAGCTTGGGGATGCCCAAGGCAACCCAAGGTAAAATTCAAGGACAACCAGAATCCTAAGCTTGGGGATGCCCCGGAAGGTATCCCCTCTTTCGTCTTCGTCCATCGGTAACTTTACTTGATGCTATATTTTTATTCACCGCATGATATGTGTTTTGCTTGGAGCGTCTTGTATGATTTGAGTCTTTGCCTTTTAGTTTACCACAATCATCCTTGCTGTACACACCTTTTTGGAGAGACACACATGAATCGGAATTTATTAGAATACTCAATGTGCTTCACTTATATCTTTTGAGCTAGATAATTTTGCTCCAGTACTTCACTTATATCTTTTAGAGCATGGCGGTGGTTTTATTTTATAGAAATTATTGATCTCTAATGCTTCACTTATATTATTTTTAGAGTCCTTTAGAACAGCATGGTAATTACTTTGGTTAAAATATTAGTCCTAAAATGATGAGCATCCAAGATAGGTATAATGAAAACTATCATATAAAGTGCATTGAATACTATGAGAAGTTTGATACTTGATGATTGTTTGAGATATGAGGATGGTAATATTAGGGTCATGCTAGTTGAGTAGTTGTGAATTTGAAGAGTACTTGTGTTAAAAGTTTGTGATTCCCGTAGCATACACGTATGGTGAACCGTTATGTGATGAAGTTGGAGCATGAATTATTTATTGCTTGTCTTCCTTATGTATGGAGGTCGGGATCGCGTGATGGTTAACTCCTACCAACCCTTCCCCTAGGAGCATGCATGTAGTACTTTGTTTTGATAACTTGTAGATTTTTGCAATAAGTATGTGAGTTCTTCATGACTAATGTTGAGTCCATGGATTATACACACTCTCACCCTTCGACCATTGCTAGCCTCTCTTGTGTCGCGCAACTTTCGCCGGTATCATACACCCACCATATACCTTCCTCAAAACAGCCACCATACCTACCTATTATGGCATTTCCATAGCCATTCCGAGATATATTGCCATGCAACTTTCCACTGTTACGTTTAGTATGACACGCTCCACCATTTTCATATTGCTTTGCATGATCATGAAGTTGACATCGTATTTGTGGCAAAGCCACCATTCATAATTCTTTCATACATGTCACTCTTGATTCATTATCCCGGTACACCGCCGGAGGCATCCACATAGAGTCATATTTTGTTCTAAGATTCTTGAGTTGTAAGTAGATAAAAGTGTGATGATCTTCATTATTAGAGCATTGTCCCATGTGAGGAAAGGATGATGGAAGCAATGATTCCCTCACAAGTTGGGATGAGTCTCCGGACTTTATGAAAAATAAAAGAGGCCAAAGAAGCCCAAATAAAAAAGAGAGGCCAAAGAAGCCCACCAAAAAAAATAAAAAAATGAGAGAAAAAGAGAGAAGGGACAATGTTACTATCCTTTTACCACACTTGTGCTTCAAAGTAGCACCATGATCTTCATGATAGAGAGTCTCCTATGTTGTCACCTTCATATGCTAGTGGGAATTTTTCATTATAGAACTTGGCTTGTGTATTCCAATGATGGGCTTCCTCAAATTGCCCTAGGTCTTTGTGAGCAAGCAAGTTGGATGCACACCCATTTAGTATCTTTTGCTGAGCTTTCATACACTTATAGCTCTAGTGCATCCGTTGCATAGCAATCCCTACTCACTCACATTGATATCTATTAATGGGCATCTCCATAGCCCATCGATACACCTTGTTGATGTGAGACTATCTTCTTCTTTTTTTGTCTTCTCCACAACCACCATCCTATTTCACCTATAGTGCTATGTCCATGGCTCACGCTCATGTATTGCGTGAAGATTGAAAAAGTTTGAGAATACTAAAGTATGAAACAATTTCTTGGCTAAAACCGGGGTTGTGCATGATTTAAATATTTTGTGTGATGAAGATAGAGCATAGCCAGACTATATGATTTTGTAGAGATAACTTTCTTTGGCCATGTTATTTTGAGAAGACATGATTACTTTGCTAGTATGCTTGAAGTATTATTACTCTTATGTCAATATTAAACTTTTGTCTTGAATCTTTCGGATCTGAACATTCATGCCACAATAAAGAAAATTACATTGAGAATTATGCTAGGTAGCATTCCACATCAAAAATTCTGTTTTTATCATTTACCTACTCGAGGACGAGCAGGAATTAAGCTTGGGGATGCTTGATACGTCTCCAACGTATCTACAATTTTTGATTGTTCCATGCTATTATATTATCTATTTTGGATGTTTAATGGGCTTTATTATACACTTTTATACTATTTTTGGGACTAACCTATTAACCGGAGGCCCAGTCCAAATTGCAGTTTTTTTGCCTATTTCAGTGTTTCGCAGAAAAGGAATATCAAACGGAGTCCAAACGGAATGAAACCTTTGGGAGAATTTTTTCGGGACAAACGCAATCCAGGAGACTTGGAGTGGACATCAAGGAAGCAACGAGGCGGCCACGAGGTAGGGAGGCGCGCCCCCACCCACGTGGGCCCCTCGTGGCTCCCCTGACCGACTTCTTTCGCCTATATATACTCATATACCCTGAAAACATCCGAGAGCACCACGAAACCCTATTTCCACTGCCGCAACCTTCTGTACCCATGAGGTCCCATCTTGGGGCCTTTTCCGGCGCTCCGTCGGAGGAGGAATCGATCACGGAGGGCTTCTACATCAACACCATAGCCTCTCCGATGAAGTGTGAGTAGTTTACCTCAGACCTTCGGGTCCATAGTTATTAGCTATATGGCTTCTTCTCTCTCTTTGGATCTCAATACAAAATTCTCCTCGATCTTCTTGGAGATCTATTCGATGTAAATTTTTTTGTGGTGTGTTTGTCGAGATCCGGTGAATTGTGGGTTTATGATCAAGATTATCTATGAAGAATATTTGAATCTCCTCTGAATTCTTTTATGTATGATTTGTTATCTTTGCTAGTCTCTTCGAATTATCAATTTGGTTTGGCCTACTAGATTGATCTTCCTTTCAATGGGAGAAGTGCTTATCTTTGGGTTCAATCTTGCGGTGTCTTTTCCCAGTGACAGTAGGGGCAACAAGGCACGTATTATATTGTTGCCATCGAGGATAAAAATATGGAGTTTATATCATATTGCTTGAGTTTATCCCTCTACATCATGTCATCTTGCCTAATGCGTTACTCTCTTCTTATGAACTTAATACTCTAGTTGCATGCTGGATAGCGGTCGATGTGTGGAGTAATAGTAGTAGATGCAGAATCGTTTAGATCTACTTGTCGTGGACGTGATGCCTATATACATGATTATGCCTAGATATTCTCATAACTATGCACTTTTCTATCAATTTCTCGACAGTAATTTGTTCACCCACCGTAATACTTATGCTATCTTGAGAGAAGCCACTAGTGAAACCTATGGCCCCCATGTCTATTTTCCATCATATAAGTTTCCGATCTACTTTATTTTGCAATCTTTACTTTCCAATCTATATCATAAAAATACCAAAAATATTTATCTTATTATCTCTATCAGATCTCACTCTTGCAAGTGGTCGTGAAGGGATTGACAACCCCTTTATCGCGTTGGTTGCAAGGTTCTTATTTGTTTGTGCAGGTACGAGGGATTTGAGTGTAGCCTCCTACTGGATTGATACATTGGTTCTAAAAAACTGAGGGAAATACTTACGCTACTTTGCTGCATCACCCTTTCCTCTTCAAGGGAAAACCAACGCATACTCAAGAGGTAGCAGAAATCATCTCGCTTACCTCTTGAATTGGAACATAAAGCTTATTGCTCAATTAAAGTACCCAATTATGATTTCATACTTCCAGTGAAAAGAGGTTATTTGACATTAGCTCACTTGATGAATGGAGAACCCAAGCCTATGAAAATGCCAAGTTGTTTAAAGAAACGGTTAAAAGAGGGCATGACAAAAGAATACAAAAGCGAATTTAATGTAGGTGACCATGTCTTGCTATACAATTCTCGTTTAAGATTTTTTGCAGGAAAACTTCCCTCCAAATGGGAAGGCCCTTACATTATCTAAGAAGTTTATCGTTCCGGTGCCATCAAGATCAACAATGTTGAGGGCAACAACCCGAAGGTGGTGAATGGGCAAAGAATCAAACATTATATTTCAGGTACGCCCATAAATGTTGAGACTAATATTATTCATACCATAACCCCGGAGGGGTACATAAGGGAAACCTTCCAGAACTCTCTAGAACCCTAAAAAGGAACAAATATGTGATACGGTAAGTAAACCGGCTCCAAAATTTCTATAAAAGCAATTTCACTCTGTTTTGGAATATTTAAAAAATTAGGAAAATAAAAAGTAGTCCAGAAAGTGCACGAGCAGGCGACAAGCCTAGGGGGCGCCCTACCCCCTGGGCACGCCTCCCAAGCTTTGTGGCTCACTCTCGTGTGCCTGATGTCTACTACACAACCTTCTTCTTGTAGACGTTGTTGGGCCTGCAAGGGCACAGGTTTGTAGGACAGTAGCAAATTTCCCTCAAGTGGATGACCTAAGGTTTATCAATTCGTGGGAGGTGTAGGATGAAGATGGTCTCTCTCAAACAACCCTGCAACCAAATAACAAAGAGTCTCTTGTGTCCCCAACACACCCAATACAATGGTAAATTGTATAGGTGCACTAGTTCGGCAAAGAGACGGTGATACAAGTGCAATATAGATAGTGGATATAGGTTTTTGTAATCTGAAAATATAAAAACAGCAAGGTAACTAATGATAAAAGTGAGCGTAAACGGTATTGCAATGATAGGAAACAAGGCCTAGGGTTCATACTTTCACTAGTGCAAGTTCTCTCAACAATAGTAACATAGATAGATCATATAACAATCCCTCAACATGCAACAAAGAGTCACTCCAGAGCCACTAATAGCGGAGAACAAACGTAGAGATTATGGTAGGGTACGAAACCACCTCAAAGTTATTCTTTCGGATCGATCTATAAAAGAGTTCGTACTAGAATAACAGCTTAAGAGACAAATCAACCAAAACCCTAATGTCACCTAGATACTCCATTGTCACCTCGAGTATCCGTGGGTATGATTATACGATATGCATCACACAATCTCAAATTCATCCAACCAACACAAAGTACTTCAAAGAGTGCCCCAAAGTTCCTACCGGAGAGTCAAGAAAACGTGTGCCAACCCTTATGCATATGTTCATGGGCGGAACCCGCAAGTTGGTCACCAAAACATACATCAAGTGGCACGTGATATCCCATTGTCACCACAGATAAACACGGCAAGACATACATCAAGTGTTCTCAAAGTAAAGACTCAATCCGATAAAATAACTTCAAGAGGGGAAACTCAATTCATTACAAGAGAGTATAGAGGGGGAGAAACATCATAAGATCCAACTATAATAGCAAAGCTCGTGATACATCAAGATCGTGTGAAGTCGAGAACACGAGAGAGAGAGAGATCAAACACATATCTACTGGTACATACCCTCAGCCCCGAGGGTGAACTACTCCCTCCTTGTCATGGAGAGCGCAGGGATGATGAAGATGGCCACCGGTGATGGGTTCCCCCTCCGGCAGGGTGCCGGAACAGACTCCCGAGAGGTTTTTGGTGGCTATAGAGGCTTGCGGCGGCAAAACTCCTGATCTATCTTGATATCTGATGGTTTTAGGGTACGTAGGGTTATATAGGCGAAAGAAGTCGGTCGGGGAGTGGTCGAGGGGTCCACGAGATAGGGGGCAGCGCCCTGTAGGGGGGGGGGGCTCCTATCTCGTGGCCTCCTCGAGGATCTTCTGACGTGGACTCCAAGTCTCCAGGATCAGATTCTTCCAAAAAATCACACTGTCGAAGGTTTCATTCCATTTGGACTCCGTTTGATATTCCTTTTCTTCGAAATACTGAAACACGCAATAAAACAACAATATGGGATGGGCCTCCGGTTAGTAGGTTAGTCCCAAAAATGATATAAATGTGTAAAATAAAGCCCATAAACATCCAAAAGGGGTAATATAATAGCATGGAACAATAAAAAAATTATAGATACGTTGGAGACGTATCAGTGCCCTCCGAACTCCGTTTTCTCCCAGAATACTTGTTTTGCGCGGTAAAAAATCATTATATAATCTCCCGAAGGTTTTAACCGCCGTATTACGGCAATATCCTCTGTTCTTGTTTTGAGCTATTCCTGCAGCAGATTTAGAGCAAGATGTCGTCGCAAGATTCACATGGAGAGAGCTATGTTTCCCATTATACGGCAGATCCAAATATCTTTGGGGAGATTTATCCCTACTTATGGGCCACGGAGGAGGAGCAAGATTCTGACCTGGAGGAGGCAAAATATGCGAGCTTAGAGGAAGCTGATGTCCCCTACCTCAACCAGGGGATATGCTTGTGGAGTTCAAGAAGCCAAGCCTGCCGAACAGACCAAGCAAATCTAAGGTTCAGTTTACTACATCCCATTTTTTGCGGGAAAGTAAGGCGGCATTATGCAAAAAGATATTGAAGCTTAAGCAAGAGAATGATGACTTGAGGGAGGAAAGGTTCATCCTCAAACGTAAGATGGAGAAGCGCGCTGCCGCATCATAAACTTCATCACCACCACCTCCGAAGAAGGAGACTTGAGTACACGGGTATGGGCAATCCCCTTGGCTTGTGCCAAGCTTGGGGGAGGTGCCCCGGTATAGTATCACCATCACATCTTTATCATTATCGTTTATCTTAGTTTGATCCTTTTGGTTAAATCGTTTTCTAGTAGAATACAAGTTTTTAGTATGATCTAGTCTTTGAGTTTTGCTTTGTGATCCATCCATGTAATCAAGTGCGAGAGTTATATAAATATTAGTTTTGAGTTGAGGGATTTGATTTATTTCCTTGATCTTGGAAAAGGAATAAAATAAAAGAAATAAAAAGATTATATAATAATCTTATGGAGAGTGATGACTTCACACATAAGAAGTATGTCACATGAAATTTGTTGAGGGTTGACAAACATAGTTTTGGTCATTGTTGCAATTAATAGGAAGTAATAAAGAAAGAGAGGTTTCACATATAAATACATTATCTTGGACATCTTTTGTGATTGTGAGAACTCATTAAGATATTATATACTAATATGTTGATGTTGGACAAGGAAGACAACATAATGGGTTATGTTTTCTAATATCCGAATAGAAGTTATAATGTCCTGGATCCTCTAGCATGTTGAGCTTGCTTCTCGTCCTATGCTAGCCAAAATTCCGCACTAAGTAGAGATACTACTTGTGCATCCATAAACCTTTAACCTAGTTTTGCCATGAGAGTCCACTATATCTACCTATGGGTTGAGTAAGATCCTTCAAGTATGTTGTTATCGATGCAAGAAATAAAAATTGCTCTCTAAATACGTATGATCTTTTAGTGTGAGGAAAATAAGCTTTATACGAACTTGTGATGGGGAAGAAATAAAAGCGATGGACTGCATAATAAAGTTCTCTATCAGAAATGGAAATATAAAGTGATGTTCTTTTGCATGAAGATTTCGTGCACGCAACCATAAAAGCGCATGACAACCTCTGCTTCCCTCTGCGAAGGTCCTATCTTTTATTTTACTTTCTACCTCTATGCAAGAGTCATGGTGATCTTCACCCTTCCTTTTATATTTTATATTTTTGGCAAGCACTATGTGTTAGGGAAAGATCCAGACATATATATCCACACGGATGTAGGTGATCATAAATTATTATTGTTGACGTTACCCTTGAGGTAAATGGTTGGGAGGTGAATTCATAAGCCCCTATATTCCTATGTGTCTGATTGAAACTTTGATCTCATAGGTATCGCGTGAGTGTTAGCAATTATGAAAGATTAAATGATGGTTGAGTATGTGAACTTGCTAAATAATAGCTCTTACATTGACTCTTCCCTATGTTATGATAAATTACAATTGCTTCAATGACCGAGATCATAGTTTGTTAGTTTTCAATTAAGTTTTTTGGGTCTATACTTTACTTTGTGAATGAATTATCACTTTGGCATAAGAAGTTATATGACAATATATATTGTTGTTCTAAAGATGATCATGATGCCATTATGTCCGTATTTTATTTTATCAACACCTCTATCTCTAAATATGTGTCCATGGTTATCATTTTCGGCTTTCGCTTGAGGACAAGTGAGGTCTAAACATGGGGGAGTTGATACGTCTATTTTGCATCATGTTTTCATGTTGATAGTTATTGCATTATGGACTGTTATTTCACATTATGGTACAATACTTATGCCTTTTCTCTCTTATTTTACAAGATTTACATGAAGAGGGGGAATGCCGGCAGCTGGAATCCTAGACCGGAAAGGAGCAAATCTGAGATACCTATTCACCACAAATCCAAATGTCCTGAAACTTTACAAAGAAATGTTTTGGAATATATAAAAATTATTGCAGGAAGTAACAACAGAAGGGAACCCACCAGGTGGCCACAATACTGGGGGCGCGCCCTACCCCTCAGGGTGTGCCCCCTTAGCTTGTGGGCCCCCTGGCCAGCCCCAGTGTCCATCTTCTGCTATATGAAATGTTTTGACCAAGAAAATATTAGCAGGAAGCTTTCAGGACGAAGAGCACCGTCTCGAGGCAGAACCTGGGTAGAAGCAATGTAGGGCTCCGACGGAGCTATTCTCCCGGGGAAACTTCCCTTCGGGACGGGGAAATCAAACCCATCGTCATCACCAACGAGCCTCTCATCGAGGGAGGGTCAATCTTCATCAACATCTTCACCAGCACCATCTCCTCTCAAAACCTAGTTCATCTCTTGTATTCAATCTTTGCCTCAGAACCTCAGATTGGTACCTGTGGGTTGCTAGTAGCACTACAAAAAAAAGACACATCCGTGACATTTTGGGCCGAACAATTTTTTTTCTGTCATACATATGACACTTCTATGATGATAATTGTGACAAAAACCAATATCATCATAGATGTGGTGGGCTCCTACTTCTATGACCAAAAATCATGACAGAAAATGGGCTTTTCGTCCTGGGCGGGCCGGAGACGTAGCTGCATGACATTCTTTGGGCCGTCCATGACGGAAAAAACCATGGTAGAAGCGAGGGGGAGGAAAATTTCAGGGAGTTGCCGGTTACGGTGGGAGGTCGGGGGCCGAGCGATGCGCGTTTCTCTTGTACACGTGCGAGGCGTTGGCTCTAACTGAATCCGAGTGAGGCGTTGGGCTCTAACTGAACCCGAGAGATTGCACCGCAGGCTACGCGTTACTGAACCCGAGCGATCGATCGAAGGCTGTTAACTGAACCCGATCGAGCGATTCCTTCGCTACTGCTGCTAACTGAAGCCGATCGATTGGATGAACA
>NC_041387.1:487539888-487547375 GCF_002162155.2 Triticum dicoccoides | reverse complement strand
TTGGATGAACAGTGAGTAGTGGCGTTACCTCTGGATGAACAGGACCCCGCGGTGTGGAGGGATGGATGAACAGTAGATGGTGGAGGGGTGGCCGTGGAGGGGTGGTTGAACAGGACCCCATGGTGTGGAGGGCTAATACGTCTCCAACGTATCTGTAATTTTTGATTGTTCCATGCTATTATATTACCCCTTTTGGATGTTTATGGGCTTCATTTTACACATTTATATCATTTTTGGGACTAACCTACTAACCGGAGGCCCAGCCCATATTACTGTTTTTTTGCCTATTTCAGTATTTCGACGAAAAGGAATATCAAATGGAGTCCAACGGAATGAAACCTTCGGGAGCGTGATTTTTGGAATGAACGTGATTCGGAGAGCTTGGAGTGCAAGTCAAGAAGCAGCCGAGGGCTCCACGATATAGGAGGCCGCACCCCCCTGTAGGGCGCGCCCCCTGTCTCGTGGGCCCCTCGGGCGGCCACCGACGTACTTCTTCCTCCTATATATACCTACGTACCCCAAAAACATCCAGGGGCACCACAAAACACAATTTCCACCGCTGTAACCCTCTGTATCCACGAGATCTCATCTTGGAGCCTTTGCCGACACTCTGCCGGAGGGGGAATCGACCATGGAGGGCTTCTACATCAACATCCTTGCCCCTCCGATGAGTTGTGAGTAGTTTACCACAGACCTACGGGTCCATACTTATTAGCTAGATGGCTTCTTCTCTCTTTTTGGATCTCAATACAATGTTCTCCCCCTCTCTTGTGGAGATCTATTCGATGTAAACTCTTTTTGCGGTGTGTTTGTCGAGATCCGATGAATTGTGGGTTTATGATCAAGTTTATCTATGAATAATATTTGAATCTTCTCTGAATTCTTTTATGTATGATTGAGTTATCTTTGCTAGTCTCTTCGAATTATCAGTTTGGTTTGGCCTACTAGATTGATCTTTCTTGCCATGGGAGAAGTGCTTAGCTTTGGGTTCAATCTTGCGGTGTCCTTACTAAGTGACAGAAAGGGTTGCAAGGCACATATTGTATTGTTGCCATTGAGGATAACAAGATGGGGTTTATATCATATTGCTTGAGTTTATCCCTCTACATCATGCCATCTTGCTTAATGCGTTACTCTGTTCTTATGAACTTAATACTCTAGATGCAGGCAGGAGTTGGTCGATGTGTGGAGTAATAGTAGTAGATGCAGGCAGGAGTCAGTCTACTTGTTATGGACGTGATGCCTATATACATGATCATGCCTAGATAATCTCATAACTATGCGCTTTATTATCAATTGCTTGACAGTAATTTGTTCACCCACCATAATACTTATGCTATCTTGAGAGAAGCCTCTAGTGAAATGTATGGCCCCCGGGTCTATCTCTTATCATATTGGCTTTCAATCTACTTTTATCTGCATCTTTAATTTTTGCATCTATATTATAAAATACCAAAAATATATTTATCTTATCATACTATCTTTATTAGATCTCACTTTCGCAAGTGGCCGTGAAGGGATTGACGACCCCTTTATTGTGTTGGTTGCGAGTTCTCAGTTTGTTTGTGTAGGTGCGTGGGACTTTTGAGGAGCCTCCTACTGGATTGATACCTTGGTTCTCAAAACTGAGGGAAATACCTATGCTACACTTGCTGCATCACCCTCTCCTCTTCGAGGAAAACCAACGCAAGCTCATGACGTAGCAAGAAGGATTTCTGGCGCTGTTGCCGGGGAGGTCTTCGCTCAAGTCAAGACATACCAAGTACCGATCACAAACCCATCTCCCTTGCATTTACATTATTTGCCTTTTGCCTCTCGTTTTCCTCTCCCCCACTTCACCCTTGCCGTTTTATTCGCCCTCTCTTTCCCAATCTCCTCCTATCTTTTCGCTTGCCTTTTTCTATTTGCTCATGTGTTAGTTCACTTACCTTGTTGTTATGGCTAGTCCTCCTATCATTGTTATCACTCCCGAACATGAAATTCTTAATTTTAAGCAAAGGGAGGGAGAAAATTTAAAAGATGCTTGGCATAGAATTTGCAATGCTCAAAATAATTCTACTAGGAAGCTTTCTACTTCCATTCTTCTCTGCAATTTTTATGTAGGCATTACTCCTTGGAATAGATGTGTTCTTGATACTGTTGCCGGAGGTGATTTCTTGAGTGGCCATACGTTTGATGCTTATAATGCTATGTTAGATTTGTTTGGCCCACCACCTCTTTTGGTTAATGGAACGGTTTTAACTTTAGAACATGTGATGCAACGGCTTGATATTATTGAAAATAAAATGGCCACTGCTGAGTTGATTGAAAATTTGGATAAAAAAGATCCATAATCACATTACCCAATATGGATCTAGGGTTGGAGTCACTTTGAAAAATCTTAAAGAAAAAGAACCTATAGTTAATGAAAAATTAGATCTAGACTCTGCTAGAATCGGTAAACTTGAGGATATCATTACAAACTTAGTTTTCGCGTTTCCCCCCATGAAAAACACTCCAAAAATCTCTATTAAATCTGCCAAGTTTATCTATGTTCCTAAGAATAAGTGTGAATCTTCTAAGGGAGACGCGGATCTCAAATCCATAAGTGTTCTCCCCAATTGTCTCTCTATCGTTAAGGAACCTTTTGCTACCAATGAATTTCTTGAATTTTTGCCTAAAGGTTTAGCCATTGATAAAAAGGGAGAAATACCTAGAGATCACAAGCTCTCTACTTATGAACTTAGTGCCAAAGATGGCACTACTTAGATCTATCTTTGCTTTTATGCCTAGCTAGGGGCGTTAAACGATAGCGCTAGTTGGGAGGCAACCCAATTTTCTTTATATTTTTTGTTTTTGCTCCTGTTTAGTAATAAATCTTGCATCTACCTTCTGTTTAGATGTGTTTTTATCTTTAAATTAGTGTTTGTGCCAAGTAGAACCTATAGGATAACCTACGATGATAGTTGATTTGATTCTGCTGAAAAACAGAAACTTTGCGCACATGAATATAATTTTGTTAAATCACAGGAACGTGCTTTTGCGTTGATTCTTTTTTCTTCTGTTCAATAAACAAATTTACCAGGACTTCCTATTTTTTTAGGATTTGTAGAGTTCCAGAAGTTTGCGGTAGTTACAGATTGCTACAGTCTTTTCTGTTTTTGAAAGATTCTGTTTTTCGTGTGTTGTTTGCCTATTTCAATGCATCTATGGCTAGTAAATTAGTTTATAAACCATAAGGAAGTTGGAATACAGTAGGTTTAACACCAAAATAAATAAAGAATGAGTTCATTGCAGTACCTTATGTGGTGGTTTTGTTTTCTTTCACTAACGGAGCTTATAAGATTTCCTGTTGAGTTTTGTGTTGTGAAGTTTTCATGTTTTGGGTAAAGCTTTTATGGACTATGGAATAAGGAGTGGCAAGAGCCTAAGCTTGGGGATGCCCAAGGCACCCCAAGATATTCAAGAATATCCAAAAGCCTAAGCTTGGGGATGCCCCGGGAAGGCATCCCCTCTTTCGTCTTCGCTCATTGGTAACTTTACTTGGAGCTATATTTTTATTCGCCACATGATATGTGTTTTGCTTGGAGCGTCGTGTATTCTATTAGTCTTTGCTTTTTAGTTTACCACAATCATCCTTGCTGTACACACCTTTTGGGAGAAGCCTATTTGATTAGAATTTGCTAGAATACTCTATGTGCTTCACTTATATCTTTTGAGCTTGATAGTTTTTGCTCTAGTGCTTCACTTATATCTTTTAGAGCACGGTGGTGACTTAATTTTGAAGAAATTGCTAGTCTCTCAAGCTTCACTTATATCTTTTTGAGAGTATTTTAGAACAGCATGGTTTTTGCCATGGTCATAAAATTGGTCCTAGAATGATGAGCATCCAAGTTGGGTATAATAAAAACTATCATAGAAAGTGAATGGATGCTATGATCAATTTGATGCTTGATAATTGTTTTTAGATGTGGAGGTATTAATATTAAAGTTATGCTAGTTGGGTGATTATGAATTTAAAGAATGCTTGTGTTGAAGTTTGTGATTCCCGTAGCATGCACGTATGGTGAACCGCTTTGTGATGAAGTTGGAGCACAATTTTATTTATTGATTGTCTTCCTTATGAGTGGCGGTCGGGGACGAGCGATGGTCTTTTCCTACCAATCTATCCCCCCTAGGAGGATGCGCGTAGTGCTTTGGTTTTTGATGACTTCTAAATTTTTGCAACAAGTGCATGAGTTCTTTTGATTAATGTTGAGTCCATGGATTATACACACCCTTTCACCCTTCCACCATTGCTAGCCTCTCTTGTACCGTGCAACTTTCACCGATACCATACACCCACGATACTCCTTCCTCAAAACAGCCACCATACCTACCTAATATGGCATTTCCATAGCCATTCCGAGATATATTTCCATGCAACTTTCCATCGTTCTGTTTATTATGACACGTTCCATTATTGTCATATTGCTCTTTGCATGATCATGTAGTTGACATCGTATTTGTGGCAAGGCCACCTTCATAATTTTCATACATGTCACTCTTGATTCATTGCATATCCCGGTACACCTCCGTAGGCATACATATAGAGTCATATCTTGTTCTAGCTTTGAGTTGTAAATCCATAAAAGTGTGATGATCTTCATTATTAGAGCATTGTCCTAGTGAGGAAAGGATGATGAAGGCTATGATTCCCCCACAAGTCGGGATGAGACTTCGGACTTTACAAAAAGAAAAAAAAAGAAGAAAGAAAAAAAAGAAAAAAAAGGGCCAAAGAAAAAAAAAGAAAAAAAAGAGAAAAATAGAGAAGGGACAATGCTACTATCTCTTTTTCCACACTTGTGCTTCAAAGTAGCACCATGATCTTCATGATAGAGAGTCTCATATGTTGTCACTTTCATATACTAGTGGGAATTTCTCATTATAGAACTTGGCTTGTATATTCCAATGATGGGCTTCCTCAAAATGCCCTAGGTCTTCGTGAGCAAGCGAGTTGGATGCACACCCACTTAGTTTCTTTTGTTGATCTTTCATATATTTATAGCTCTAGTGCATCCGTTGCATGGCAATCCCTACTCACTCACATTGATATCTATTAATGGGCATCTCCATAGCCCGTTGATACGCCTAGTTGATGTGAGACTATCTTCTCTTTTTTTGTCTTCTTCACAACCACCATTCTATTCCACATATAGTGCTATGTCCATGGCTCACGCTCATGTATTGCGTGAAAGTTGAAAAAGTTTGAGATTATTAAAGTATGAAACAATTGCTTGGCTTGTCATCGGGGTTGTGCATGATTAAATACTTTGTGTGATGAAGATAGAGCAACATCCAGACTATATGATTTTGTAGGGATAACTTTCTTTGGACATGTTATTTTGAGAAGACATGATTACTTTGATTAGTATGCTTGAAGTCTTACTATTTCTCTTATGTCAATATGAACTTTTATTTTGTATTCATTTGGATCTGAACATTCATGCCACAACAAAGAAAATTACATTATGAATTATGCTAGGTAGCATTCCACATCAAAAATTCTCTTTTTATCATTTACCTACTCGAGGACGAGCAGGAATTAAACTTGGGGATGCTTGATATGTCTCCAACGTATCTATAATTTTTGATTGTTCCATGCTATTATATTACCCCTTTTGGATGTTTATGGGCTTTATTTTACACATTTATATCATTTTTGGGACTAACCTACTAACCGGAGGCCCAGCCCATATTTATGTTTTTTTGCCTATTTCAGTATTTCAAAGAAAAGGAATATCAAACGGAGTCCAAATGGAATGAAACCTTCGGGAGCATGATTTTTGGAACGAACATGATCCAGAGAGCTTGGAGTGCAAGTCAAGAAGCAACCGAGGGCTCCACGAGATAGGAGGCCGCCCCCTGTAGGGCGCGCCCCCATGTCTCGTGGTCCCCTCGGGCGGCCACCGACGTACTTCTTCCTCCTATATATACCTACGTACCCCGAAAACACCCATGGGGACCACGAAACACAATTTCCACCGCCGTAACCCTTTGTATCCGCGAGATCTCATCTTGGATCCTTCGCCGACACTCTGCCGGAGGGGGAATCGACCATGGAGGGCTTCTACATCAACATCCTTGCCCCTCCGATGAGTTGTGAGTAGTTTACCACAGACCTACGGGTCCATAGTTATTATCTAGATGGCTTCTTCTCTCTTTTTGGATCTCAATACAATGTTCTCCCCCTCTCTTGTGGAGATCTATTCGATGTAAACTCTTTTTGCGGTGTGTTTGTCGAGATCCGATGAATTGTGGATTTATGATCAAGTTTATCTATGAATATTATTTGAATCTTCTCTGAATTCTTTTATGTATGATTGAGTTATATTTGCAAGTCTCTTCGAATTATCAGTTTGGTTTGGCCTACTAGATTGATCTTTCTTGCCATGGGAGAAGTGCTTAGCTTTGGGTTCAATCTTGCGGTGTCCTTACCAAGTGACAAAAAGGGTTGCAAGGCACGTATTGTATTGTTGCCATCAAGGATAACAAGATGGGGTTTATATCATATTGCTTGAGTTTATCCCTCTACATCATGTCATCTTCCTTAATGCGTTACTCTGTTCTTATGAACTCAATAGTCTAGATGCAGGCAGGAGTCGGTCGATGTGTGGAGTAATAGTAGTAGATGCAGGCAGGAGTCGGTCTACTTGTTATGGACGTGATGCCTATATACATGATCATGCCTAGATAATCTCATAACTATGCGCTTTTCTATCAATTGCTCGGCAGTAATTTGTTCACCCACCGTAATACTTATGCTATCTTGAGAGAAGCCTCTAGTGAAACCTATGGCCCCCGGGTCTATCTCTTATCATATTTGCTTTCAACCTACTTTTATTTGCATATTTAATTTTTGCATCTATATTATAAAATACCAGAAATATATTTATCTTATCATACTATCTTTATTAGATATCACTTTCGCAAGTGGCCGTGAAGGGATTGACAACCCCTTTATTGCGTTGGTTGCGAGTTCTCTGTTTGTTTGTGTAGGTGCGTGGGACTTTTGAGGAGCATCCTACTGGATTGATACCTTGGTTCTCAAAACTGAGGGAAATACTTACGCTACACTTGCTGCATCACCCTCTCCTCTTCGAGGAAAACCAACGCAAGCTCAAGATGTAGCAAGGGCTGGATGAACACTAGACGGTGGAGGGGTGCCCGTGGAGGGGTGGTTGAACAGTAGCCGGTGGAGTAGCGCGCGGTGGAAGCTGGATGAACAGGAGCCCGTGGAGGCTGGAGGAGGTCGACGGTAGCCCGTGGAGGCTGGAGGATGTCGACGGTGGAGACGAACAGTATCCAGTGGAGTCCCGTTTTGCGGTACGCCACACCCCTCCCGATGAACAGGACCCCCATTTCGACCGTAGCGCTCCAACACAAGTCTGTTTCATCCGTTTTGCGGTACGCCACACCCCTCCCGATCAACAAGACCCCCGTTTCGACCGTAGAAGGTTCGTTTCCTC
>NC_041387.1:487538692-487539486 GCF_002162155.2 Triticum dicoccoides | reverse complement strand
CCGTTTCCTCCGTTTTGCGGTACGCCACACCCCTCCCGATCAACAGGACCCTGTTCCAAATGAAGGAGGTCCGTTTCCTCCGTTGTGCGGTACGCCAGGCCTCGTTTCCATCGCCTGTTCTGTCCAAGCCCTCCCGATGAACACGACCACGCATTCTGTTCCGACCCAGCCGATTGGCTCCCACGCGTTCCGTTGCCTCCCGATGAACACGACGCATTCCGTTGCCTCCCCATGAACACGACGCATTCCGTTGCCTCCCTATGAACACGACGCATTCCGTTGCCTTCCCATGAACACGACGCATTCTGTTGCATCCCCGTGAACACAAGCCCTCGCCGTACGTATGCGCGACTAGGCGTTCGAGACCCTGCCCGTATGTACACATACATGGCCGTATTTTCTTTCTTGCACCCTGGCCGTTGTACGTACGTGTACATGCTACGTGCGCGCCTCTACTACGACACGTGCGCGCCTCTACTACGACACGTGCCCGCCTCTACATCGACCAGTATGTACGTACATGTTCGCGACTAGGATGACAACGCTACGTACGCTTCGACCAGGTGGGTCCCGACTGTCAGGCACTTCCTTGCCTGCGAAGATGTAGTTGGTGGGTCCCAGCAGTCAGGGGGGCGAATCGTTTTGTTTTTTTTGCCCGGACGCACTTCCTTGCGTGCGAAGGTGTAGCTGCTGGGTCCCAGCAGTCAGGGGGAAAAATAGTTTTTTTGCCCGGACGCACTTCCTTGCGTGCGAAGGTGTAGCTGCTGGGTCCCAGCAGTCAGGGGGGCGAATCG
>NC_041387.1:487527173-487538389 GCF_002162155.2 Triticum dicoccoides | reverse complement strand
GTTTTTTTCAGACGCACTTCCTTGCGTGCGAAGATGTAGCTGGTGGGTCCCAGCAGTCAGGGGGGTGAATCGTTTTTTTTTCGGACGCACTTCCTTGCGTGCGAAGATGTAGCTCGTGGGTCCCAGCAGTCAGGGGGCGAATCATTTTTTTCGCGAAATACGGTGGCCCGTCCGGTGGGTCCCCGCTGTCAGGTGGAGGAATAATTATTTTGCACGTAATAAGGATGCACTTCCTTGCGGCTGCCGTGGACCCAGCTGTCAGCCTCTCCACGTATAGTCCATGTCCGATGGAAGTCGTTCCTTGACCATGTTGACCACGCCATGCCGAGAGCACCACGGCGGTGGACGATGGCGAGGCCTAGGAAGGGGACGACACGGAGCCGAGGAAGACGTGGCAGTGGATGCACACGCGAAGAGGAGTACGAGGGTTCATTGGTTTGGCTGCGCTGCCGTCGCCGCAGAATAACAGGGGGTGTGGGTGAGTGGAGGGATGGCCTGGCCAGCGGTGGGAGTAGTAGGGGGCGGTGAGGCCTCCGCGGCAGCACAGCCGGCGACGGGAGGCAAGAGTAGGTGGCACGACCGGCGCTGCTTTGGGTGGCTGGAGCAAGAAGACCAGAGGTTGAAGAAGCACGACGGCCGTTGGATGGACATCGTACAGTCACTGCAGCTAGAATCGTTTATATTGACTAAGTTGACAAAGCCCTTGGTACGTCAACTTAGTAGGCCCATAGGTCAGCTTCCGAAATGGTGCGCCCCAGATGTCAGGGGGAGGAATCATTTTTTGGGCGGGTGAAGCTAGAATATCCGAGATTGAAGAAGAAGCATGGCATCCGTTGGATGGACATCCAACGGCCACTGCTGCTAGAACCGTGTGTTGACTATAAGTTGACAAAGCCTTGCATACGCGTCAACTCTGTTTTTTTAGGGGACGCGTCAACTTAGTAAGGCCAGAAGTGTGTGGCAGAGAACTTATAGCCGATTTGAGATTTGAAAGAATGTGTAGCCCATTTTTGAATTCTAATGGAATTTACTATAGCCCATTTACAGTTTGTTAAAAGTACATCCCATTTCAACCTACCGTTCAAAACAGAATTCAATAAAATTTCCCACATTTTGATGGGACCTGAATATTTTTATCCCAAAATTTCTAGTCATATTAAATACAATTTCAATATAAATTTATATTACATAAAAATCCAACGAAACATTGCGCTCGCAACAATTAATGAAATTAAAATTTTCAATATCCAAAAATAATATTTTATAAAGTAATCACTGTTTGGTGCATTTTTTATAGTTACTAGCCAGTTTTTATAATTACATCCCATTTATTATTTCTTAAAGCCCATTTTCTTGTTAAGCCTAATGCATCCTTCCTAGGAAAGATTTGCAGCCCAGCGGGGCGGAGAATAACAACTTGACCTTGCCTGGGTATTCCTAAAAAAAGTATAGCTAGGCTAGCCATTTTCAGCTGGAAAAAAATTAATACTGGGCTGGATATCTGGCCTAGGCTAGATGGGCCACAGCCCGCTCAGTTAATACCTGCAGCGATGTTTTCGTTGTTGTTCATAGGAGAAAAATTAATATCTGGGGTAAACATCGAAAAACTCTACAAGGCTCACACCTCAAAAACACAAATGCTGCTCGAGCTGCTTGGTCCCAGCTGTCGGCCGCTTCTTGTGCAGTTCTCTCGTTTATTGACTACTCCCTCCTTTCCGGTTTATAATGCTCAATTGAAAAACTCACCAATCAAGGTAGATGGCGAGTGGTGGAATACTTTTTGTAGTTTTGCAAAAGCACCTAATTAATGCTCTTGTTATCCTCAAAAAATTATGTTTGTCAATGCATTAATTGCAATGCATGCATGCATAAAGTACATGCATTGGTCAATTTTCTCTTAATACTTGCATGCTATGATTTAATGCACCTTGGAATCTGAACATGTGATGGAAAACAACCAAATTGAGCCTTATAAAATGGAAAAACTAAAATTTTGAGATAATCCCTATAAACCGGAAAGGAGGGAGTACATAGGTTGACAATGGTGTGGGACCGTGATGTCAGGAAACCAGGAGGAAGCAAAATAAATTATAGTTATATATATATATATATATATATATAATAAGGAGGCGCTTGCGTACGTGAGGCTATGGACCTGGTGGGTCCCCATTGTCATCCTATCCAAGTAAAGTCATCTCCTCGCCCGCGCGCGCTTTCCGCCCGAAACAGTCAGTGTCGGTCGCCCTGCTTCCCAGTGCAGGCGATTGCTCCGCCTTCAAACGACACAAGTGTCGTCCGTCCGTCCATCTTCCGCACACATTAATGATACGCGGTTGCCGAGGCGGCTACTCTAGTGCAACACGTCCGTCCCTCCGCCCGCCCACCATTGCTATATAAACTGCTGCGCCGACCATAGCCGCAGTCATCCACATCCGTTCCCTTTCTCCTGTCCACACCACTACTGCCCACCATGGCTTCCTCGCGCTCCAGCGCTCTTCAGGACAGGCGGACGACAGACCACAAGGAGATGACAGCCATTGCTGCCGACCGGCTGGCCGGTAGGCAGCCGGAGGACGACGACGTCCCAATGGAGAACATGGTAGTCGACGATCTGGTGCCAACCCCCTCTCCGCGCCATCCTCGCCGGTGCATTGCACCATGACCATCGGCGAGGCCCATGCCCAATATATGGACAGGGTGAGGCAGATGCGTGAGGAGCAGTTCCGGGAGGCACAGGCCGACGCCGCCTAGAACCACAATCTCCTCCAGGAGCACCTGCAGGCGGAGGAGCAGATCGCCGTGGAGTGGGCAGAGCAGGAGGCGCTGCTCGACTCATACCGCTCCGCCCGCAAGGGCCGCCTCGAGCGCTGGCGGTACCGCCTGCGGGTGGCGGAGGCTGCGGCCGCCTACAAAGAGGCTAGCAAAGAGGGCGATGAAGCGGGCAAGGCCCTGTTTGGCGAGACCAAGGACGAGGCAGAGGACAATGCCGGCTCCGACGAGTCGCCGCTCCGCTGGCATCGACGACGCCCTGCTCCACCGAGGCCCCGCGGCGCCAACAATGAGGCAGAGGACACCACTGGCTCCGCCGAGGCCCCGCGGCGCCAACAACGAGGCAGAGGACACCGCCGGCTCCGCCGAGGCCCCGCGGCGCCAACAACGAGGCAGAGGACACCGCCGGCTCCGTCGAGGCCCCGCCCCACCAACAACAAGGCAGAGGACATTGTCGGCTCAGCCGAGGCCCCACCCTGCCAGCAACGTGGGGGAGGATTTCCACCGCTCCACTGAGGCGCCGCCCGCCAGCAACGAGATAGAGGACATCGCCGGCTTCGCCGAGGCCCCGCCCCGCTACTAATGAGGCCGCGCCACACAGAAAACAAGGAAGAGTAAAACACGGTAGGTCGCCGCCGCTCGGGTCCAAGTAAGGCCACAGCTGCTACCCTCCGGTTGAAGCCAAGCTAGGCGGGTTGACCATTGACGACCGGTTAGCTTCTTGGCGGCGACGTGGAGTCGAAGAGCTGCGCTGGAGAAGAACGCTACTTCTACTTAACTGCTGGTGCAGTTGGCTGACTGACACGTGGGCCCAACAGGCGACATGTCAGTTACGCAACTGCACCTGCAGTTAAGTCACTGAAGCTTCTGTTCGGCTCAGCGGGACATAGGTGGGTAGCTTCGGTTAATTAATTATACCTCGAGCGCACCACTTTTTAGTTTTTTTAGAAAAGGAGGATGACCCCGGCCTCTGCATCTGTGAGATGCATGCGGCCACAAACACCCCTTTTTAGTTGAAGAATGTATGAAATGTAATTAAATCCGGCATGTTTATATGAAATCCGACCGTGTATGAATGAATTTATTTCATTAGTTCGAATTCCTGTATCACTGGCATTGGATGAACATGCAAAACAATATGTACTAGCATTATTCCCAGGGTGATCACCATGTTTGCAGTAGTTTCACATGTACTCCCTTCGGTCCTTTCTAGTCTACATACAAGTTTTGTCTGCAGTCAAAGTATCTCTACTTTGACCAATCTTATACAAAAAGGTATGCACTTTCACAATGTGCAAAGTAAAAAGGAACAGAAGGAGTACAAAGAGTTTGAGCAGCTTTTTAGCATTTCTGTACATTGCAATCAAACACACATGCCTGGCAATTCATAGAGAACATTCAAAACAATTGATGATTATGCATCTCAGCGACTCACATGTCAGAGGCAATATTTACTTCACAACTAAAGAATAAAGAAAAAATTGATCGACGCTGCTGACAGCAAAGGGCATCCCATTCGAAAATATCAAACGCATATCTTGCTAAAATCAATGAGCAAAATTTGACAAGGTTGCCCCATTCCAAAATATCAAATGCCTACGATTGTGGAATGGGCAGGATTTGCCATCAGTTCGGACATTGACATGGCACCTCGTGCTAAATAAACCAGCTGTTCTTTTTGTGTAGTTCCACCAAAATCAACCAAATTCGCGCGTAGCTTGTATGATTTCGCCCTTATATGTTGCAACGCCTTGAATTTATGGGCACCTCCTTTCTTGTGGTGGAAATGAATGATTCGATGTATTCACGAACATTCTGTGCAGTTCCCGTTGAAATCAAGCTGAGCACCCCTGTTTGCACAAATACAAAAAAGTGATTAGTATAAAGCAAACTGTACTATGAATTGACAGTTTCAACAGGCACATACATGGTCCATGTAGAGCACACTTTTAGAAAAATGGAACTCACCAGAAAGAATCCTAGAACAACATTGTACTCGCGCATCACAGCAAAAAAAATGGAGATTTGTCAGTCCTTCTGAGCTGAAGTTAGTTTGGTCTTGTGGGGAGTAATGTAACCATCCTTCAACTGCTCCTTCTGATGAGAAGATAGACAGGGCTTCTTCGTCCTGGCATAATCGGAACTAGTCACTTCACGTACTCCATATTCTTCTTCAGAGGAAGATGATCCTGTTGTGCAAAGACAAGAGGACTACTAAATGCTAGCATCCTTGTTTGCTCGAAAAAAGGAAAGGAAATATTTAAAACAACACAGATGAAGCACTTCTCAAGGACAATACCACTTTTTCATGATAGTATCTAAACAGTAGTACAACACCAATAGAGATGACAAAGCTCAATCATATGGATGAAATCAGTGGGCGAGTACCAACATTTTTCAGGAGGCTGATTGTGTAGAGCATACAGATGAAGCACTTCTCCGGAACCATCTGTTGCTATCTACGAGGTTCGCCATGTTTACTATATACTCCTCGATTAGTTTAATGTTTCTAACATCTTCTTGTGAAGTTCCACTAAAATATATGGTATCTTCAAAGAAGATCCCTGTTTGCACAAGTAGAGATAATTACGTATGGCATCAAATCAGTGGCAAAACAATTGCTCGTTCCAGCCATAGCAATAAATTAAGATGCAAAACTATATCATTACTTGTGTCATCACAGTTCCAGTGCTTCCTTATAGCACCGGGAGTTGATTTTTCTTTTTCTTCCGCTTGTTCTTCCCCTTCATCACTTGGTTCAATAACAGACAAGCTTCGCCTTCAATGTAAGATTTGGCATGTCAATTAGGGAGCACAAGTATAGTACTAAACTTAATTTTCTGATGAAAGTGGCAAAATACAGGACATCAGTTGTGAAATATCCTTATCTTACCTCAATGGGATGTTACGGTGCACATACAGATTGGAAGTCTTGTCTCCATTTGTGCAGTTCACTAAAATCAAGCAACATTATCGTACAAGTAGCACAACATATGAAAGCACACTACAGAATCATGTGAAAGAAGGCTAGTACTGACCTCTCATGATGCGGAATTCAAACAACTCACAAGAAGAAGATCTGAACCAAATTCGCCTTAATGGATAGGAAGTAAGATCTCATCTTGTGCAGTTCCACTAAGATCAAGCAATCAAGCAACATTGTCGGTGTGACATTTTGGTTGAACTGCACAAAACACTCTTAAAACAAAAGTGTTTTGTGCAGTGCAACAAAAGGTCACAATGGCAACAAGGTGAAGTAGATAACCCTGTTTACACAGAGGTGCAAACGGAACAATTTGTGGTCAATAACGGTGGATGACACAGAACCAACAAAAAGAAGCATCTACCTTATCTAAATGGGAAAGAAAGCAAGACAGTAGCATTTCTCAAACGGTGGCATTGATTAATATTAACATAGAGATTATATTAACAATAAAATTCGTTAAACATGTAATTTGCTTTTAACTGTGGCATTGCATCAATTTTCCAGCGGCATTATTAGAGGGTGTTTGTTTACAGGGACATTTTGGTGTAGGGACTAAAAACACTCCGTGTCAGTCACATCTAAACCAAACATGAGGGACTTTTAGGGACTAAAAGTGGGCATTTGGGACTAAAGAAAGAAGACCCCGAGGGAGTCTTTTTGGGACTTTTTCCAACAGTTGCCCCTACCATGCATCGCACCTTGTTTCTATTAGTTCATTAATAGGGGTAACATGGTCTTTTAGCATGTCATTTAATAACCTCTAGTCCATGTTTAGTCCCTGGAACCAAGCAGGTAGGGACCAGGGAGTTTTTAACCAAACAGGGCCTTAGATTAACAACAGCTAATGAGTTGCACGGGACAGTGGACGCACCAGCACCATGTGCATCTATCGATGTACTGTGGTCATGCACAGTCTGTTGCAACAAAGAACAAACAACCAAGGAGCATATTTGTGTTGGTCCCAGTTTTGTTATCTTTAGACACCTTTCCCTATGTGAGCGCATCAAATCTAGTCCTGCTCAAACTCTACAGCCTTGTCCCTTCCTTTCCTTTTTGAACTAGTACTTTCTCCCCTTCCTTTCCTCTTTGAACCATGTCCTAGATTTATGCGATACAACTTTCCCCACTACTTTCCCCCATTCCTTTCCTCTTTGAACCACGTCCTAGATTCATGCTATACAACTTTCCCCCTTCATTTCCTCTTTGAACCACATCCTAGATTCATGCTATATACAACTTCTCCCACAACTTTCCCCCACTCCTTTCCTCTTTAAACCATGTCCTAGATTCATGGTATACATGCAGCTAGAGCAATGCATGTGGAGTAAGTAAAATATACCTTAAGGTTCTTGGGGCGTGGTTCGGTGGGCGACGGGATGGCGGCCAAGAAGAAGGGGTCGGAGGCCCTCCTGTGCTGCCGCTAGGTGGAAAGTGAACAGCTGCGCCGGTAGTGGATTCCCTCCCTCGCCGACAGCGACAGCATTAAGCCTCCTTCCCTTCCCGGCGGACGGATCCTGTCGGCTCTTTGAGCAGCAGTGAGGGGAGAGAAAGAGGCCAACGAAGTCTTGTTTAGATCTGGAGAGGGTGAGAGAGTGTGAAGAGAACAACTACAAGCGCTGAGTCTCCAGCGGGAGAGGGCGAGAGAGTGTGAAGAGAGCAACTACAAGCGCTGAGGCTCCAGCGTGTATATATATACTGGAGAGAGAGTGTGAAGCATGCAAACCCTAGAAAACATTTTGACCAGTCAAAGAATCCTCCTGGCAAAAATTATGCTCAAGTGTAGTTATCGAACCCGAGACCTCAAGTTTGATGAGCGACCAGGCTAACCAGCTACACAACCCTCCCGTTATGTTCAACAAGAGGAAAATAACCTTTTATACATTCCTGCATTCATGAGACAGGCATGCCGTGTTTTTTCTCTGTGTGTGTGGGAGTCATTAGGATTTCAATCATAATCGTGTCATGTGGCTTTGGTGGTAAGACTATCCACAGTGGTGCAGAAATAATGCAGCCTTAGTCACCTTACCTCTCTCCACGTAGTATGTTGGGTCCCACCAGTCAGAGGGTGAAACAAACAAATTAATAAGAAAAATTAAAAGCGCCAGCGGTGTATCTTACTACCTCACACATCTCGCTACTGCTCAGGAACACTGTCCAATTGATCCCTTTGTTCGCTCACATACTATTTTAAGTGAATCCTTATTATAACATGCACACAAATTTTGGGCACTTGTATTCGACTTAAAGTCAGTGTGCCACCGTATCTCGTATACTTTCTACTCCCTCCGTCTAGGTGTAATAAGTCAGGTTAGAAGGTGCGACGGGACCAAGGTGCGTGCGTGTGGGTGTGCGTGTTTAACATCATGTGTGTGTTAGAGAGTGCGACAAATCGACCTACTCCTACAGAGAGATGGTGTGTAGTGTACGAATTTAGCCGCGAGAGTCGGTGCATTCTCTCGTTTCCGGGCGTGTCCGGTAGGGACATGCGGACAGCTTCCACGCCCGCTCCTGACCAGCCTGGCCCACCCAAAGCCCCTCCATCGCCCGCACGCGCTTCCCGCCCGAAATGGTCAGCGCCGCTCCAAAGAATCGGTGCCGCATTCATGCCCGGGCAGAGCGGACGCGACCTCTCACTAGCGCAATAGTGAAGGTTGCTTCGTCCGTCCAACTTACTGCTGGGTCTATGTGATTTGACGGCTCATTGGTCTTTATTACTGAGGTGGTAGGACTGGTGGATGTCCCACGCTTTCGGAGAAAGGAGGTAGTAGATTACAATTTTCTCCATTCTTATAGCGGAGGAGTGCAAGAGCAGTGAAAACACGCAAGCTCAGTGATTACATGGCCCACCTCACACTATCACCGTGCGACACCTAACTCTTTACATAGTACTCCCTCCGTTCCTAAATATTACTAGATGAGTCCCCGCGCGTTTTCGCGGAACAGCGATATATCTCTCTGTGCAAAATTATCGATTTCGTAGAACTAACAAAAATCTATAACCGCATGAAAAATGTGGTAGCCAAACTAAATAAACTCCCATCATCATTTAGATCATCCCACGTAAGGAAAAAAGATCAGCCAACTCCTACTGCATAATGGGATTATATTTTTCTTTTTGACATGTTAATGGGACTTAAAAGCCCACTTACATGCATGCTACCGGTGCATGCTTGCATGTAGACATGTTGATGTGATTTAAAACCCACTCATAAGCATGTGCCACGGTATTTCTGCATGCTTGCATGTGGCTTAGTGCGGAGCCTCTCAACATCTAGATCAGACGGCTATTATGACTGATTTACTTCATCTAACGGCTACATCAATTTTGATGATGTGGTTCAAGGAGAGGATAGAGAATTCCTAGTAGTGGGGGATAGCTATTACTAGTAGATAAGTCTTTGTAGAGATTCCACTATGTGAACTACATACAGAACAAAACAGATGAATCTACACTTAAAATGCATCTATATACATCCGCATGTGGTTCATGGTGAAATCTCTACAAAGACTTATATTTAGGAACGGAGGAAGTACGTATAGTACTAGTACGTACTGTAATTTATCAGCGAGATAAATTTGGACAATGCTATGAAGCTTCCAGCTCCTATTACATGTATCTTGCGTCCAAGGTTGCCCGTTGCAACATTTCATCAAATACAAAGGAGACTAACATGCATGCTATTGCATCTCAATGATTGACAGATCATAGCAAATATGTACTCCCTCCGTTCCAAAATAAGTGTCTCAACTTTGTGCAAACTTTAGTACAAAGTTGTACTACTACTAAAGTTGACACTTATTTTTGGAACAGAGGCAGCTAAAGAAAAAACGATCCATGCAGTCCCTAGCCCTTGAACCGTGAACCCTGACCAGGCTTCAATTTGCTGGCAACGTTCGAGCTTCCTAATAAATGAAGTTTGCAACCTTTTGACCATCGGATCATTTTGTGCAGTTTCACCAAAATCGAGATGAGCATCCCTATGGAAAAGAAATTGAAGAAGCATGATTAGAATAATATTTCTGGGACTAGTTGATGAGACATAAACTCATCACAAATACAGTACGTAGAAGCCAGTAGAGGTATCAGGTATGTGCGGGGCAAAGAAGTAGAGAAATATCCACACGGAGTGATGTGGGCAGCTGGAGCAGTGGTGCAAGCCGGCTGTAAAGGGAGTTGTACCTGAGGGACGTAGCTCAACCTTGAGGAGGGTGGCGGGAGGCGGCAACTACCCACATCGCGGCAGTGAGCAAGGGACGAAGGCAACCTCACCGGCTTTGTGAGAGAGAACGGCGGGGACCCCTGATCGGGATGTGCCGACAGTGGGTTTTCACCGGCGGCGACGGCCACTGCATCTACACTAAGCATCCACCCCTTCCCCAAGTGGACGTGATCCGCTGGGATGTTAGAGATGTGGCCACATTCGTTTTGTGCAAGAGAGTGTGAAGAGAGCAACCCAGCAAGCAACCGTGTAGGCTGGCCCGTCCTGACTATGTATATAGTGGAGAGGTTTCCTTTTCTCTCCATATGAACCTATCATATTGCGTACATGCCACTGAAGAAAAAAAATATTTATAAATGACGCGGCACCTACTACTCGTTCTCCTATAACCTTGCGCTTGGCATCTCCAAAATATTAACCTTGCGATTGGCTCTTCGCCTCTTCGGGAAGTCGAGCAATAATGGTAGTGCAGTATATATTGTTCTGGCTATATGAGACTGAATGAATTGCTGCACGTCCACCACGTGGGCGAGGGTCGAGGGGCGAGGGTGAGTGCTACTACATACGGAGCAAAATGAGTGAATGTACACTCTAAAATACGTCTATATACATCAGTGTTTGGAGTATGTACTAGTAGTTCATATTGAAATCTACTAAAGGACATATATATTCCAAACAATATGATATAATCTCTATAACCAAGGTAGTAGGGACGAGGAGTAAATGGAGGGAGTAGTAAATTTTTCTCCTCGTCCTGCGAGCCACCGCGCGCATGGGCGAGGGAGTGGGCATAAGGCGGAGCAAGCTTCACCTCATCCTGTGAGCCACCGTGCCCGTGGGCGGGGGAGACGGCGTACTAAGCAAGCTTCTCCTCATTCTGCGAGTTGACGGGACACATCAAAAGTACTCCAGTGCATAGAGCCTTGCCTCTAAGGTAGGCCCCACATGGTTTGCCTCTTTTTTTAATTTAACATAACGCGTCAAGTCGCAATTTGTTTGTTCACCCGTGGTAGACGATCCTCCCTCCACCAAGTGGACAACCAGTACATGTGCCAAATTACCATGTGGGCTGCCTTTTTCGTACAGAAATGAGCTCCACCGTGTACCGGCGCGGGTGTGGTTGGGAAAGAGACGGGAGTACGTGCACTGTGCATGCACCTCTTCTCTTCGTGCACGTCCCCCACCTACGTGGGTGTGTGTGAGAGATACAAACCGCATTCGTGGGTGTTTTTTGTTTTGTG
>NC_041387.1:487492749-487526704 GCF_002162155.2 Triticum dicoccoides | reverse complement strand
GGGGGTGGGAGGGGGTGGGGGGAGGGGTAGGCAGAGGCCTAACTATAGAGGTAGAACGACTCGTATATGTGTTGAGAAGGAGAGACCCAGCTATGTCTTGAGGGAGATCGGTCGACATCCATACATAACTGAAGGACGGGAAATATGATGGGATAGAGAGAGAGAGAGAGAGGAGAGAGAGAGGGAGGGAGAGGGAGGGAGAGGGGTAGAGTGCTGGATGGGTGATGGAGTTGCTTCTCGGAGATGTTGGGAGAGGCCTACTAGACAAACTGAGGGTGGAACTGCAATGTTATCAATAAGAGTGGGGATGTGTTTCTGTGTGTGCTTGTGCGTGATAGATCTGTCGGGACGCATCCATGGATGATGAAGGGGAACCATGTGTTTGGTAAGCAAACCTAACTAGATCGGTAGATCAATTGTTGTTTGTTGGAGGAAGGGAGAGACACAACTAATGAGGTAGATCGATCGACGTGTGGGTAAAAACGAGTTATAAGGACCTAGCTGGCTATATGTATAGCGAGAGATCGGTCGGTGTACGTCCATTTGTTAGAGGCAAATAAGGCCCAACGAGACGGATAGACAGAGAGAATGGAGCTAGGAGGTGGTGCGAGAGGCCCAACTACTAGCTACATAGGGGGAGGAGTGTGCGGTTGTGAGATCGATGAAAAGAGGGGCGAGAGTTTACACGTGTGTCTGGCCGTATGAGAGACACGAGGCAAGGACACATAAAGGAGGATATTGAAGCTGTGTGTGTATGCTGTAGGCAGGCATCGCTGGAGAGGTTTATCGATCGGTGTGTGTCGGAAAGGAGTTGTGGAGACTCTGGGAGAACGACCTAAAGAAAAAAATGAATGTGCCCGGTGGATAGAATGCCGAGGGAGGGGGAGGGCGAGGAGGGCGTGTGCATGCACGAGAGAAAGTTAGTGGTAGCTACAAAGGTTAGAGGATTGTGTGGGTGTAAGAGACTAACAAAGATCATAATTTGATATGAAAGCGGATTCATATATTTGAATAGGAGATCATAGTGTTTTAAACATTGCATGAATGAATATAGTGGTGGTACACATGCTGTGCACATGTTATACCATAATGTGATAATGCATGGCGTTTGCAACTCACAGCTAAATGCCGAACAGTCTAAACCATACCATACATCAAACAATCTCACATTTTATTTGAATTTGTGATAATGTGCAGCGTTTTCAGCTTACAATCTAAACAATACTATATATCGAACATTCTCACATTTTATTTGAATTTGTGGTAATGTGTGGTGTTTGCAACTCACATCTAAATACTTGTAGGAGTAGGGGGCGGGGCCCCATACATAATGTGATAAACACATTATACATATGAGACATGGTTTAGATTATGAAGATCTAGCTAGAGCTAGAAATGTAATGTGATTTGAAATCAAAATAAAGTGGATTCAAAAAATCTAGTTCGAGTTCATATAGTACACATAGTTCATATGTAACTCGAGACTAATCATGTGGTGTGCTGTGAAGATAATACACAAACGATGGTTTAACTTGACAATAATGATGATTGTAGATCTTATTAAAACAGAGAAACGAATTCAAATGCTTTGACTTCACAACAATCATTACTGTAGATCTTATTCAAATTTTGTTCATATTGAAGCGGTAGTATATACGTTTGGAATGCACTAAAGCGTTCATTTGAGTAGTAGGTTGCATGCATTATACACGTAGCGAAATATTTTAATTGAACATAACATGAATTCAAAGTTTTGAATGACATTTGTAGTGCGCATTGATTTGGTACAGTACACGTTAGGCTTGTCCGGAAATTTCAACCCGCGTCTTGTTAGCCCGAAATATTTAAGATATATCTTTGTCTCGTTGTGCTCTGACAACTCCCTCCATCTCAACCCGCGCCTTGCTATTCCGAAATTACAACGCGCGCGAAAACTCCCACCTCCTGTGAAATCCCGATGCGTGAAATGCCCGTGGTACCCTTGAACCGAAAGAACCGCCTCAAATCCGTGGGGGGTACTTTCGTAACTTACCCCACATTTCGGACAAGCGCGTCTCTAAGACATGGTTCCCCACTGCCATCCCATCCGCCCACCCATTCGTACACCGAGGCCGTGAAAACCCACGACAAAACCCCACACCCTGCTCTGTCCACCACCCAGCCGGAGCCTCTTCCCCGACGATATCGTCCACAGCAACACCTCAACGTCCCTCATCCACCGTATCAGATGAGGATCCGTCGTCGATCTCATCGTCCCGCCGGTTCAGCCACCCTGTCCTCCACCTCCAAGGAGTTGCCCCGATGTTCCCCTCGTCTTCCGTGCCACCTCCATTCCCACACCGACGTCTTCACCTGCACCACCAGAAGATCATCATCATCACCGTTTCCTCGGATGAAGCTGCGGCCTAATCGGCTCCACCAAAGAGGTTGTACACTAATCGCCGCATTTTCTTCTTGATTCAATCTCATGGTGCTGCCGGCACTCGGTCCCGAGCCAACACGGCGTGACTCCATCCACGGCGGCGTCACCGGCCACTTCCTCCATGACGTCGCTCCCTCGGCGGCGATGTCCACATCAGTAGGAGCTGCTGCTGCTTTAGCTCTCGCTCGCGCTGCTGCTCTGCTCTTGCTCTTGGTCCCCTGCCTAGTCTGCTCTTGCTATTGCTCTTGCTCGCGCTGCTGCTCTTGCTCTTGCTCTTGCTTGCGATGCTGCTCCGATTTGGCTACACTTCAGTCGACTGAATCGACTTTTGGGTCAGTCGATTTTCAAGGGGTGGGCTCGCCTGGGTGAAGGAAGAACCAGCCGCAGCGGGGAGGGGGGCTCGCCGGAGAGGTACCCCACTATCTATCTTAGGGTTCAGGATGGGGGCGGTGGTCGCCGGCGTTGGTGGGGTGGTGGCGTGGGGATCGGCGAAGAAAAAGCTCGGCACGGGGGGGGGGAGCTAGAGGGATGGCCGGGGCGGCAGCGGACCGGCGGTGGGGAGTGTTTTTGGGGCGGGCGGGGTGGCGCACCGCCGGCTGCGGGCGGCGGGGGGCTGTTATTTGGCCGGTGGTGGCTGGCGGCTCACAGGGGAGGAGGTTGAAGATGAACCGCAGGCCCTTGATTTCGTATCCAACGGCTGCAAAATTGACTGGCCAGAGATGGAAAAGTCAGTCGACCGATGTGTAGCCTCACCTTGCTAGTGCGTTCAGTTTCGACAGCAAAATTCAGTTTCGACAGTTAAGTTCAGTTTCGGCAGTTAAGTTCAGTTTCGACAGTTAAGTTCAGAGATGAGCGGCTGATGTATTTTACATCTAGCACTTTGTGGTTATGTATTTTACATCATGTATTGGAGATGCTATTAGAATTCCACTCAGGTTAACATTGTTCGTTGTCTCTCTTGTCCTGCTTCAGCCTCGGCGTCGTACAACTCACCGGAGCTGCTCCAACGACGAAACCCTCCATCACAGCGGAGCAGTACCTCGGCCTCCATCTCCAGACGCCTAAGATCTTCTTCCCCTCCTCCGACAGCAAAGTCAGCCGGAGCATCCTCACCGGCCAACCCAATCACGCTGAGTTCGACATGGCTTTGCCAAAGAGGTTGTACACTTGTTGCATCTCTTTTTTACTCTACATGTTATATATATTGTCCACTGAGCACACAGATTTGTTCCTTTGGTGTCTCCTTGAAAGAAAAAACATAGGAATTTTAATTTTCACTTGTTCTCCTTTTCAAATTCCTATTCATGAGGCACAAGACTAAGAGATAGTAGCATAATAGCATTATAACCGTACATTTTCTTATGGTTTGACTTAATCTCACCATGCTTCTTTGCATCCTGTGATCTTCCAATTGTTGTGAATCAAACACCCAGATTGGCAGAAATCCTATGTTTTTAAATTCTCTGTTTTGCACGTGCATTCCTATCCTATTCCTGTCTATTTCCTATCCCTGCATTGTTGGAATCCTCCAATTCAAACGAGCCCTTACAGAATTACTTCTCTTATAGATAGTTGTCAAAGAAAACCTTGTGTGGTTTGTCCCGCTCCTGCTGCGCCTCATCCACCCCAGCTCGGCTGCTCCAATGACAGAAGGGTCCAGCACAGCAGGGATCCGACCTCCAAACTGTCTTTCACCGCCTCAGATCTTCTTCCCCGCCGCTGGCAGCCATGAAAACTGCATTACCATCATCAACCGAGCAGATGACCTCGAGGACTACACGGGTCCGCAAGAGAGGTCGCACTCTTTCGTGTCTGCTAACGTTATGCATCGCTTAATATTACATGCTACTTTAGCGTCCTGTTCACCGATTAGACTCTGAGTCAGCTCCAAACTAATGGTCAAACTTGAGTTTTTAAATGGTTGTGGGGTACATATTGGGGCCGCTATCAATAGTATCTATCTACTATCTGGTTAATCTCCGGTGTCTACTATGAGTTTCATGTTGGGTGGGAAACAAACAGTAAAGAAGCAATTATCTGTATTTTTTAACTGAAGCCATTATCTGCCTCCTATTATTGGTTTTGGGTCTATCCACAGGTTGCTACCATCACTCTGGATTTCTGCAAGCACTCCTTACATAATCTCACTATGTTTTATTCCTATGCATGACCGTTATTGTAAACAATGGAACTGAACATGTAGAGCAAAAGAGACCAGCCTTGCATGGCAATAAAATTTCATGCAGACGTCGCTCCATGGTAGGCGCAAAGGCAGCCCCCCTCCACGCATTTCGGATTGTAATCAAGAGGAAGATATCTGTTCTGAGGGGGATTCAGAAGGAGAAGATAACTCCTATTTACCCCCTGAGGTCTTCACTCTAACTTGGCATGCTGATGTTGGTTATATCATGCATATGGTGTCTTGCATTGCTTACTTTATACATCAAATATGTCAACTTCTTAGTTTAGACATCCTTTGTGCGAATGCTATCTGTTTAGTTTATTCATCGTTTATGTGAATTATGCAACGCCATCTTGTTTAGCCAGGCATCATATATGTGAATTTTGCAATGCCATCCTGCTTAGCCAGTCATCTTATATGTAAATTATATCAGGCCATCCTTTTTTTCCGTTACATATTACATTTGTCAATAATGTTAGTACATTCAACTGCTCTTCATGTGCATCAGCCATTTGACACGGTGCTGGCAAATTCTGGAGTGAAAACAAGGTCTTCAGAGCAGACTATGCTATCTGACGAAGCGCATATCTCGCTGGTTACGGATAACTCCTCAGAGGAGGATTCAGAGATAGATGACCAGTCCTATCCCCCCCCCCGAGGTGTATGCTCTTATGTTGCTCATATCGTGTGTATGGTGTCTCGCATTGCTATGTCATTTGATTAGTTTAGACATGCTTTGTGTGAATGCCACATGTTCAGTGTCTAATTATCATATATGTGAATTATGCATTGCCATCTTGTTGCAAGACATTATATATGTGAATTATACAATGCTATCTTGTTGCAAAGGCATTATATATGTGAATTATGCAATGCCATGCTGTTTAGCCAATCATCATGTATGTGAATTATATCATGCTATCATTTTTTTTGTATTACGTGTTCCATTTGTCGACAACGTTTGTATATTCAACTACTCTTCCTGTGCATCAGCCATTTGAAGCGGTGATGGAAGTATCTGGAGTGAAAACAAGGTATTCAGAGCAGACAATGCTACCTGCTGAAGCAGACATCTTGCTAGTTACAGAGAGCTCCTCAGAGGAGGATTTAGAGACTAATGACCAGTCCTATTTCCCCCCTGAGGTCTATGCTCAAACTTGGCAGGGTTATATTACCCATGTCATGCATGTTGTCTTGCATTGGTTAGTTTTTACATCATATATGGATTGCCATCTGCTTACTTTCTTACTATATAAATCATATATTTGAATTATATCATGCCATCATGTTTACATAGTACATACACATCATCTATCTGAATTATGGCATGGCAACCCATTTAATAAAGACATCATATAGTTATATCATCTCATCCTGTTTACTATTTACAGTCATCATATTTAGAATTATGGTATTCTATCCATGAATATATGTGAATTATGGCATGCCAACCTATTTAATAAACACATTATATAGTTATGTCATGTCATCCTGTTTACATAGTCTCATATTTTGAACTATGTCTTTCCATCTTTTTTAGTCAGCCATCATAATGTGAAATTGTGTCATGCTATCCTATTTAGTTAGCCATCATATATGTGAAATTCTGTCATGCTATCCTGTTTGGTTAGACGACATAAATATGAATTATTTCATGCCCTCTTTTATTCCCCACTATCCATTGCACCTGTCTATCATACAATGTCTATACTTTCAAGTACTTTTCTTGTTTATCAGCCATTTGAATTGGAGAGCGTGATGGCAGTATCTAAGGGAGTAACAACACGGTCTTCAGAAAAGATAGTGCTACCAGTTGATGCAGATGGAACCACGGTTGTACTTGCCCAAGGACCAGATCCACCACACATAACCCAGACTCTCGCAGATTGTACCCCTACCCAGTTGGACAGAGAACCAGCTACACCCCTTCTAACCCCAACCCCGGCAGATAGTAACCCGGTTCCAGTTGACACAACACCATCTCCACCACAGAGCACCCAAACACGAGGAGTTAGTAAGGGAACTGCAGTGCCCAAAGCACGAGGACCACCACTCCGAATCCCAACTCAACGCTTAAAGGAGAAGAAGATTTGTTCTTAGGTCAGGTTCTGTAGCTATGGTTCATACTCCTTTGCTCTTGCATTATAGTATTTACTCATACCAACTATTTTCAAATTTGAAGGATGGAATTGAAACTCCAATGGCGCAACAGGTATGTTTTAAACTTGTTTCTTTAACTGGTTTGCTATTGTAACCTTTCAATTGAATAAACAGTTATGTTTTCATGTCATGCACATTACAAGTGTTGTTATTGCTCTATAGTTACCCACACTTATATTCTGTCTATTCTGCTTTGTCTTGAACGAATATTATTTGGATTGTGTCTCTATCTTGATTTGGCAACAAAAACTAGAATGATATAGACAATAAAGTGACCATGGTACATAGATATATGTTTGTTTCATGCTGTTATCCTGTCCGCTTTACTACTGAACTCATTTACCAAAATGAGTTTCATATACAACATGGTAAACATGTGATGTGTCTGCTTGTTTCTCTTTTAGAATGCGGACAAAATATTGGAGAATAGTACCGCGTTATCCAATGGTAAAGGAAGTAATGCAGATAAGGTTCAAGATAGTGAGACATCCCTGTTGATCTCCAAGAAAGCTGATAAAAACTATCTTGACGACAGTGAGGGAACCCAAAAGTCATGTCTTGATGTAGTGTTCAAATTACTGGCCACTACTGCTGGCACAAGCTCTTCGAAGTCGCTGCCTCAATCAGTTCGTCTTCTTGAGTCTCAACTTCAAGTTGAAATACATCGATCAGATGTGCTGCGACAGGAAGCTGAAGGACTGAGGAAGTCCCTGCAGAATTCAGATGCATATTTTCTGGTGCAACAGCAAGCGCTGGAGGATTTAAGCGCCAAACAAGAGAAAGTTAATAAGCTTGCTAAGCATCTTGCCAGCATTATGGGTACCCAGGATATTGTTTCTTGAGATCTTATGAAGTGGTTTCAGTTCTGGATTTGTTTTGCTGTGGCGTTTGTTTGCGCTGGTCGCCACCTTTGACAACCAGTGTATATGATATGCTGCTTTGTTTCCTATATTTGCACTGGTGGCGAACTTTGATGCCCAGTGGATGTAATATGTGTAATAGCCGTGATAGCCTAGCATAAGTTGCTTGCTTATTTATTTCCTTGTTGTCTTGTTTATTTGTTTGCTTGTAGTCAGTGCAGTTCTTTTTCCGCGGTTTGCTAGTGGCTGCAATAACCTATTTTTTAAAACTAGGACACAATAACCATGGGCTAATATTTACTGTAGTGACACTGGGCCTCCTACGGGCCGTAGAAATAGTAGGCCTTCTACGGGTCGTAGAAACAATGGGCCTTCTACGGGCCATAGAAACAATGGGCCTTCTACGGGCCATAGAAACAATGGGCCTTCTACGGGCCGTATCATCAATGGGCCTTATACGGGCCGTATGACCATAACGGGCCATCGTTAATACGCCGTATTTGATGATGCTATGAAAACGGCCCAACATATTAACGGACCACAAACGGGCCGATGTAACCAGGGGCTGAATTTGGCCCACAAGCAGAAAATGACAGTAACAGGCCGTAAGTAAACGAATGCTGGAAATGAGCCCAAGAATAAATTGGCTCTGAGAAGGCCGAAAGATAACATTTGCTGGAAACGGCCCAACTGAATAACGGGCCCTTAATGGGTATAAACTGATATACTGTTCATTACGGGCCAGTTTCACCACGGGCCGTTAATGGGTGTAAAGTGATACACTGTTCATTGCAGGCCAGTTTCACCACGGGCTGTTAATAGGCCAAGAGTTACATAGGGCCTCATATGGGCCGAAAGACGTCATGGGCCATAAATGGGCCAGAAGTGAAAATGGGCTGGAATCATATTGGACGGCCCAGATGACACTACTGGGCCTAATTCGGATAGGGCGTAACGGGCCTTGGGTTAGCGGGCTGTAAATGGGCTATACGCGAACAGGCCGTTAACAGGCTTTCCATGGGCTGGCCCGCCACCTTTTGACCAAGTCAAACGGGCTGGCCTTTTCACAGGAATGGGCCTCTGTTGGGCCGTGCCACGTGTCGACGTATCATAGGTGCCTTTTGTCCAATGAGTGGATGACATCTGTCCCAACGATGAGCCGACACGTGTTTCCTCCAGCCAATGATGATTTTAGACATGGAAAATCCCCATTGGTCGGGGCTGTTAACGGGTTATCGGATCCAAAACCCGACCCGAGAGCTTAACGGCGTTCCGTTACGGTGGATGCCACGTGTTGGTCACCCTTGACGAAAGCACTTCTGTGACGCGCGATTTATCGTCATGGAAGTGGACACTTCCGTGATGATAATTTTGGTAATGTCATGGAACACTTCTACGACAACACAGGTATGACTATCTTGATTCTGTCATAAATTTGTCATGGATGTACATGCATGACAAAAAATGCGACCTACTGTGACAAACACGTATCATCACGGAAGTGTATTTTTTTTGTAGTGTAGTGTTGATTACTCTTTGTAGTTGATGCTAGTTGGTTTATTTGGTGGAAGATCATATGCTCAGATCCTTAAAGATATTTATTAGACCTCTGATATTGAACATGAGCATGCTTAGTGAGTAGTTACGTTTGTTCCTGGGGAATGTGATAAGTCTTGTTATAAGTAATCATGTGAATTTGGTATTCGTTTGATATTTTGATGAGATGTATGTTGTCTTTCCTCTAGTGGTGTTATGTGAACATCGACTTCATGAAATTTCACCATGATTTGGGCATAGGGAAGGAATTGGGAAGTAATAAGTAGATGGTGGGTTGCTAGAGTGACAGAAGCTTAAACCCTAGTTTATGTGTTGTTTCGTAAGGGGCTGATTTGTATCCACATGTTTCATGCTATGGTTGATTTACCTTAATTCTTCTTTCATAGTTGCGAATGCTTGTGAGAGGGGTTAATCATAAGTGGGATGCTTTTCCAAGTAAGGACAACACCCAAGCACCGGTCCACACACATATCAAATTATCAAAGTAACGAACGCGAATCGTATGAGCATGGTGAAAACTAACTTGACGATAATTCCCATATGTTCTCGGGAGTGCTTTGCTTTATATAAGAGTTAGTCCAGGTTTATCCTTTGCTATAAAAAGGATTGGGCCATCTTGCTGCACCTTTGCTACACTTGTTACTTGTTACCCGTTATGAATTATCTTATTATACTACTAGGGAAAAGCCTATACACCGAATCTTATCAGCAGCGCGCTTTAAAATAAGGTGCTGCTGCTAATTAGCAGTAGCGTGCTCACCAGTAACTCGCTGCTGAAACAAATATAGCAGTAGCGCCCCCTCTCAAAGACGCGCTACTGCTACAATTCCCACGAGGCCGCCGCGAGGCTAGTTATAGCAACCACGCGTTATAACGACGGGCGCTACTGCTACGTAGAATAGTAGCAGCGCATTTCTCGAATAAGCGCTACTGCTAAGTTTACTACAAAAATTTAGTCCCACCTCGCTCCGTGAAGAGAGTTTCTACCACCTTAAATATGTTACTTCTCAAACTTTGACAAGCACTTGGTCTTCATTGAACTCTATGTGTAGAATTTGTGGCTGCAATATGAGTCTTCACCTGTTCCTAAACCGGTGAGGACTCATATTGACAAATCAGATTGTACACAAAAAGATCGTTGATGATCAATGTATTTTTGATATATTGAACAAAGTCTATTTTTACATGCTGACACATAGCAGTAGCGCTTTATTGTGAAAGGCGCTGCTGCTAGATAGCTTAGCAGTAGCGTCTTTTCCTACAGTGCGCTACTGCTAAGCCATTCATCTCCCACCCCATCTCCTCTATCCGATCCACTCACACAGTCACACACTCATCATTGGATCCCCTCTCAATCCCCCGCGCCAGTCCACCCCCGTCGCCCCTCCTCCGTTTGCACCGCCGTCACCTCCTCCTCCTTGCTGGACTCAGTACCGGCCTCCTCCTCCGTCCTCCCTCTCCACTTGCCGCTGGCCGGCCCCTCCTTGCTCCGGCTTCCTCCTCCGTCCTTCCTCCACTGGCCGCGCTGGCCGACCCCTCCTCGCTCCACCTTCCTCCTCCATCCTACTCTCTTCTCCCTCCTCGAGTCGCCCCTCCTTCTCTCTCCTGCCTGCTACATTTTGATTTAGTAGGCTAGTTCATATGCAACATTTTGATTTAGTTGATATAATTTAGTTGATTTAGTTGACTTAGAACATTTTGATTTAGTTGATTTAGTAGGCTAGTTCATTTAGTTGATTTAGTTGACTTAGAACATTTTGATTTAGTTGATTTAGTAGGCTAGTTGATTTAGTTGACTTAGAACATGATTTAGTTGATTTAGTAGGCTAGTTGATTTAGTTGATTTAGAACATTTTGATTTAGTTGATTTAGTAGGCTAGTTGATTTAGTTGACTTAGAACATTTTGATTTAGTTGATTTAGTAGGCTAGTTGATTTAGTTGACTTAGAACATTTTGATTTAGTTGATTTAGTAGGCTAGTTCATTTAGTTGATTTAGTTGACTTAGAACATTTTGATTTAGTTGATTTAGTAGGCTAGTTGATTTAGTTGACTTAGAACATTTTGATTTAGTTGATTTAGTAGTCTAGTTGATTTAGTTGATTTAGAACATTTTGATTTAGTTGACTTAGTAGGCTAGTTGATTTAGTTGACTTAGAACATTTTGATTTAGTTGATTTAGTAGGCTAGTTCATTTAGTTGATTTAGTTGATTTAGAACATTTTGATTTAGTTGATTTAGTAGGCTAGTTCATTTAGTTGACTTAGAACATTTTGATTTAGTTGATCATTAATCCTTTGCTCATATTGCTTTAGGAAAAATGGCGCCACCACCACCACCACTATGTCGACTGTGCAAGTCAAGATGCGCCAGCAGCCTTGCAACTGGCAAGCTGTTCGGCATCTACTTCCAGCCGAGTTTTTGTCATGCGGCGGTAAGAAATTAGATGAAATGTAATAACTATTTTATTTTTAGTGTTGGCATTACTGCATTGTGTCATTTTGCTTATTTTACACAGATCGTGCCATGCAATGTGAGATTGAAATTCAACAAGCTGATAGGAGACACTGTGACATTTGAGGCTCCTGGGGGGCGTACACTATGGAGGTCGAGAAAGGACGCAATATGTCGCAGATTGGAGGAGATGGATTAGCCCGTTTCATCGCTCGCATGCGTCTTACTGGTGGTGAGTTGATCAGCTCCTCCTTCCAAGCAGAAAGACCCGAGCTAGCTGTCATTTATCTCAACCTGGTGGAAGATGATGAAGATGACGAAGATGATGAAGATGATGAAGATAATGAGGACCCACTCGATGAAGATGATGAGGACCCACTTCATGAAGCCATCGTAGCTCAAAGAACAAGGCTGAGTGAGGAGGAGGTGTCCAATCTGTGGGACATAATTCCGCCACGTGCTGACTTTGTCGGGGTGTCATTCGTGACCCGCTTGACAAATACCATGGTTGATCGACATGATATGGTATGTTATACTTACAAATGCAAATTATCCGATGAATTACTTAGTGTACAGTCCAATGATATTGTATGTTGTGTGGAATCTAGTCAATGATATGTTTTAGTGTAGAGTTCGATCACATGCTTATGAGTGTAGAATCTAAGGAAACTATTAATAGTGTAGATAATCCATATGTACTTATTTGTGAGGCTATTTATTAATTGATATGTTTTTCTTATTCAGAAATTGGCAAAGAGCATATCTGTGAGTTATGTATCGAGCCTGATGAAGAAGGCTCAGCTGGACTACGCCTTACTGCAAGGGGCTCCGTCACAACCTGTACTTACCGCGTGGACATGGATGGTCGCACACACTTAAAGTCGGTTGGGTGGAAGAAATTCCTCGATGGCAAGAATCTTCGTGTTGGACAGGCCATCCTAATTACTATCAGGAACACCAACCGCCCAGGCTTGAGGATGATGATTGTCTTCGATATCATCTAGAACTACATATGTGTGTGTGGCTGTATCATCTAGAACTACATATGTGTGTGTGGCTATATCATCTAGAACTACATATGATGATCGTCGTCGATATCATCTAGAACTACATATGATGATGGCCGTTGATATGACCTTGTACTGCTTGAGGATGCATGTTGACTATGCATGAAATTGTTATCTAGTACTCCCTTCGTTCCAAATTACTCGTCGTGGTTTGAACTAAAACCACGACGAGTGATTTGGAACGAAGGGAGTACTACCTAGTAATGGTTTATGAATTTGATATCTACTAGCAGTACCTAGTATCTAGTATCTGAAAGGGAAACTAAAAGGGAAAGGGGAAACTGAAAGGGAAAGGGGTGCTGGGAAAATGATGAAAGATATAGCAGTAGCGAGGGATGGGGAAATCGCTACAGCTAGGCAATAGTAGTGCGTTCTTAAAAAGCGCTGCTGACATCGTCAACAGTAGTAGCGCGGGTAAGGGCCCCGCTACTAATTTGTGTTAGTTGTAGCGCCTTATTAGTAGCACGGCCACCGCGCTGCTGCTAGCCTCAAAACCCGCGCTACTACTAGGCTTTTCCCTAGTAGTGTTACCAAACTATCTGTTACTGATAATTTCAATGCATGTAGAAAATACCTTGCTAAAAACTGCTTGTCATTTCCTTCCGCTCCTCATTGGGTTTGACACTCTTACTTATTTAAAGGACTACAGTTGATCCCCTATACTTGTGGGTCATCAATAATCCCTCACCAGTAATAGGGTTTTCAGTTTGACCGATCAAGGATTCCTACAAATGGGCCTAGTAGATGTTGACGTGGCTCCTTCCATGTGGAACCAAACATAAATTTTTTCCATGACGATGACCGTCACTAACAGTTACCACAACAGCGTTAGCAGTCAATGATTTTGACATATGGGCCTAATGATATGACAGTGTGCCTGCTGCCAATTGGGTCCGGACGTGCGTGATGTGGCTTCTTACATGCGGGTCCACATGCTCGTGCCGGCATGCATATTCGTCACAATTTGTAGGTGCTGTCAATTTGTTTTATATTGTAATTGGGGGCATATTTGAATACAGTTTGTAATTATTGATAATTTTAATATGAATTTGTGCAAAATTGAATTGTGAATGCAATTTCAGCTCTCGCAGCTATGATTAAATTGCAAACTTGACAATTTTCACAGACTGTCTGAGGGTTGATGATAATGGCGCGCCTTTGGCTCGTTGTGATGCTTGGTATCATTGCCAAGCATTCTAAGGGAATGGATGTAATTTCTATGACTCTTGGTTATCTTTGTGCTACCTTGACAGTTGATGAATAGATCGTAAGTTTTCCCACAAAGAAAGCATACTCTGTATGTAGCATTAGCCGAAGAACACTTTATGTCCACATATATCATTTCTATCTACAATGTATTATTGATCTCAACTGTTCTTTTATATTGATAATTTGAACCATTGGTTTCCTATTGATCTAATAATATAATATATTGTTATAAATATGCCAATATTCACTCCACAAATATTTTTAATGAGTATTAATTATGTCCTATATATAGGCCATGCAACAGCAGTCGAAATCCATGGCATGCATGTGAGCCTTATATTTGGATACAAGTTACGGCTGGTGTTCTTCCCTATTGTGCTTCCTTGGCACTTGATGGATAGATTGTAGGGTTTTCCTGATTTTTTTCTACTATGTATGTAGTATTGGATGAAAAGCAATTTATGTCCATGTATAACGTTTAGATCTACAACAAATTATGGATCTTAGTAGTTCTTTTTTTATTGATAATCTAAATTACCCAATTTATATTGTTTTGATAATACAATATATTATTATCAATAGGCCAACATTCACTCCACAAATATGCTTAATGACTACTCCCTCTGTCCAGATATACTTCTCGCATAAGTGGATAAAAATGGATGTATCTAGAACTAAAATACATCTAGGTACATCTACTTCTCCGACAAGTATTTCCGGGAGGAGAGAGTATTAATTATGACCTAATATTGGCCATGCCACAAAATTCAAAATCCATGTTATCTTAGCCTTATATTTGGATACAATTTATTGCTTGCATTAATCATCGGTTGCGGCATAAATTTTACATGCCCCTCATGGCTTTAAATACTGGCAGTCATAGCTACTTTGCTGAATGAGTTTGATACCTTAGTAGGAACAAAATCGATTCATGTACTTTTTCAGCTACTGAAGTTCTAAGGAAGACGACTACTGAAGTCAAAGGTATTTCTTGAATCTGTTCATCTAGTAATGTTTATACGAAGCGAACATCGGGCTTGCGAGAGAAGGAGACGTTGAGATTAGGGATTTTAATTTTGAAATTTCAAAGCCGCCCCTGTTCGGTCGCTCGCCCCACCACGGGTGACGGGCGAATCCTGGCCCCTTCTCCTCCAGCCCCCTTCCACATCCTACCCTCCTGCCGCCACCGCTAGGGCCTTGCCCACGCGGTGCTGGCAGCGGCAGGCAGTTCTTTCCCCAGGCACGCGGCATGGGCCCGGGGGCTCCTTCTAGTGGCAGTGTGGCTCGGTCGACGGCGGTCTGGCTCGGCGAGGTGGTTCCCCGGTCCTCGGGTGCCTTAGGCATGGCGGCGCGACCGTTGGTTGCAGGGTGGCGTGGTGTGCTGGAGCTCGGTGGATGGCACCTACTAGGCCCAGATCTGGGCCCTTTGGGCCCCATCTGGGTTCAGGCGGGCCACCGGCTCTCTGCACGGCGGCAAGGCTCCCTGGAGGTGAGGTGGGTGGTGCGGTCTCTGGGCGGCGGTGACGTTGGTAGCCGATGTGCTGCAGCATGGGGGAGGGGACTTTGCAAGCCCATCTAGGCCCGGGAGGCCAGTAGGGGTTCAGTTTGTCCTGGTTGTCGCATCCGGTCGGCTTTCGCATCGACGGTGGAGGTAGTCCCCTCCCGCTTGGCTGCATTGTTGCTGCCTCGGGTCCGTTGTTCCCTCTTCCTTCCTCTAGGCCCCGTATTGATGGCCTCAGTTTGGCGACGATGTTGATTCAAGGCCACGGTGGTGCATGCTGGTGGACGGCAGGATTATTGGAGCACTCAAATCGTTCGGGGTGGTTGGGATTTTTGGGTCGGGAAAATCCATGTCGACTCATGTGGCACCGAGGTGGTGTCGCCTATGAGCACCGCCGTTCCTTCTTGAAGGGCTTCAGGTATACCCCTCCCCACTGCCCTCCATGTATCGGGGGAACGCCTAGGACTCGTCTAGGCAGCAGTGTCGTTGTCACCTTCCTTCTTGAAGGTGTTGCTTGATATGTGGTGCTTTGGTGTGCTTGGAGTGCGGTGGGACATCTCCGTCGGGCGCAGTGGTTGCTGGTCTTCTTCGTTTCGTCAAGCTGCCGATGTTGGCATTTGTTTCCCTTTATTTCTCTCATTTCAACGAGCATGTTTCCAAATTATTGAAGTAATCAGCGCTAGATAATCATGAATATGTTATTGTGAAGTTGGGAAAGTATGTTCATGTATATTTTAGATAGTAATTAAAGTTTACTCAATTACATCTCGGTCTAGGAAACTTATATGGATGAATTCAAATATTCTTAAAGTGAAGTTACATCTGACTAATGTGGGCATGAAAATTCCTTTTATGTGCAGTTTTAACTGCTACTTTCAGTTAACCTTCAGTTCTATATAGAGGAATGACATTCTTTTTGATGATAGCAGATTACCATGGACGGAGAGAAAAGTGGTGTGCACAATGAATTTGACCTCTTCATGACAAGCACACACAACCACCTGTTCCAGCACAACCATAGTGATGAGATGGATGACCTGCTTGGAGCCTCTACTATCGTGGGAAACACTGATGATGCCAACGTTGTTGTTGCAGACCATGACAACAATGATGGAGAGACCCATACTGAGCAGAGAATGGCCACAAGGCGTGCAAAGTATCATCGTCTGCACAGTGAACAAATCCAACAACTTGAAGCGTACAATGCATACTCAATCAATGTTTCTTACATAGCGAAGATGTGTACTAATCCATTTTCATTAACGTGATATGTAGTGTGTTTCGGGACTGCCCTTATCCAGATGAGAAACTCCGGAAGGACCTTAGCGAGAGGCTTGGCATGAGTGCCCAGCAGGTCAAGTTTTGGTTCCAAAATAAACGCACCTTCAGCAAGGTATATACCATTCTTTTCCACAGTTAGTTACATATGGGTCACCTACGATATACAATTATCTGCACACTTTGTTCTTAAATAGTACAAACTCCACTGAACATCATAGCATTGTTCATCATTTGATCTTACAATATACTATTGTATTCCCCTCATGAACATGGTATCATACTCTGCTAGCCACTAATTAAAATGAGGCATACCTGAAATTAATAAGTGCAGGGCAAGATGCAGCGGTGGGAGACCCAAAATTGTTGGGTAGAAAACGAGAAGCTGAAAACTGAACGTCAAGCCATCATGTTGGCTATGCAAAACAAGACTTGCCTCAAATGCAGAGGGGTGGTGGTACAAACACAGCATACTTCGGAGTTCCAACGCCTATACACTGAGAATATGAGGCTCAAGGAAGAACTCCTACATGCCACTGCCTATCTTAAAGAGGGTATTCGCCAAAATGGCATGTCACTCCCATGGGCCCGCGACTGACCATACCGTCTTCGGTCTTAGCCAACATTCATTCCGCTGCATGAACTATAGTTTTACTTGGTTCCTCATCTAGAAAATAATGCGCCATGTTGTGTGTGTATGTACATGACTTGGTCGCTTGTCTATTTATTTCCATAGGCTCTCATGGTTGCTACGTGGGATGGCACGAGATATGGCAATCATGGCAGCAATGTAGGGGCAGTAGGATGAGCGTCTTTGGGATGGCATTGCCGTGAAGCTCGGTCCAACGCCCGTCTTTGTCTCTTTGAGTTTGTAACAGAACAGATCAAGCAGATGCCAATAAATAGAGAAAACAAACATAAAAGTTGCAAGGTGAATGCCGCACAATAACATTGTGTGTGTGTGTTCTAACATTTAATGGTGTGAGTATGCCATTCATGAGATACCTCTACCATCGATGTTTTTTAGTAACATAAAGTGGTATGAGAGCAATCATCATCTTCTGGAGCCAAGGCTGGAAGTGAACCACAATCTCCATCCACCTTGTGCACTCCCCTGTGCATGCACCTACAGAGTCATGCACGGAGCATGAGGAGGAGGATCCGGAGCTATAAGAAGTGCAATACTTGGTGAAGGAGTCCTTGGGCTCCTCTTGTGCCTGGTGGTCTCCCACATGAATTATGCCAAATGGGAAATTTTGTTACATGTGAATAAGCAAGTGCAGGGCTTCTGCAAGTCCATGGAGCACAACCCAATCAGAGAGCACAAAGACAGGAGCACACTGGTGGTGAACCTCTAGTGTGTGCCACCAGAGATGATGTGCATAGTGGCGGCTTTGCTTCATCGCAGAAGTAAATAACATGCGCATCAATATTATCGACCAAGAGATCTTTAAGCATAGCAACATTAGGTTCAACTTTAATTTGTTCAGAGGGTCTAGGTGCTCCAATGTTACTTTTTGTTAACCACAATTGAGACTTTAGCATGTTCCTTTATACTAACAGGAAAAGGTGGTTTCTCAATATAAGCGGTAGGCACAACTGGATCAACACTGTAAATGGTAATTTCATTTTTAACTATAATGGGTTCCTCAATCTTTTATTTAATAGGGGGTGGTATTTAACCACTTCTCCTTAGGGAGATCAACATGAGTAGCAAATGATTCACAAAATGAGGCTACTATCTCAGAGTCTAGTCCATATTTAGTGCTAAACTTATGAAAAGCATCAGTATCCATAAAAGATTTAACACAATCAAACTCAAGTATTATACCTGACTCTTTACCTTTGTCGTGTTCCCAATCTACAGAGTTGCTTTTAATTCTTTCCAGAAGATCCCATCTGAATTCAATAGTTTTCTTCATAAAGGAACCAATAGAAGAAGAATCGAGCATGGTTTGATCATTATGAGAAAGCCGAGCATAAAAATTACGTAAGATAGTTTCTCTTGAGAGCTCATGATTGGGGCATGTGTAAATCATGTACTTAAGACTCTCCAAAGCTTGAGCAATGCTTTCTCCCTCACGAGGCCAAAAATTATATATATATAATTTCGATCATGATGAACCAGATGCATAGGATAAAACTTTTGATGAAATTCCAATTTCAATCGGTTCCAATCCCAAGTTCCAATATCATCACATAGCCTATGCCATCACAATGCCTTTCCACCCAAACATAAAGGGAAAACCTTCTTCTTAACTCCATCTTTGGATAAACCTGCAAGCTTAAATAATCCACAAGCTTCATCCACATACATTAGGTGCATATCAGGATGTATTGTTCCATCTCCTGCATAAGGATTAACTAGCAGTTTCTCTATCATACCCGAAGGAATCTCATAATAAGTATTTTCAGTAGGTGCAGTATGTTGAGGAGCAACTCTTTGTGATTCCGATCAAGGTGAAGATACCCCGAACAAGCCCCTCAAAGGATTGTTTTCCATAGTGACAAGTGACAGTAAATTTCAGCACGTAATATAAATGTTTCCTAACCAAATTCCACTCACCAAAGGCACTTCACACCCCAGCACGGGTGCCAGAAAAGAGTCTTCATTACCCACAAGTATAGGGTATCAATCTTAGTCCTTTTGATAAGTAAGAGTGTTGAACCCAACTGAGAGCAGAAGGAAATGACAAGCGGTTTTCAGCATGGTATTGTCTGCAAGCACTGAAATAATCGATAACAGATAGTTTAATAACAAGGTAATTTGTAAAGAGCAACAAAATTAATGGTAACAAAGGTGCAGCAAGGTAGCCCAATCCTTTTTGTATCAAAGGATAGGACAACACTGTCTCATATAATAAGCAAAGCGTTCTTGAGGACACACTGGAATTTCATCTAGTCACTTACATCATGTTTGTTTGATTCATGTTTGCTACTTTGATAATTTGATATGTGGATGGACAGTTGCTTCGGTGTTGTTCTTACTTGAACAACCCTACCACTTAATATTACCCACTCTCGCAAGCATCTGCAACTACGAAAGAAGAATTAAGATAAATCTAACCATAGCATGAAATATATGGATCCAAATCAGCCCCTTACGGAATGGCGCATAAACTAGGGTTTAAGCTTCTGTCACTCTAGCAAACCATCATCTAATTAATAATCCACAATGCCTTCCCTTAGTCCAAAGATGGTGAAGTGTCATGTAGTCGACGTTCACATAACACCATTAAGGGAATCACAACATACATATCATCAAAATATGAAACGAATACCAAATTCACATGATTACTTATGACAAGACTTCTCCCATGTCCTCAAGAACAAAAATAAATTCTCACAAATCATATTCATGTTCAAGATTAGAGGGGTATTGAATATCATTAAGGATCTGAACATATGATCTTCCACCAAATAAACCAACTAGCATCAACTACAAGATGTAATCAATGCTACTAGTAACCCACAGGTACCAACAATCTGAGTTTTTGAGATAAAGATTGAATACAAGAGATGAACTAGGGTTTGGGATGAGATGGTGCTGGTGAAGATGTTGATGAAGATTGGTTCTCCCATGATGAGAAGATTGTTGGTGATGACGATGGCTTCGCTTTCCCCCTCCCGGAGGGAAGTTTCCCCGGTGAAATCAGTCCGCCCGAGAGCAAAAGTGCTCCTGCCCAGGTTTTGACTCGAGACGGCGACGTTTCGTCCTGAAACCTTCCTTGTTATTTCTTCTAGGTCAAATGACATCATATAGCAGAAGATGGGCTTCGGAGGCCTGCCATGGGCCCCACAAGCTCGGGGGCGCGACCTAGGGGTAGGGCGCGCCCCCCAGGCTTGTGGCTGCCTGGTGGGTCCCCTTTTGTTCATTGTTTTGCCAATATTTTTTTGTATATTACAAAATAATTCTCCGCCAATTTTCAGGTCATTTGGAGTTATGCATAATAGGTGTCTCCAATATAGCACTTTCCAGCCTAGAATTCCAGGTGCTGGCAATCTCCCTCTTCAAGTGAAACTTGCAAAATAAGAGAAAAAGACATAAGAATTGTATTATAAAGTGAAATAGCAGTCCATAATGCAATAAATATCGATATGAAAGCATGATACAAAATGGATGTATCAATGCAAGCAACCAAACACATCCTAGGACGCATTTGGTAGCCTGCATTAAATCCAACCAGACCCGCGTAATACAGTTTAGGTTCATTTCATTGTCTACCTTGCATAAAAATCTTGGCCCTCATGAATCTTAAAGCACGGGTCGGGCTAAGGATGAATGCCTGAATTGGTCATTTTCGACAACAAGGCCCGAGCGATACATCTCAAGGAACATGGGCGTCGAAGACTGCACGCGAGGATCCCACTCTAAACATCGTGTCGCTTCTCGAAGCACTGTCATAACTCCCCTCAACATATGAAGAGTTGGGAATGAAGAAAGTATAAGTATATGTGGAGATTCATGGATCCCTTTGAGTCCAAGACGTAAAGTAATTTCTCTAGGGAGAGGTGTTGTTATCGCAAATGTTAGTGATTTGATTAATCTAGTTATCGAGCAATGGGATGAAGATATTATTAGGCCCATTCGGTCTTTGGTGGATACACACATAATTTACAGATAATCCAATGATGCCTTTAACGATTTTGTTGCATGACACTATTAGAAAACGGGATATTTTTCGGTCAAAATGGCATATCACCATGAATGGACACATCAGTCCAGTGATAGATCTTCACAAGGATGTTGCAAAGCACTTCTGGGCCGAATTCGACATGGGGAATTTACTGGAAGCTGAAGGTTCTGTAAAAGTCAAAATATTTGGTTGGAGAGTATTGTGTGGTCTCATTCCAGTTAAGGTTGTAATTGCAAATCGCCATATTTGTAGCATCTCCAGTGTGTAAGAGCGGAGAACATTTCTCACCCTCTATTTAGCTGCAATATGGCGAGAGCTATTTGCGAGAAACTTGGCTTGAGTGATTTCATGTTATAAGCTATGAATATCGACCGGTCTTATTTTGTATGTTGGAACACCTACTTCTACTACCTGTTGGCCAGCTGTCTGGTTTAGACTTGTGTCTATAGGAAGTTGCACTTACAGCCTGCTGGTATATTTGGTGGATGTGATGTCAAATCTCCCATGGTGAGACTATCCTGCATTTAAACAATTGTGCTCTTTAGATTATGGCTATCTCTTCAAATTATTCAAAAGTCACCGCTAGATGCTTCATACTATCTTGATGATGGTACAGGAGCTACTGGAGTTGTCATCAGGATGCAACTAGAAACTTTTTGGCAGCTCGCTCCATATATGTTCCCCATGCAGCTTGAGTTGTAACCATATGGAGGCGCTTGCTTTAAGAGATGGCTTGGTTTTGGACAATTAAATCAGTTTTAATAGACTGTATGTTAACTCTCTGGCTGTTTGGAAGTTATTGGTTCATGATTAGGACAACAACAATGGTATGATCAAGCATCCTAGGTTATGTGTCTCGAATTACTTATGCTTGTGATGTTGAGTGATGAAATTTATTCATTGTCATAGGGAAGCTAACGAGGTGGTACACAAGGCTAGGATTTTCTATATAGGAGAATCTACTTAGCATGATGACGCCCCTAGTTGTTTTTAGGGGATAGCTAAATTTTATTGATCGAAAGCCACCTGAAGTGGAATACAAAACGGATTGTAGGGCTGAAACCAAACATGGCGCCCCTCGTCCAGAGAGTTCGAAAATTAAGCTAGTCTATCTGCATCTATGATCGTTGCTCGACCTTCGAAGCTGATTTTGCAATTGAAGTTTGAGGCTCGGTGCTTGATCTCTTTGATAATGTGTCCATAGATATTGTTCGTTCCCTTCTTAATGTCATTAATCACCTGTTTCGAGTTAGGGGCAGCAATAAAACTTGAAGTAGCAGATCCTCAGCAAGAGATAGAGCTTCACGACAGGCAATCACTTCTAGCGCCGCAACCTCGTTGATTCCATGGATGGTCAGGGCTGAATTGGCCAAGAAAAGACCCTCTCCATTTATGCACACGACTATTGTAGAACCCCCATGCCAGAGCGAGATAGGATGGCCTCTATGTGGATCTTCGCATATCTTGATAGGGGTACTTTCAATCTTGAAGTAGTGTTTGTTGGTGTAGCTTGTTTCCTTGCTTCCTTCTAGGGAACTATCTCAAGATCTATTCAAATTTTGTTTATGAAATGGTGAGTGGCCGAAGGGATCTAGTAGATCTCTGCATGAATAACCTATTTATTCGCTGCCCACCATGCTGGACAAGGCTGGAGTCACCAGACGAGAGCTTGTGTGGTGGAGGGGAGTGGAGAGGAGTGTGGTGAAGTGGCTGATAACTCACAAGTATAGGGGAACATTTGTAGCCTTTTTTGATAAATAAGAGTGTCGAACCCAACGAGGAGCTAAAGGTAGAACAAATATTCCCTCAAGTTCTATTGACCACCGATACAACTCTACGCACACTTAATGTTTGCTTTACCTATAACAAAAATAAAACTAGAAGTACTTTGCAGCAATAAAACTATGAATAAATTGCGAGATAATAAAAGTAGATAGCTTTTGGCAACAAGAAAGTCATTTGTCCCTAAGCAATCAATAACTAGACCACTTATCATTCTTGCAATTTTATATGAGGGAGAGGCATGAGCTAACATACTTTCTCTACTTGGATCATATGCACTTATGATTGGAACTCTAGCAAGCATCTGCAACTACCAAATATCATTAAGGTAAAACCCAACCATAGCATTAAGTATCAAGTGCTCTTTACTCCCATACACAATAGCCCACTTACTCGGGTATGTGTATTCTGTCACTCACGCCACCCACTATAAGCGAATTATGAACATATTGCAACACTCTGCAGCGGGGATCCCTCATGTTTGCGCGACACGGAGGACACCATAGGACAACACCATAATAAAATATACACTCATACCAACCACAATCGTCGATTAGCCCATAGGACAAAACGGATCTACTCAAACATCATAAGATAGCCATAGATCATTGGGAAATAATATATAGTGTTGAACACTATGTTTAAGTAGAGATTACAGTGGAGAGAAGGGTTGTTACTCCGCTTCATAGAGGGGGAGAGTTGGTGTTGACGGTGGCAAGGTTGTTGGTGTAGATCGTCGTCACGATGATTGCCCCGGTGGCACTCCGGCACCACCGGGAGAGAGGGGGAGAGAGCCACCTTCCTTCTTATTCTTCTTCCTTGGACTCCCCCCTAGATGGGAAGAGAGTTACCCCTTTGGTCCATGGCCTACATGGCGGCGGAGGGGCAGGAGCCCCACCGAGATTGGATCTCGCTCTCTGTTCTCTTCTGTTTCGCGTTCCTATTTTCTGGCCGAAAACCATTTCTTATATTCTCGGAGATCCGTAACTCTGATTGCGCTAAGATTTTAACACAACTTTTTTCTGGATATAAGCTTCCTTGCGCCTGAAGTAGAGCTCTAATCGACTTACGAGGAGGGCACAATACACCATGCTACTTTTTGAGCTTGCATTGGTTTTTCCCTTGAAGAAGAAAGGTTGATGCAGCAAAGTAGAGATAAGTATATCCCTCAGTTTGAAAACCAAGGTATCAATCCAGTAGGAGGTACATGCAAGTCTCCAATCTATGCACCCGCACAAACAATCAAACACTTGCACCCAACGTGATAAAGTGGTTGTCAATCCCTTCACGGTCACTTGCAAGGATGAGATCTGATAGAGATAGATATAAAAGATTACTAAAACATAAAACAAAGTAAAAGTAAATAAATTGCAGCAAGGTATTTTTGGGTTTTTGGTTTTATAGGTTTGAAAATATATGTTGAATAATAGACCCGGGGGGCATAGGTTTCACTAGAGGCTTCTGTCTTGAAGAAAGCATGCGGTGGGTGAACAAATTACTATCGAGCAATTGATAGAAAATAGCAAAGTTATGATGATATCCAAGGCAATGATTATGAATATAGGCATCACGTCCGTGTCAAGAAGACAGACTCCTACCTACATCTACTACAATTACTCCACACATCTACCGCTATCCAGCATGCATCTAGAGTATTAAGTTCATAAGAACGGAGTAACGCCTCAAGTAAGATGACATGATGTAGAGGGATAAACTCTAGCAATATGATGAAAACCCCATATTTTCACCCTTGATGGCAACAATACAATACGTGCCTCGCTACCCTACTTTCTCACTGGGTGAGGACACGGCAACATTAAACCCAAAACTAAGCACCTATCCCATTGCAATAAGAACCAATCTAGTTGGCCAAACCAAACCGATAATTCGAAGAGAAATACAAAGATATCAAATCATGCATATAAGAATTCAAAAGAGACTCCAATAATATTCATAGATAATATGATCATAAATCCACAATTCATTGGATCTCGACAAACACACCGCAAAAGAATATTACATCAGATAGAACTCCAAGAACATCAAGGAGAAAATTGTATTGAAGATCAAAGAGAGACAAGAAGCCATCTAGCTACTAGCTATGGACATGTAGGTCTGCGGTAAACTACTCACGCTTCATCGGAAGGGCAATAGAGTTAATGTAGAAGCCCTCCATGATCGAATCCGCCTCTGGCAGGGTGACCGAAAAGTATTTTGGTGGACGCTTCTGGTGGTTTGGGAATATTTGGGAATTTATAGCGCAAGAATTAGGGTTGGAGGACTACCGAGGAGCCCACAAGCCAGGAAGGCGCCCCCTAGGGCGCGCCCTGAGGGCTTGTGGTGTCCTCGAGACTCTTCTGGCCGACTACTGCAGAATGCTGCTAATGCGACACTATGATCAGAGACCCTTAGAGAAATTGTGTGCGATGCAATAATCGCAAAACGGTGGTGTCAGAGAACCGTCTAAAATGTCCAAAATGTTTGCGATGACAGATGCATCAAACACGGTTCAGATTTTACTTGAGTCTGCGATTCAGGGCATACGGTTTAGTTTAGTTAACTATTTGTGATGAGGTGGAACAAAAGAAATAGGCAACCATATGAAGGCGTGTGCGATACACAACATACAGTTCACTAGGATGAACTGTTTGTGATTAGGCAACACAAAAGAAACGGTCAGGCAGATGAAGGTGTGTGCGATATACGGCATGCGGTTCACTCGGATGAACTATTTGCATTGAGACAAGAGAACAGAAATGGTTCAATATAACAAGATGTGTGTGATACGTGGCAAACAGGTCTGTAATCAGAAATGTGTGTGAAGATCGATAGTAACACAAACGGTTGCTTCTAATAAGACGTATGTGATATGCTTTGTCTAAACAACATGTATTGGCCATTGGGGGACGGGTGGTCATCCGGATACGCCATAAGGATGCGAAGAGGTATCCTATATCAGCAAGGACTAGTTGTTCCACCAGTAGCTCATCTAAGAGAACTCTCAAGTTAAGTGTGCTCAGGCTGGATCAGCCATGGGATGGGTGAGTGGATGGGAAATTGTGTTGATGTTAAATTAACTGATAGGATGGGTCATATTGGTCAAATGACCAAAATGACCCATTCCCTCAGCTAATTTAACCTCAAGGTCCTTGTTTTTTATTTTTATTTTATTTTTTAACATATGTTAAAGAAGGTCTACCGCATTACTTTTTGATAATGTGTATACATGGCATACAGGTGATCCATCCGACCTGTTTGTGATGGAATAAGCCGTGTGTGTTGTGGGCAAACGCTTGCTAGTGTACAACCGTTTGCAATTGATGAATTCATCACCGTCGGGTTCCCTAGTGTGGTCTGTGTTTATCTCATCATTATCTACTTCTTGTGCTAGCTCGATGTTCCTTTATATTGTAAGTTTCCATTAATTGATGGCGTTCTATGAACATGCCACTGTTTCCTGCCATTTCCTCACATGTTTCCCGCCACCCAGCGATATTGCACATAAACCTAGGCGCGGCGCAACGCACGGAGGCAACAAGCACATCTTGTAGCACATCCACCTTTTTCAAGCATGTCAATGCACCAAAGCGCCGCCTCTGCCATCAACCTCGTCGACAAGGAAAACCAGAAGGTGCCACGTCCCGTCGAGGCCGCGGCGCTCCCCGGCAACGCAATGGACAACACCGTGATGCGCATCATCGCCGGGCTTGAGCAGACCTTTGGCGCATGGCGCTTCAGCACCGCGGATCAAGATAGGCATGTCAGTGCTGAGAGGCTGCAGCTCGCCGCACAACATGATCGGTGGCGCGCCGCCGAGCAAGCTAGGCGCATACGCGCCGATAGGCTGCGGCTCGCCGCACGGCGAGAGCGTTGGAGCACCGCATAGCAAGAGTGGATCCATCGGCGCTTGCCTGCTGTCGACAGGGCTTCACAGCTGGGTACACATCCTGTTAGTACCCCCATTCCTTGCCAGGAGTGGGCACAGGACCTCTGCGTCATACTTGCACCAGAGGCCGGCCGCGCCGTACTTGCACCGGACGCCCGCCACACCGTTCGCATGGGTCGCGCTGTTTGCCTTGTCCGCGACCCGCTCGATGCCAATGCGCTGGTCAGTAGGCTCGACCGCCTCCTTGGCCCAGGTCCTCTCCAAGTGTACTGGGTGTCTTCTGGTCCAAGAAAAACCATCACGGAAGTTTTATTCCATTTGGACTCCGTTTGATATTCCTTTTCTGTAAAACTCAAAAACAAGGAAAAACATAAACTGACACTGGGCTCTAGGTTAATAGGTTAGTTCCAAAAATAATATAAAATAGCATATTAATGCTTATAAAACATCCAAAATAGATAATATAATAACATGGACCAATCAAAAATTATAGATACGTTGGAGACGTATCAAGCATCCCAAGCTTAATTCCTACTCGTCCTCGAGTAGGTAAATGATAAAAATGGAATTTTTGATGTGGAATGCTACCTAACATATTTATCCATGTAATTTTATTTATTGTGGCATGAATATTCGGATCCATAAGATTCATAACAAATGTTTAATATTGACATAAAAACAATAATACTTCAAGCATACTAATAAAGCAATCATGTCTTCTCAAAATAACATGGAGAAAGAAAGTTATCCCTACAAAAACATATAGTCTGGCTATGCTCAATCTTCATCACACAAAGTATTAAATCATGCACAACCCCAATGACAAGCCAAGAAATTGTTTCATACTTTTGATGTTCTCAAACCTTTTCAACTTTCACGCAATACATGAGCGTGAGCCATGTATATAGCACTACAGGTGGAATAGAATATGGTAGTTGTGGAGAAGACGAAAAGAAGGAGAAGTCTCACATGAACTAGGCGTATTAACGGCTATGGAGATGCCCATCAATAGATATCAATGTGAGTGAGTAGGGATTGGCATGCAACAGATGCACTAGAGCTACAAGTGTATGAAAGCTCAAAAAGGAAACTAAGTGGGTGTGCATCCAACTCGCTTGCTCACGAAGACCTAGGGCAATTTGAGGAAGCCCATCATTGGAATATACAAGCCAAGGTCTATAATGAAAGATTCCCACTAGTATATGAAAGTTACAAAATAGGAGACTCTCTATCATGAAGATCATGGTGCTAGTTTGAAGCACATGTCTGGTAAAAGGATAGTAACATTTTCCCTTCTCTCTTTTCTCTCATTTTTTCTTTTCTCTTTTTTTTGTCTGGGCTTCTTTGGCCTCTTTTTTGTGGGCTTCTTTGACCTCTTTTATTTTTTGTAAAGTCCGGAGACTCATCCCAACTTGTGAGGGTCGGGGAAACTGATCCACGAACACCTATGGGGCCGGCGGACCGAGGCCCCTGTCGGTTCGGCGGGGGGCGGAGATCGCACAAAGAGCGGATCGAGGCGAAGCACACGAGCAGTTTACCCAGCTTTGGAGCTCTTCGGAGAGATAATACTCCTACTGCTGCTTGTCTGATTGTATTGTGTTCTTGCTCGAGAGAGCTAAGTGTTTTCTGGCTTCCGAATGAGTCGAATCCCCCCTACGTTGCGCATGGGCCTCCTTTTATACGCTAAAGGGGTCACCGACACGTGGCAACACAGAGAAGGGTAAAAGTGTAAAAAGAGAGGTGGTTGGTACAACTACCTGTACAGTGCATCCTACCTAACCCTGACGGCAGGGGACAAGGGCATTAAATGCCCGTATGTGTCGCCCAAACAGTGCAGAAAGGTACCATCAGGGACGCCACCGCTCGCCACGATGGCAGTCTTGTCAGCTCCGCATGCCACCACGCACCGCTGGCTGCACAGCCTTCCGCCACGCGCGCCTGGAGAGGCGCCCAGAGCGACACGTTGGTGGATGTGCTGGAGCGCGGGTACAGAGTGGCCGCCTGCCGCGGCAAACGCCTTGCCGCGGCCGTTGTCTTGTCGGGTCCGGAAACTTGTCGCTCACCGGGCCTCGAGATGCCTTGGTTGGTCTTCCCGGCAAGCTCCTCTTGCCGAGGCCTTGTTGCCTTGCCGGGACACGTGGCGCGTCGCGGCAAGTTCCTTGGGATGCCTTGGTTGGCCTTCCCGGCAAGCTCCTCTTGCCGGGGCCTTGTCTCCTGAGCTTAAATACTTTGTTCTTGAATGGCTCCAAGGGAACCACGGAGGACCTTGGCGGTCGCTCGGCAAGCTTTGCCGCGGGGCGCTGCAACTGCCCGTGCACAAGTTCGGGATACTAGGGTACCCCTACTCTAGTACACCGACAGGAGCCCCCGGGCCTGGGACACACACGGTGTCGAGCGCTGTTGGGCCAGGCCCAAAACAGGGCACGGGCGCACACGGCCTGGGTTACGCCGAATCTTGCTCCGTATCCACCGTGCCCCTCCCCTAACGGCACGCGTTGAATGCGGCATCGTGGGAGAGATCGTGGGTGGTTTCTTTATTCGGAAGGGCGAAACGTCCGCCCCCTCCCTCTTTATAAGCAGAGGAAACAGGGGCAGTTCGCCCACCTCGCCATCTGTTGCTTCCAACTCCAGAAATCTCCGCCGCTCCTCCCTTCTTCCCAAAGCCGAAGGAGAGCAGCGCTCCGCCCCCCCCCCCATTGCCACCAGTGTCACCAACGCCGCCGATATCCCCCACCACTTCTGCCATGGCTCCCAAAGCCGACAAGGGGAAGGGCGTGAAGTCGGTCGAGGCGCAGCGGCTCGCGGCGCTGCGGAAGGAGCGGGCCCTCTTCTCCCCTCAGCTCGGTGCGAAGGAGCTGAGGGAGTACTTCTACCTCTTCTGGTCGACGGAGACGCGAGCGCATCCGCGCACGAGGGTACTCCCGGCCACCGCTTCGAGATTGGCTCCGAACGGGTATCCCTTTTTCGCGCTGTTCTTCTACTGCGGGCTCCGCCCGTCTTTCTCTGAATTCTTTTGCGACATCATGAACACCTATGGGTTCCGCCTCCTTAACTTCACCCCCAACGCTGTTCTGACCATGGCGGTTTTCGCACATCTGTGCGAAAACTTTGTCGGAGTCCACCCAAATGTAGCCCTTTTCCGCCACTTCTTCATGCCTCGGGTCGAGAGAGGAGAGCCGCTTGCCGGAGGGATCGCCTGGATCTCGAGAGTCGGCAAGAAGGAGGCGTATCTGGAGGGTGAGCTCCGCAGCAAGTGGGAGGAGTGGAGAGCCGAGTGGTGCTGGATCGTCGAGGAGAACCCACAACCATTCACTGTCGTGCGCCAAGCCCCGATAGTGCGCGGCAATGATTGGAGCAATGTGGCCCCGGAGGACGACATGCTGAAGATTGCCGTCACCCGGATCCTTCGCCTCAGGCTTGCCGGGCTCACTGTAGGCGCCATCGGTGCCGATTTCCTTCGCCTCCGCATCGCTCCCCTGCAGGAGAGGGGGAGACCCGCCTGGGAGTTCAAGAACTCGGCGGATATTATGAGGTTGCGCCCGGGCCTCAATTTCAACTTCAATATCCTGGAGCTGGACGCGATGCTCCTGGAGCTGTTCAAGCGCGACCCTCAGCACCCATTTACGTTGTCGCGGAATGTCGTTCCGCTGTGCAACAATTCTTCACTTGACCGCATCCGCGCGATGATGCCGTTGTGCGATTCGCACGGAATCGCCCCAACTTGGCAAGAGCCTGCGGATGACGTCGTGCGGGCATTCTTCAACGACTTGGTAGAAGTGCCGGTCCGCACTGATGAGCAGAAGAGCCTCACCCGCGACACCACTGATGATGAGATGCAGCGCATCACCACCAGGCTGGAAGAGGTGGCGGCAGCAGTTGCCTAGGGCGAGTTCGGGTTCACCATGCAGGAGGCAAAGGCGGCAGAGGCGGCAAGCCTTGCCGAGCGCGCGGAGTTTGCAGGCGAAGAAGATCTTGCCGACCCTGAAGCTGAGCCGAGCGAGCCCGGCGAGGAAGAGCCCGAACCTTCAGATAGCTTGCCGCAGGCGGAGCCCTCGGCCCCGCCAAGAAGGCGTCTCTGCAAGGCCGCGGACGCGGCGGGGCGGCAAACGGGCCAACAGCCGCCGAGCCGCGCGACACGCTCTACCGCGGCAAGCACCATTGCCGCGGGAGCGCCTCACGCTGCTGCGGCAACTGGAGCGGGGTCTTCCCGATCCACCACCACTGCTCCCGCCAAGCGGGCGAGGGAGCCTACCTCTCCGCCTCGCCGCACCAGAGGCGAGCCGGACTTCGATCTCTCCGCGCTCAGCTCCGACGACGAAGAAGAAGAGTAAGATCCCCTTGTTGTTCTCGTAATTCTTCAATTCTTGCTATCTTGTTGCTTTCGTCTTGTATCTGACTTGCTTTGATCTGAATCCATTCCTTTTCAGGATGCTGGCCCAGAGAGCGGCGAAAAGAGCCAAGGCCCCGGTGATTGTCATTGAAGATGATCCCACCATGTCAGCAGGGGGTGTGTCGGAGACCACCTTGACGGACCCGACAGCTACTCCCCAAAGCAGCCCCCAGCGCAGCCCCCAGCGTAAGTTTATAATTTACTTCCTGCTGTCGGGCGCGCATGGGTGCTCTTTTCTCTACTGACATCTTGACTGTTGATTTGTGTAGGAGCAGAGCAGCCTCACCAGGAGTGCCCGGAAGCTGCTCCCGAAGTGCCATCTGCTTCGACTACGCCGCCAAGGGAGGAGTCCCCGGCAAGGGAGCGTTCTCCGGCAAGGGAGAACTCTCCGTCAAGGGGCAGTTCTCCGGCAAGGGACGGCGCCAGTGATCCCCCGGTGGTTGAGACCACGACCGCAGATCCCAGCATAGGTAACCCTTTTGCCTAAGAACTTCCCTTGGGTTCTTCTTCTTCTGAATTTTTCTTTCTTGGATTTTTGCTTAACTTTTCTCCCTTTTTCGTTCCTCAGATCCATCTGTTGCGGAGCCAATGGACACCAAGGACGCCGGCGAGGAGAACGCACGCGGCAACAATGACGACACCGCTACCACCGAAGAAGAGGCCGGTGCTGATGATCCCGCCGGCGAAGAGGCCACCAAGGCTGCCGCCGCAGAAGCTGGCGAGGTATCCGGCGATCGCACTGACGGCCCCGAGGCCGCAGGAGCGCCAGGCGCTGCACCGACCGCCGATCCCTCTGCCGCTGCTGCAGAGCCAGGCTCCGAAGAGCCGCAGACCGGCGCCTATTTGAAGGCCGGCGATGGCGTCTTCATCAAGCTCCCCTGGGTGTCGAGCTCCAGGGCGCCGGTTGAAGGAGAAACTTTCGACGAAGAGGTGCTCGCCTCCGCTGGGCTGGCGCTGGTTGATGCGCCAAGCAGCAGCAGCGGCGAGTCTGAGGAGGAGCGGCTGCTGCGAAAGCTGCTGTCTCTTTACCGCGCTCGCCAAGCCAAACTGGCTTCCCGAGAAGCGCTTGTCGCGAGGGCGGGAGTCAACATTGAGAAGCACGCGGAGGAGCTCCGGGGCCTCAGGCAAGAAACTCTCCGGAGCCTAGCAGAAGAGCGGGAGCAAGTCGCTGAGGAGAGGAAAGCCTTCCTCCTCGCGAAGGCTGAGGTTGAAGAACAGCAGCGGCTTGCTGCCGAGAGGCTATCTGCGCGGGAAGGTGATTTGGCGCAGCGCAAGGTCAACCTCGACAGCCACGAAGAAGAGCTTGCCGTGCACGAGCAAGCAATTGGCGGGGCTGTCAAGGAAGCAAAGGACGCCGCCGCAGCTGCTGAGGCCGCCAAGAGGGAGCTGGAGGTGAAGGTGGCGCAGCTGGAGGCAGATCTCAAGGCGAGCGGCGAGGAGCTTGCTGTGCTCAAGCGCGAGCGCGAGAAGGATGCTGCATCTCATGGCGAGCTGCAGGGTCTTCTCGCAGAGAGGAGCAAGGAGCTCAGCACCGCCAAGGATTCCAAGGCGGATCTCGAGCTGAAGCTGGCCACGTTGACTCAGACGCTGGACGCCGCCAGGGAGCGAGAGGTGACCTTGTCGGAGAAGATCAAGGCCGACGAGGCGCTGCTGGCGAATGCTGATGTCGCCCACGACGCCTTCAAGGAGACAGTGGAGCATTGGACTGAAGGTCTTGTGGATGATGCCGCTGCCATTGACGGGGAGTTGGCGCAGCTAGGGATAGAGGATTTTGGGCATCCCTCCGACGAGCATCTCCAACCCAGCGCCAAGCTCAGCCTGTTGTTCTAGGGCGTGGCGACGGCACTCCAGTGACTCCGGGAGAAAATCCCAAAGCAACTGGCCGACGAGTCGCGCAAGATCTGCGCAGGAGTTCTCCAGAAGGTGCTGATGAAGGTGGCCTTCCGTAATCCAGGCCTCAACCTCACCAACGTCCTCAAATCCTTGCCGCCGGATGCTGATCGGGATGCGCTCAAGGCCCTTGTCGCACCCATTGTGGACAAGGTGAGCGAGATCAAGAGAGTTGAGGGCGATCGCATAGACTAGGCCGCCCATTTCTTTTTCTCTTTGTCGCTGCTGGCCATGTCACGAGAACATTCTGTTAGAGCTGCGACAAGTTATCTTGTAATATAACTCTATTTCTGGTATCGATTGCTACGTTATTTCCTTTACTAGATTCCCTGCTTTGTATGTTTCTACCCTACGCTTTTAGGGAACTTGTCGGCGCAGGCACCTTTGCCGCGAGCGCTGAGTGTGGGACATTAGCAGCCTGCTGGCGATGCCGCTTCCGACAAGAAACCTTGTCGCAACTAGCCGCAGCTCACTTAAGTTGTTGAGCGGACTCGAAACAAAGTAAGGGCGCAACTAGCTACGAGTTGGTTCCTCCGCGCACAGGTTTTCCATACAAAGCACGGTCGTTCAAGGAAGATAACTTAAAAATTTAAAACTGATTGCTCAAACTTTGGCAACTTAGCTTTTCTGTCGTTTGCTTCTCGGCAAGGCGAAAAACTTCCATAAACGACGCCTGGTTCA
>NC_041387.1:487476459-487492482 GCF_002162155.2 Triticum dicoccoides | reverse complement strand
TGTGCGAGGGTACCTTCCTTTCCTTTGTTGAGAAAAAGAAAGAAAAGAAAATAAAGGTATGGAGCCTTCCGGCTCGTTATTGCTTACCGGGGGTAGGTGCTGCACAAAGTGTCAGATAATGCATGCAAGAAAGAATATAATGCATGAAATTGACAAGATGTACGGAGCACATGAGCTTTATTATGCACAGGATCTGCGCCCAGCTTTGTACAAAGGATTACATGCAACATCGGCAAGACTTGTACAAAAGGTGGTTGCCGGAACAGGTTCCGGCAACCGCGCCCTACGGGTAAAACTTACGAAGATGCTCAATGTTCCAGGAGTTGCTCACCGGAGTGCCATCTTCGGTCTCAAGGCGGACAGTGCCAGGCCTAGTGACTCGTTTCACCCGGTAAGGGCCTTCCCACTTCGGCGTCAACTTGTTGGAATTCTTGGCGGACTGAACGCGCCAAAGAACAAGGTCGCCTTCCTCGAAGCTTCTGGCATTAACTTTGCGGCTATGGTAGCGGCGCAAAGCTTGCTAGTATCGAGCAGCTCGTACAGCAGCCTGAAGACGATCCTCCTCAAGGAGCAGCGCGTCATCTTGTCGCAGCTGCTCTTGCTCAAGCTCATCATAAGCGAGCACTCGAGGTGATCCGTATACGAGTTCCGTGGGGAGAACTGCCTCCGCTCCATAGACTAGAGCGAAAGGTGTCTGGCCAGTGGCTCGATTTGGCATCGTTCTGATCAACCAAAGAACCACCGGTAGCTCCTCGATCCGGTTTCTTCCGCACTTGCGCAGCCTGTCGAAAGTCCTAGTCTTGAGCCCATGCAGCACTTCAGCATTTGCCCTCTCCGCTTGACCGTTGCTTCTCGGATGAGCAACAGAAACGAAGCAGACCTTGGCGCCAAGATCTTGGACGTACTGCATGAAGGTGCGGCTCGTGAATTGCGTGCCGTTGTCGGTGATGATCCTGTTAGGGATCCCGAAACGGCAAACAATCGACCTGAAGAACTTGACTGCTGACTGTGCTGTCACCTTCCTCACTGGTTCCACTTCCGGCCACTTTGTGAACTTGTCGATTGCAACGTACAAGTACTCAAAGCCCCCGACAGCTCGGGGAAAGGGGCCGAGGATATCAAGCCCCCAGACCGGAAATGGCCAGGATAAAGGGATCGTCTGGAGAGCTTGAGCTGGCTGGTGTATCTGCTTGGAATGGAACTGGCACGCTTCACACTTGGTTACTTGTGCAGTTGCATCCTGGAGGGCTGTCGGCCAAAAGAAACCTTGCGGGAAAGCTTTGCCGGCAAGTGCTCTTGCGCCAATGTGGTGGCCACATATGCCTCCATGTATCTCTGTCAACAGCTTTTGTCCGTCTTCCCGGTGAATACACTTCAATTTCACACCATTGAGTCTTCTTCTGTATAGTGTGTTGTCGACAAGCTGGTACATACTTGACTGCCGGGCTACTTTTTCCGCTTCTTCTTGCTCGTCGGGAAGTTCTCCTGTCTGAAGGAAATGGACAATCTGTTGTGCCCACGTTGGAGCTTGCGGCTCGACAACAAGGACTAAAGGCACATCTGCTGCTGCGGGAACATCCTCTTCTACGGCGAGAACCTGTGGCTCTGCCGGAGCTTGATGTTCCCCGGCAAGCTTGCCGGAGCAAAACTTGTTGGGAGCGTCTGCTTCAACAGAACAAGCCCTAAGGCCTGCCCGGAGCAGACTGCTCCTCAGCATCCTTGGTGTTGATCTTGGGGACCTTCTTGGCGGCGGCTTCGGGGAGCTCTGCCGGAAAGTAGTCACCAGAAATCAACTTCCTCTTCTTGCTCTGTCCAGTTGATGGCGTTACGGATGGTTGAGTCAGCTTGAGCATAAAGATCCCTGGTTCCACAGGTAACTTTAGTGCGGCGCACTTCGACAGGCCATCAGCAATGTCATTCTGAGCTCTCGGGACATGCTCCATCTGTAGGCCGTCAAAGTGCTCTTCTAGCTTTCTCACTTCATCAACATATGCCTCCATCAATGGACTCTGATAGTTCTTGTTCACTTGGCGGACGACAAGCTGTGAGTCACCCCTGACAATGAGCTTCTTGATCCCAAGGTCTGCTGCGATCCTGAGACCGGCAAGCAATCCTTCATACTCTGCAGTATTATTGGTTGCTTGCTGCTTGGGAAAGTGCATCTGGACTACGTACTTGAGGTGCTCTCCGGTGGGTGCGACAAGCAGCACGCCCGCACCGGTGCCTTGCAGCGAGAAGGCACCATCAAAGTACATCAGCCACTCTTTGCTTGCTTCCTTGACGGGAATGCTCGTTTCTGGAATTTCTTCATCTGGTGTTAGTGTCCACTCTGCTATGAATTCTGCCAATGCTCTGCTCTGGATAGTTGAAGTGCTTTCAAACTTAAGGCCAAAGCTTGACAGTTCCAGTGCCCACTCGACAATCCTGCCTGTTGCTTCTGGATTTTGCAGTATCCTCTTCAGCAGAAAACGAGTGACGACTGTGATCTCATGTGCTTGGAAGTAATGGCGCAGCTTTCTCGAGGCCATGAGGAGGCCGAAAAGCAATTTCTGCACACCAGAGTACCTTGATCTAGCCCCCTGCAGAAGGGAACTGACAAAGTAAACTGGGCGCTGCACCATTCTCTTCTGCATCTTGTCATGTTCTTGCGCAGATCCATCCTTGTCGGGACCAGAGCTTGTCAGCGAAGCCCCCTGCTTGTCGCTGGATGCATCTGCCATGGTTGCCGGCTCATCATCTGCCTCCCTCTCCGCCACTAACGCAGCACTAACCACTTGATTGGTGGCCGCTATATACAGCAAAAACTTCTCTTGTGGCTTAGGTGCGACAAGTGTTGGAGTGGAGCACAGGTATCTCTTCAAGTCCTGCAGCGCAGCCTCCGCTTCCGGAGTCCATTTCATTGGTCCTGCCTTTTTCAATATTTTGAAAAATGGCAGGGCGCGCTCAGCAGACCTAGAGATAAACCTGCTGAGAGCAGCCACGCAACCGGCAAGTGTTCGTACATCCTTGACGCGCTTTGGTGCTTCAATCTGCTCAATGGCCTTGATCTTGTCGGGATTGGCTTCAATTCCACGTTGAGACACAAAGAACCCGAGAAGCTTGCTGGAAGGGACTCCAAATACGCACTTCTCGGGGTTAAGCTTGAGGTTGATTTTGCGCAGATTTGCAAATGTTTCGTCTAAATCTTGAATCAGGGTCGCCCAGTCCTTGCTCTTGACCACTATGTCATCCATGTAGGCTTCCACATTTCTGTGCATCTGTGGCTCAAAAGCGTGGTGGACTACCCGTGCAAATGTTGAACCAGCATTCTTCAAAACGAAAGGCATCCGTATGAAACAGTACATGCCACACGGGGTGATGAATGTGGTCTTCTCCTCATCCTCTTCTGCCATGAAGATCTGATGGTATCCTGAGTATGCATCAAGAAATGAGAGTAAATCACATCCGGCCGTGGAGTCAACAATCTGATCGATGCGCGGCAAGGGAAATGGGTCTTTGGGACAAGCTTTATTGACATCAGTGAAGTCGATACAAAGCCTCCATTTTCCGTTAGCCTTGCGCACGACTACAGGATTGGCCAACCACGTAGGATGGAGCACTCCTCTGACAAGGCCTGCTGCTTCCAACTTCTTGATTTCCTCTGCGATGAATTCTTGGCGCTCCACTGCCTGTTTCCTGACTTTCTGCTTGACGGGCCACGCATGAGGACAGACAACAAGGTGGTGCTCAATTACTTTCCTGGGAACACCGGGGATGTCAGACGGTTGCCATGCAAACACGTCGACATTCGCCCGCAGGAAAGCAACGAGCGCGCTTTCCTATTTGGGGTCGAGAGTGGCATTGATGGTGAAGGTACCACCAGTGCCGTCCTCCTTGGTGGACACCTTCTTGGTCTCTGGTGGAGCTGCCATCGCCTTCTTACACTTGCCGGTGGAGCTCGATGGTGCGTCCTCGACAGTAGCGCAGCACTCCGAAGAGGTGCGCTTGCCGGAGTGGGCATCAGAACTCTTGCCGGACTTGGTCTTCTTCTTCCCCCCGGGAGCTTTAGCGGCAAGTGATTTGCGATCTGTTGCGGCTGCTGCTTCCCGATAGATCTTGTCGGTGCAGATAAGGGCATCCTTCTTGTCGCCAGGGACAGAGATGACACTTATCGGGCCTGGCATCTTCAGAACATTGTATGCATAGTGAGAGGCTGCCATGAACTTGGCGAGTGCTGGACGACCGAGTATCCCATTGTAGGGTAATGGAAAATCAGCAACATCAAACGTAACCCTCTCAGTCCTGAAGTTCAACTCGCTGCCAAATGTTACCGGCAACGTGATATTTCCCTTCAGCTTGCTCCTTCCCGGGTTAATTCCTTGGAATGTGCCGGTCTCTTCGAGCTCGCTATCAGGGATCTGGAGTTTCTGGAGTACCATGGAGGAGATCAAGTTCAAGCCGGCCCCGCCGTCAACAAGCATCTTGGTGACCTTGAGGTTGCGGATAGTTGGTGAAACCAACATCGGCAAGCACCCGACCGCAGTTATGCGATCAGGGTGGTCCTCAATATCAAAGATGATAGGCGTGCTGGACCATTTCAGAGGCTTGCGTGACTCGACAGGTGGTTCTGCTGCATTAACTTCCCGCACCCACTGCTTGAGCTGGCGGTGTGAAGTATGCAGAGAAGCACCGCCGTCAACGCACAGGACCTCTGTGGCTTTCTGGAACTCCTGCTCATTAGTCTCATCATCATCCATGTCTTCTTCGTCGTCGTCATCTTCATCCTTGTCGCAGCCGCGAGGAGGTCTGTCTCCTTGCCGCTGCTTGGCCTTGCCACGGCGTCCTCCTCGGCCGGGACGTTTCTTGCTGGATCCTCCAGCACCTTCCTGGGCTTTCTCCTTGTCGCGCCACTCGTATTCAGCTTTTTGTTGCTCAACGAGCTGCTCGACTTTCCTGCAGCTCTGGAGATCGTGGCCCTTGGTGCGGTGGATCTTGTAATACTGTTTGTTGGTGCCGTCCTGCTTGTCGGCGACCGCCACAGCCTCTGCGGTAATCTCCTTGCCGGAATCACCAGCTTTGGCCTTCTTGGCGCCACCACCGTTGCCGGACTGCTCAACAACTAGCACCTCTTTGCCTTTCTTCTTCCTGTTATTTCGCCGCCGGTTCTTCCTTGCCGGGGCTGCATCCTCACTTTCAGATCCTCCTGCTCCTATATTCTCTCCGGGGAGTCTCCTCCCTTCCTCAGCACGTGCACATTTGTCGGCCAGGACATATAGCTCACTGACGTCTCTGATCTTGCACATCGCCATCTCCTCCCGCATCCTGCGGTTTCGCACATTCTGGTGGAACGTGCTGATTACCGCGGCAGGGTGGACATCTGGGATGTTGTGATGTACGCTGCTGAATCTCTGAATGTACTTGCGCAGGGGCTCTCCTTCCTTCTGGGCGAGCAGATGAAGGTCACTTTCTTGGCCATGAGGCTTGTGGCCGCCTATGAAGGCGCTGACAAACTGATGGCATAGATCGGCCCAAGAGGATATGGACTTGTCCGGCAAGTGCATGAGCCAGGATCTGACGTTGGGCTTGAGTACCAGCGGGAAGTAGTTGGCAAGGATCTTGTCGTCCCGTCCCCTGGCAGCCTGCACCGCAATGGTGTAGATGCTGAGGAACTCCGACGGATGCGTCTTGCCGTTGTACTTCTTCGGTACGTCTGGCTTGAAGTTCTTCGTGTTGGGCCACTGGACTTGCCGCAGCTCACGAGTGAACGCAGGGCAACCTACCGCGTACGGCAGATCGCCTGGTTCCCCTGGCGCATGCATGTCAACAGAGGGCCCAGCGCGCTTGTCGGATTGACGTCGCGCTTCTCTTCGGCGCTCGATGCGAGTACGAGCGTCTTCTTGCTGTCGATCGTGAAGAACTTGGCGCTGATCGCGACGAGCTCGCGGATCCGACGATGCGGTGGAGTCACTGTCGAGGTGGATCCGGCGAGTCAGCGATCTTGGCCTTCGGGGTGGTGATTGCATGGTGGTTGCACCCCCACCAGTTTCGTCGCCACCGGCTCGCGCCTGGAAACCCTGCCACGGCTGCGACGTGCTCGGCTGCCGCGGAGTGTCGCCGTTGGCGTAGCCGATGAGACTCTGAATGGTGGCCCTCCATTCGTCGATCTTGTCCGACTTCGGAGGGTAATCCAGGAGCAGTTGAGCTCGCGCCAAAGCTTCTACTAGAGTGGTGGGTGGCAGTGGCGGACGGCGCGAGGAGCGGGATATGCTCGGACTTCTAACTATGTTAGAAGGAGCATTATTCCGTCCGGGCGACTGTGTCTCGCTCGTGCTGGCACGTTGGCGTGCATGCTGGTCTTGAGCGCCCCAGGATCCACCAGCTTGATCTTGGCCCAACAAACGTATGGTATTGCGAGTACCATGACGCTGTCAGTCTTACGCCTCCTGAGATGGGCGCGGTACATGTACGGTCGCCGAGGTTTGTGCAGCCTTGTCCTTGGACCTGGCGGCATCGTCAGTTTCCTCGTCGACGTCCGTTCTTCCGCCGACGTCCACTCCACCACCCGTTTGCTCCAGTGGTGGCGGAAGTGACATGGACGGAGCAACTGCCGCCGAAGTCTTCTTCTTCGGTGGCATGTCGATGAAGAGAATGAAGATCTAGCTCGTGTGGACACCGGATCAGGTTCACGCAATCTCGATGCCCCCTACCTGGCGCGCCAAAGATGTCGGGGAAACTGATCCATGAACACCTATGGGGCCGGCGGACCGAGGCCCCTTTCGGTTCGGCGGGGGGCGGAGACCGCACGAAGAGCGGATCGAGGCGAAGCACACGAGCAGTTTACCCAGCTTCGGAGCTCTCCGGAGAGATAATACTCCTACTGCTGCTTGTCTAATTGTATTGTGTTCTTGCTCGAGAGAGCTAAGTGTTTTCTGGCTTCCGAATGAGTCGAACCCCCCCTACGTTGCGCATGGGCCTCCTTTTATACGCTAAAGGGGTCACCGACAGGTGGCAACGCAGAGAAGGGTAAAAGTGTAAAAAGAGAGGTGGTTGGTACAACTACCTGTACAGTGCATCCTACCTAACCCTGACGGCAGGGGACAAGGGCATTAAATGCCCGTCTGTGTCGCCCAAACAGTGCAGAAAGGTACCGTCAGGGACGCCACCGCTCGCCACGATGCCAGTCTTGTCAGCTCCGCATGCCACCGCGCACCGCTGGCTGCACAGCCTTCCGCCACGCGCGCCTGGAAAGGCCCCCAGAGCGACACGTTGGTGATGTGCTGGAGCACGGGTACAGAGTGGCCGCCTGCCGCGGCAAGCGCCTTGCCACGGCCGTTGTCTTGTCGGGTCCGGAAACTTGTCGCTCACCGGGCCTCGAGATGCCTTGGTTGGTATTCCCGGCAAGCTCCTCTTGCCGGGGCCTTGTTGCCTTGCAGGGACGCGTGGCGCGTCGCGGCAAGTTCCTTGGGATGCCTTGGTTGGCCTTCCCGGCAAGCTCCTCTTGCCGGGGCCTTGTCTCCTGAGCTTAAATACTTTGTTCTTGAATGGCTCCAAGGGAACCACGGAGGACCTTGGCGGTCGCCCGGCAAGCTTTGCCGCGGGGCGCTGCAACTGCCCGTGCACAAGTTCGGGATACTAGGGTACCCCTACTCTAGTACACCGACAGAGGGAATCATAGCTTCCATCATCTTTTCCTCACAAGGGACATTGCTCTAATAGTGATGATCATCACACTTCTATTTACTTACAACTCAAGAATTACAACTCGATGCTATAACAAAATATGACTCTATATGAAGCATGTCATAATAAATAGAATGGTGGAAGTTGCATGGCAATATATCTCAGAATGGCTATGGAAATGCCATAATAGGTAGGCATGGTGGTTGTTTTGAGGAAGGTATATGGTGGGTGTAATGCACCGGCGAGAATTGTGCGGTACTAGAGATGCTAGCAATGGTGGAAGGGTGAGAGTGTGTATAATCCACGGGCTCAACATTAGTCATAAAGAACTCACATACTTATTGGAAAAATTTATTAGTCATTGAAACAAAGTACTACACACATGCTCCTAGGGGGATATATTGGTAGGAAAATACCATCTCTCGTCCCCGGTCGCCACTCATAAGGAAGACAATCAATAAATAAATCATGCTCCGACTTCATCACATAATGGTTCACCATACGTGCATTCTACGGGAATCACAAACTTTAACACAAGTATTTCTACCAATACACAATATTACTCACTAGCATGACTCTAATATCACCATCTTTATATCTCAAAACAATCATAAGGAATCAAACTTCTCATAGTATTCAACGCTCTTTATATGAAAGTATTTATTATATCCCTCTTGGATGCCCATCATATTAGGAATAAATTCCTAACCTAAGAAAATTACCATGTTGTTTAGAGACTCTCAAAAAAAATATGTGAAGCATGAGAGTTCAACAATTTCTATAAAATAAAGCCACCACCGTGCTCTACAAACATATAAGTGAAGCACTAGAGCAAATTGCCTAGCTCAAAAAATATAAGTGAAGCACATAGAATATTCTAATAAATCACGATTCATGTGTGTGAAGGAAATATTCCCTAGAGGCAATAATAAAGTTATTATTTTACATTTCCTTATTCATGATAAATGTTTATTATTCAGGCTAGAATTGTGTTGATCGGAAAATTAAATACACGTGTAAATACATAAACAAATACCGTGTCCCTAGTAAGCCTCTACTAGACTAACTTGTTGATCAAAGATAGTTAAGGATTCCTAACCATCGACATGTGTTGTCATTTTATAACGGGATCACATCATTAGGAGAATGATGTGATGGACAAGACCAACCCGTTAGCTTAGCATAATGATCGTTCAGTTTTATTGCTATTGCTTTCTTCATATCAAATACATATTCCTTTGACTATGAGATTATGCAACTCCTGGATACCGGAGGAATACCTTGTGTGCTATCAAACGTCACAACGTAACTGGGTGACCATAAAGATGCTCTACAGGTATCTCCGAAGGTGTTTGTTCAGTTGGCATAGATCGAGATTAGGATTTGTCACTCCGAGTATAGGAGTGGTATCTTTGGGCCCTCTCAGTAACACACATCTTAAGCTTGCAAGCAAATGACTAAGGAGTTAGTCACGAGGTGATGTATTACGGAACGAGTAAAGAGACTTGCGGGGAACGAGATTGAACTAGGTATGAAGATACCGACAATCGAATCTCGGGCAAGTAACATACCGATAGACAAAGGGAATTACGCATGTTGTCATAACGGTTCGACCGATAAAGATCTTCATAGAATATGTAGGAGCCAATATGGGCATCCAAGTTCCTCTATTTGTTATTGACCAGAGAGGTGTCTCGGTCATGTCTACAAGTTCTCGAACCCGTAGGGTCCGCACGCTTAACGTTCGTTGATGATATAGTGTTATATGAGTTATATGATTTGGTTACCGAATGTTGTTCGGAGTCTTGGATGAGATCACGGACATGACGACGAGTCTCGAAATGGTCGAGAGGTAAAGATTGATATATATAGGACAATGGTATTTGGACACCGAAAGTGTTTCAGAGGGTACCAGGTACTTATCGGGTCACCGGAAAGGAGTTTCGGGCACCCCCGTCAAAGATACAGGCCTAATGGGCCAAAGGGGGAACAGACCAGCCCCTGGTGCGCCCCTTCTTTGGACAGCAGGCCCTAAGGGAATGAAAGGGGGGAGGGCTAGCCCCTCCTGCCTTTCCCTCTCATGGGAGAAAGGAAAGGGGGGCGCCACCCTCCCCTGCCTTTCCCCCGCACCTATATAAGGCACGGGGCGCGGCTTGGGAGGTGTCATGGAATTGTCATATCAGATGTCCTAGTGAAAGGACTTAGTCATGGAGCCATCGCAACTAGGAAGCTTAAAGGGGTTAATCGGGACAAAGGACACGGGGTTCATACTGGTTCGGCCCCTTACGGTGAAGGTAAAAGCCTACGATCCAGTTTTGAGTGGGATTGCTTATGTCTCGATTACCAGGGAGCGAATCCGCTTGACCTAGTTCTCGATCTGATGTGACTTGCCCTGAACCGCTGCCGGGTCGTCCCTTTATATACAAAGGTCGATGCCCAGCAGCTCACAGAGTCCCGGCCGGCTCATAAACACTGTCTGGCTCGGTCTCTAACTATTCTTGCCTTACAATACAAGTTACATACATATGGCGGTTTATCTCTATGGGCCTTATGTCGCCCTTGGGCTTTGGGCCCTTAGCTGAACCGCCATCTTCAAGTGTCGTCTTGGGCTTCAAGAGTCCTCATAGGTATAACTCGGCCCTCCTGGGCGTGTCATACCCAATAGTTATATCCCCAACATTTGGCCCCACATTGATTTGGATTGGTTCATGTCTATCTTCAACACTTAAGAAAAATCTTTTGCTCTTTGCTTGTATAAAAATTTTTGTAACCCACCGTGATGTCATCCTTTGGATTTGTGGTAACCCGCCATGACGTCATCTGCCATTAATGCATGTTTTGCCCAACATATCTTAACGGATCCTTATCTTAATGACCATCCCAAGAATCGAGGCGTCCTTGTAGCTGGATAACCATGTTTTCGGCCTCCTCATTTTTCATGCCCACTTATCAGTCTTCCCTTCTAAATAGACACGACCAAGTCTTTCCTCATTCTCCCCTTTCCTCATCTTCTTCCTCTCGCAACCCTACTACCGCTCAAGCTCTGCCGCCGCCACAGAGCACCTTGACTTCCTCAACCCCGGCCGCTGCATCAACCTGAGTCGATCCAGAGAACGACGGCGACCCTCCGCAATAGATCTACAGCCGTAAGTCTTCTCCTTCCCGCACCTCAGATCCGCATTAGGGTTTGCAAGTTCCTCTATGTTCTTCGTGGTTCATCATGGTTTCTTCGTAGTTCTTCCACCGCAGCCTCTTTTGATCCAAAAGTAATATGGAACTCATGCGGTAGTTGTTTTGCGTCCATTTTTGATACTAGCAGATCCCTTTTTCCTGTAAAGAGGCCTCTTTAGAACTCACGAACTCATCTGTACTAGTTTTTTAGGTCTAGAATATTTTCTTTTCTGAACAGCCGTTGATCCAAAATAATAGCTGGAACCTGTGAAACTTGTTTGTGTAACACTTAGGCAAAAATTGTATTTTGTTAGATCCACCTAGTCATGGCGACTCTTATGACCGGCTTACAATTGCAACGCTCAATTGATAACCTTAACCACTCATGGAGGTTTAAATAACCTGACTGCTCATGGCGCTCATGGCGGCTTAAATAACTTGACATAATTAGCCATATACCATTAGGCCCCTTTATAAGCCGCCATCTTGAATATGTACTGTAATGTTTCTCTCCGGCTTAAATTTGAACCGGAAATTTTGCTCTTTCTTAGGCTTCTATCATAATGCCGCCCAAACAACCCACTTCATGCAATTGGGTCAAACCCATCGTCACAGACAATACGCTTGATGACTTTGTGAAGACCGGCTATCTGCCAAAGAAGGAAGTTATGTCATATCGTGCTCCTGATCCAACGGAGGAAATTCCTCAGCCTAAAGAGGGGGAGGTCATCATTTTCACTGACCATATGAATCGGGGCTTTTCACCACCCGGCTCAAAATTCTTCAGGGACGTCCTGCACTTCTTTGACCTCCGTCCTCAAGACATCGGACCCAATTCCGTGTCTAATATTTGCAATTTTCAAGTGTTCAGTGAGGTATATCTTGGAGAAGAACCCAGCTTACTACTCTTCCGAGAGTTATTCTACTTGAACCGCCAGAACGAATGTGCCAATGGACCTAGCTTGGAACTTGGCGGGGTCTCAATCCAACATTGGAGAGACATCATTTTTCCTTATGCCAATCCACCAAGTCATCCCAAAGACTGGAACCAGACATGGTTCTATTGCCAAGACACTTCTCCGTCTTGAGTCCAATCACCCGCTTCCTGACAAGATTACAGCCACTAAACGCCAGACACTCGCCCCCACTATGGCTAAAATCAAGGCTCTTTTGGGGAATGGGCTAAATGGTATCAACTTGGTCTGGGTTTGGCTTGCCTGGCGGATCATTCCATTGAGCCGCAACCCTGGTCTGATGTGTACCTACACATGCAAGAAGAATGACCCTCTGCGGCATAGTTCTGATGATTTACCGGACCACGTCGTTGATGACATAACAAAGTCACTCCTGAACAAAAGTCTAGCAGATTGTAGTAAAGTGGGCTTAAGCCCCTTCTGCGAAGCTAACCCGGCTCCAGCGGTAACCGCCAACATAAGTAAATTACCTTTAACCTTGATGTTTGTCTGTACTCAACCTTTGCTGATTTTCACAGGCTGATGATAAATTTAGGAAAGCAAAATATGATCACGAGGCTGGGAAGAGAGCTAGGAGGGCCAAGAGAGCTTCCAGGAAAGAAGCCGCCAAGAAGAAGGGAAAGAAGGCCAGCGCCTCTAACTTGCTTCGACTAGAAGATACTTCTGAGTTGGAGGTAGCCCTTGACTTTCTTGTCTCCTTTTATAACCACCTTATTGACACTGATTATCATCAGGAGGACACGGGAACAAGTCATGGAAAGGATGAAGAGGTAACTATCATTTCCTTCGATTCCGAGCCTTTTCCAAGACAGAAAATCCGAAGAGTAACCCGGAAAGTAAGATTTTCACATCCCTTAGCTTATCAAGATCCTCAATTTCTTTTGAAGCGACAGATTCATGAGAGCCGGAGGCAGACCCGGACCAACACGGATGCAGAACTCTACTCCAGCTTACCGAATACACCAAGGAAGCGCTGGAACAAGTTCACCTCCGATTTAAATCCCTTTTATCCTTTGGCGGGTCTAACTCGTCAACCACTCAACTCTTCTGACTTGAATTATCAGGAAACTTCACCTTCCTCCGGCGACTCAATGCAGTCCAATTTGCTGGCTTTCAAGACCGCTCTAGGGTAATGATGACTTGCTTATCCTGTATTCATTTCAATTCATTATATTTGTACTGACCTTTGATCTTATGCAGCGGAAAAGTAAATCCCAGCAAAAAGTCGAAGAAAAACAAGCTGGCCGAAGAACCGATCTTCAAAGAGCCGGAACTTGGGACGGTCGTGCCTGAGGCCTCTGTTCATGAGCCGCCACCTGAACCAGCTCATGACATGCCAACGCCAACTGTTGACCCGCCTGCCAAACAAGCCGCAGATGGCTCTGGAAACCCGGAAGTCTCTAGCCCGGCCAAGACAGACGATCCTCAAGACATTGATGTCGAGATCACTATCCTCTGATCAAACCTGTAAAAATCCGGCTTAATTCGTAGTCCCCAAGGGTTGTCTTAATCCACCTGAATGAGCTGGTCCTTCACGTGCTTGTATAGAATGTAATACTTGTATGGACTTAACAGCAATATGCATTAGCCCCCAAGTGCCAAGTGCTCTTGCTTGCAAAGTACTTGGGACTTACTCTCATGAACCGCCACCTAGATAAAATTCTTTGGTAGACATTAGCACCCAAGTGCCAAGTCTTGTTGCTTGCAAAAGGCTTGGGACTTAATATTGTATGCTAACAGTCATGATTTTGACCCGGTATTTGTACAGGCCACCACCACTCAACTTCAATCAGAAGTGTCTGACTTGAAGAACCGCCTGGAAGCACAGGAGACTGAAACCCAAAGAGCCAACTCCAAATTTGAATTCAGTGTATCTGAACAAGAGCAACTGAAAAAAGACTTTGAAGTGGAGAAAAAGGCCTGGGATGAAGAGAAAATTGCCTTGACCAGTCGAGCTGAGAAAGCAGAGGTGGTTCTTGAAGAGGTGACTGCCAAATTATCCGGCTTAAAACGCCATGTATCTCAGATGGTCTCAACAATCTTTGGTAAGTCGCCCTACAAGTGTTAAATATTTGAATCTTTCTAGAGATCATATGAATTGTTATTAACTCACATGACATTGTTATGCAAGCCCCAGGAGTTCAAATCTTAACCAAGACATGCTGATAAAGCTAAAGGCAGTTTACATGCTGGTGGAACAACTCTACACCGGATCTCAGCGTGCCTTAGCCATAGTGGCCTTGTCAAATGAAGTTCCCACACTCCTGGTGGATGTGCCGAGGAAGCTTTCTGTGCTGCCCCAGCGATTCAATGAATTAAGGCGATTGTATGCAAGAGTCGGAGCCGTGGCCGCCTTAAGCCGGGCCAAAGCTTGGCTTCTAGAATTCGACCCGGTCGACATCACCATTGGGTATCCAAGCCTTAAGGAGGATGGCATGCCATTTGAACAGGAAGACTTCGCCGCTTGTGTGAAGAAATATGCCATGTGGCCACATTGGTTGCTGATGAGGCGGATCTCACCAGGTACTAGTTGGGTTATGATGCGGAGAACTGGAGGATTCCAACGCCACATTATGAAGTGACCAGACTGATCCCACCAATCCGTAAGCATACCTTCGCCCCTGAAGTTGACCCGGCTAGACTAATTGATGATGAAGCTGAATTTGAAGCTTTGAATGGCATTGACTTGTCATCATCAACCTTCCAGGATAGGGAACAAGGCGAAGAAGCGGAGAGGGCTGACCCGGAAGCTTCAAGTCAACAAGGGAATTGATCCACCAGGCGGCTCATATTTGTAGCCTGCTGAAAAAACAATTTAATCATTTGGACTCGGGGAGTCATGTAATAGGGTAGAAATGACTTTGCTTTGTCGTGTCGTCGTGCACATTTTTTGGTGCTCAACGCTGTTAAGCCGCCATCTTATATTTGCCCCTTTTTATACATAGCATATGTTTTCCTTATGTGTAAGCAAGTCTTTGACCTGTCCTGCACACAGAAATAGATCACAGGAAACCCTTGGTGGCTTACCGTAGGGCGGGTCATAATATCTTTACATATAACCTCTAATATAGAACAAAGAGTCACAGATAAACCTGTTATGAAATATAGCTTTAAAAACACAACTATAATATCATACCTGTGATCTTTGAACTTTGTACTGCCGGTTTATGTGACCCGAACAGTAAGGGTGATAACCCAATCTTTGTAAATCAACACTTCCAAATATATGATGATTGTCATATGTTGGCGACTTATCGTCCAAAACTAAGCGGGGTTAAATTTGAACCACACTTACACTTAAACCTTTGAACAAAAAGGTCTCAAGACAAAACAAAGATTGCTTTCAAACAAAACTTAAGCCAAATAGAAAAAAAATCAAGGCTTCTGATTCGAATACGATCAGTAAACTGCTCCAAAGGGGTTAAGCTAGGATTCAAATACGATCATCACTACAAAAAAAAGACACATCCGTGACATTTTGGGCCGAACGAAATTTTTTTCTGTCATACATATGACACTTCTATGACGATAATTGTGACAAAACCCGGTATCATCATAGATGTGGTGGGCTCCTACTTCTATGACAAAAAATCATGACAGAATTTCGTCCTGGGCGGGCCGGAGATGCAGCTGCATGACATTCTTTGGACCGTCCATGACGGAAAAAACCATGGTAGAAGCGAGGGGGAGGAAAATTTCGGGGAGTTGCCGGTTACGGTGGGAGGTCGGGGGCTGAGCGATGCGCGTTTCTCTCGTACGTACGCGCGTGTGTGCGAGGCGTTGGCTCTAACTGAAGCTGAGCGAGGCGTTGGGCTCTAACTGAACCCGAGCGATTGCAGTGCAGGCTACGCATTACTGAGCCCGAGGGATCGATCGATGGCTGTTAACTGAACCCGATGGAGCGATTCCTTCGCTACTGCTGCTAACTGAAGCCGATCGATTGGATGAACAGTGAGTGTTGAGGGGGGGTTTGGATGAACAGTGAGCGGTGACGTTGCCTCTGGATGAACAGGAACCCGTGGTGTGGAGGGCTGGATGAATAGTAGATGGTGGAGGGGTGGTCGTGGAGGGGTGGTTGAACAGGACCCCGTGGTGTGGAGGGCTGGATGAACAGTAGACGGTGGAGGGGTGCCCGTGGAGGGGTGGTTGAACAGTAGTCGGTGGAGTAGCGCGCGGTGGAGGCTGGATGAACAGGAGCCCGTGGAGGATGGAGGAGGTC
>NC_041387.1:487461732-487476352 GCF_002162155.2 Triticum dicoccoides | reverse complement strand
ATCCCGATCAACAGGACCCCCGTTTCGACAGTAGGAGGTCTGTTTCGTCCGTTATGCAGTACGCCATACCCCTCCCGATCAACAGGACCCCCATTTCGACCGTAGGAGGTCTGTTTCGTCCGTTTTGCGGTACGCCACACCCCTCCCGATCAACAGGACCCCCGTTTCGACCGTAGGAGGTCTGTTTCCTCCGTTCTGCGGTACGCCAGGCCTCGTTTCGATTGCCTGTTCCGTCCAAGCCAGTTGGCTCCCACGCGTTCCGTTGGCTCTCGATGAACACGAGGCATTCCGTTGCATCCCCATGAACACGACGCATTCCGTTCCCTCCCGATGAACACGACACATTCCGTTGCCTCCCCATGAACACGACGACGATGATGTTTCTCCGTTCCAACCCAGCCGTGTACGTATGTGCGAGTAGGCGTTCGAGACCCTGCCCGTATGTACGTACGTGGCCGTATTTTCTTTCTTGCACCCTCGCCGTTGTACGTACGTGTACATGCTATGTGCGCGCCTCTACTATGACACGTTCGCGCCTCTACTACGACACGTGCGCGCCTCTACATCGACCAATATGTACGTACACGTTCACGACCAGAATGACAACGGTACGTACGCTTTGACCAGGTGGGTCCCGACTATCGGGCACTTCCTTGCCTGCGAAGATGTAGCTGGTGGGTCCCAGCAGTCAGGGGGCGAATCATTTTTTTTGCCGGGACGCACTTCCTTGCGTGCGAAGATGTAGCTGGTGGGTCCCAGCAGTAAGGGGGCGAATCGTTTTTTTTGTCCGGACGCACTTCCTTGTGTGCGAAGGTGTAGCTGGTGGGTCCCAGCAGTCAGGGGGAAATGTTTTTTTCGTGAAATATGGTGGCCCGTCCGGTGGGTCCCCGCTGTCAGGTGGAGGAATAATTATTTTGCGCGTAATAAGGAGGCACTTCCTTGCTGCGGCCGTCGACCCAGCTGTCAGCCTCTCCATGTACAGTCCACATCCGATGGAAGCCCTTCCTTGACCACGTTGATCATGCCGCGCCGAGAGCACCAGGGCGATGGACGACGGCGAGGCCTAGGAAGGGGACGGCGCGGAGCCGGGGAAGACGTGGTAGTGGATGCCCACGCGTAGAGGAGTACGAGGGTTCACTGGTTCGCTGCGGTGTGAGGCTGCCGTCGCCGCAGAATAACAGGGGGTGTGGGTGAGTAGAGGGATGGCCTGGCCAATGGTGGGAGTAGTAGGGGGCGGCGAGGCCTCCGCCGCATCGTAGCCGGCCATGGGAGGCAGGAGCACGAGGCACGACCGGCGCTGGTTTGGGCGGCTGGAGCAAGAAGACCAGAGGTTGAAGAAGCACTACGGCCGTTGGATGGACATCGTACGGTCACTGGAGCTAGAATCATGCATATTGACTAAGTTGACAAAGCCCTCTGTCCCCGTCAACTTAGTAGGCCCACAAGTCAGCCTGCCACTATACTGGGTCACAGCTAACAGGGGGAGTATTCATTTTTTTGTGCGTAATAAGGAGGCACTTCCTTGCGTACAAAGATATAACTGGTGGGTCCGAGCTGTCAGAGTCGGCCGCGGGGAGGAGGGAGCAGGCAGTCCCGCCGGCGCTTGTTTGAGCGGCTGGAGCAGGAAGAGCAGAGATTGAAGAAGCACGACGGCCGTTGGATGGCCATCCAACAGTCACTGCTTGTGCGTCAACCTTTTTTTAGGAAAGCCTCAAATCTGTGGAAAACAGCATACAACCCATCTGCCATTATTTTTAATAATTTACAGCCCATTTGCTAATTCTTAAGGTTTTTTTGGAGCCCATATTCTTTTTGTTAGCATTACAACCCATATTGTGGCCACGGTTAAAAACTTATATGAAATTTTGCAAATTTCGGTGTGGTCTGAACTATTTTTAATCCCGAAATTTCGACTCACATTCAAACTGATTTGAAAAATAAATGTATATCAATATAAAATACAACAAATTCTCCACGCATAAAAATTAATGTAATTTAAAATCTCGAAATGAAAAAAAAGATATTTGAAACTAACTAGCGGTTTGATGTGTTTTAAAAATGTACAGCCCATTTCTCATTATTGGTGGGCCATTTTCTCGGCCAGCCGAATGAAAGCTCTCCTCATCTTGAAAGATTTGCAGCCAAATAGGCCTGACAAACCGACTTACTTGGCAAATCACAAAAAAAACTGGGCTGTGGCCGTGGACCCAGCTGTCAGCCTCTACACGTACAGTACTCTCCCGATGGAATGTCGTTGACCACATTGACCACGCCGCGCCGAGAGCACCAAGGCGGTGGACAACGGTGAGGCGTAGGAAGGGGACGATGCGGAGCCGGGGAAGATGCGGCAGTGGATGCCCACGCAGAGAGGAGTACGAGGGTTCACTGGTTCGGCTACGGTGTGAGGCTGCCGTCACCGCAGGGCCTGGCTAGCGGTGGGAGTAGTAGGGGGCGATGAGGCCTCAACGGCAGCACAGCCGGCCACTGGGGGCAGGAGCAGGCGGTCTCCCCGGCGCTGGATTGGGCGGCTGGTGCAAGAAGAGCAGTGATTGAAGAAGCAGCAGGACCGTTCGATTCAAATCCAACGGTTACTGCTGCTAGAATCATTTGTTGACTAAGTTGACAAGCCCTGCGTACGCGTCAACATAGTGGGCCCACGGGTCAGCCTCCCAACCGGTGCGCCCCAGATGTCAGTGGGAGGAATCATTTTTTTCACGTAATAAGGAGGCAGTTGATTGCGTGCGGCCAGGCCAGCGGAGGAGTAGGGTGGGCCGGGGAAGCCTGCGCGGCATCATAGCGGGCCACAAGAGGAGGGAGCAGGCAGTCCCGCCGGTGCTAGTTTAGGCGGCTGGAGCAGGAAGATCAGAGATTGAAGAAGCACGGCGGCTAGAATCGTGTGTTCACTGACAAAGCCTTGCGTAAACAAGTCAGCCTCGAAATTTGTGGCGTGTAAAGCCTATTTGCTTTTTTTTTTATAATTTTTACTCATTTTCTAATTCATATGGAATTTATTGCAGCATGTTTTCCATTTTTAGAATTGCCGGCCATTTTCTGGTCAGTACTAGGGTCAAAAAATTAACTAAATATGTGGGAAATTTTTGCTGGGGAACGAAATATTCTTAATCCAAAAATTAATAGCCATACTAAAACAAATTTAAAAATAAGTTAGTACTATGTCATGTCAAATCCAATGAAATACGTATAATATATCAGTGAAGAACAAAATTAAAAAAAACTAATATCCCATTTGCTCGTCTTGAAAGATTTGCAGCCCAGTAATTCAGAGAAAACAAATAGGCCTAGCTTGGGTATTCTTCAAAAAGAAATACTGGCCTACCTATTTTCCCAAAGAACTGGTGCATGAGCATTTAGCATTATTTATTTATTTACTTATTTATGTTTAGGGGACCATGAGCATGTACCTGGGCCGGATTCATGTGAGAGCGTCCCTTCCAGTTAATTATGGGCTTCTCTATTGGGCCTTCATCAGTGGGCTGCATGTTATCAACAAGTGGAAAATGTGTTCCATACAAAAAATAGTATGAGCTACGTACGGTACGGGGCACTAAAGGATCGAACCGTGCAACGACTTCCAAAACATTGTGTTTGTCATTCTAACAACACATTTATATTCAGCCAACAGACAAAATATACTACTGATTGTACATTGAAAATAGCAGCAGCTGCAAGCAGAGTTGGGGGTGCAACAGAAGCAGTAAGCAGGCCAGAAGAGTGAAGACGCATCTCTCTCTTCCAAACCAAACATCAGCCATCATTACAAAAGGCTACCAAAAAAGCACAAGTGTATGCATCAAACTAAATAAAGATCCTACTACACCAAGTGTACGCATCTAACTAACTGGCTCAGTTACACGTTATTATTTATTAAGCTGTGGAGATTGGCTGACGGCTTGAACCAGATGGGTGCCTGACGGGGGAAACTCTAGTTAGCAGGTCGAAGTCTGATACTTGCGACCCTTTCTCCTACTTTGGGCTGCAGAGTGTGGCGGCACATATCAGGGTATGGTGCATGCAGAGACGCATGGTACGCTGTGTACACACAGTTTTGCCTGATGAACGAAATCGCACTACCATCATGATCCTTGCCGTCGGTTATCTCCTGGTTAATCGGATAATTCAGTCTGACAAACAGAGAGCGTGTGCCAAGGCTACTTACCAGCCTCCAGTCAAAAATTCCTGAAGGCCTAGAGAAGCTGGGATCCTGCTCAAAGACCTTGCAGTGACTGTGATTGTATTCCGCGAAACAACATGTCCGGTATGTGCGAATGATCATCAATCTTTCGTCGTCGTATGATCGAGCCAGGAACCACCTGCAACTGCCATGCCGCTTTTCTTTTAAAGGTTCTGGGATTAGGAAGGGTAGGGACACCAGGCGGCCTACAACATCATATCAAGTTGGAGTCAAATAAAAAAGGGCTCTTGATTTAGTCAATCTTAAGAACAGCATGTTATGAGCATGAATGTTTTTTCAGTAAATGTTGGCAGTAATATAAGCAAGCCATCATGATATCATAGGAAAGTAACATACTGCTGTAACAGCCGTTTGTAGCGATGACTGGAGTAGGCCAGCAATACGTCCAGCCATAGAAGGAGTCGACAGCGTAAATGAAGCCCTTGTGTTCAATGGCATCAGAGAACCATGGAGGATGTATGATCCTGTGATGGACGTGCAGATTTATCCACTTACCGCAGTGACCTATCAGATAGGCGAGACCGCGGTTGAAGAATGCAATTAGCCTAAAATCTTTATAATTCCCAGATCTTGTGGGCACTTGGCAGATTACAACCTTGAGCAAATCAAACTTGGTATCATGTTGGCTACTGTAAGATTCCGAGTATTCTGGGCCGCGGTGCCAAAGCAGTGCAGTGTTAATCGAAGCAAGGGGGATCAATCGCCGGGTGTAGACCTCCACGAGCATCCAGCTGCCGCGACCATCGACGAGCACCATCCAAGACGTGTTCATGCAGACCCAGTACATACCGTTAATGTAGCTGAGGCTGACGGGGATAGGATCACAGTGAAGGGGGTTGATGCTCGCCACCCTACGATCGTTATGCTGTGTGACATGCCGTTTCTGAAGATCAGGAGGCATCAGCAAGCAAGGAGCTGGCTTAAAAAGCTCCAGCCTGAGGGCTTTGAGTAAACGGTACAGCCCCAACGAGCACGCGGCGATCGGCATGGTACTGAGATTGTCCACACACAAAACAATGAGCTTGATTACCTCTGTGGGGAGCGAATTCCATCCACTCTTGGCGGACACTGCTCGGTTCTGCCATTGTTAGTGCTTGGGTTTCGGACGAGGGGGGGAGGCGCCTTAGCGGGGATGGAAGCTTGGACGAGATTATGTGTGGACAAAGGTGGAGAAGCGAATATGTGCTGCGGGAAGTGGACAGGTGATGATGACTACAGCACGCCGCTTGAGTTACGAGACACATACCAGCAGTGTAGGGTCATATCGATGCCAGAAAACTTGCTTGAGTGATCACAGTACTGGTACTCCCTAGAGTACCTACTACAGTACTATGCCCTAGCTTGCTAGAGTAGAGTAGTAGAGTAGGACTCTGGTCTACTACTAGCACCGGAGGAGTAGTATATTCTAATCTAAAATAGTTACAAACTTCGATGCCCGATCGTGGAACAACTACGAACCATGCTCAAAGACCGTGTCTACGTGGTGTTTGGACTTATATGCAAAAAAAATAGCAAGATGCCCGTGCATTGCACGGCACACCATCATCACCAACTCGGTTTTTTCTCTACTCCTACTCCTATAAAAGACTCAGTTGGTGATGATGGAGGCGAGGAGGCGTGTTCAGCCGGGCGTGCAGCGGGCGGCGCAACACTATTCGATTTGTTATAAAAAAAAGTACTTGTAGAGATAGAGACATAGGGAGGAGTACGAGGTAAGACCTTATCTGTAAATGTGGAGAGAGCTGCAGGTATCTTTTGTAAAATTGTCATAGTTGGCTTTATATCCGTCAGATATAGATCGGATGGTCTATATTACAAGATGGTAGGCAAACCATCATCACCAACTCGGTTTTCTATAAGAGTAGAGACTAGGGAGTACTAGTAAGGACACCATCTACTGCTTCATGTGCTACTCCCGCGCTCCATTCGGCGGCCGCAACGTCCCCTATAGCCACTCCCTCCTGCGCTCCATTCGGCGGGCGCTGTTGAAATCTGGGGAGCGCACTCTCGCGACTGCTGGCAGCCACGACTTCACCGACGACGACTTCTTCCCCAACCTCGGCAACCTCTTCCTCAACGACATGGGCGACAACCTCAATGCCAACGGTGCTGCTCCCGTTGCACCGTATGTGTTTCTGTCCTTCCTGTTCGAAATCATGGTAGAATTCATGTTTCTACTCTGTATCCTACTACTATGCTAGTCCACATGATTAGTTTCATCTCTGTTATAGCCGTCATGATTTATTTTGTGCTTATTCGGATTAAATCTCGTAGTAACTTGCTCACATATTCAACTAGCGCAACGTCCCCTACAGCCACTCCCGTTTCATGGATGGCCTGGTCGATGCCTCCAAGGAGCCCTTCGTCCACTGCTATGAGTGCCCGATGCCATTTTGTGGCTCGCCGGCGGGTGCATCACCTCACAGATGCGTGCAGCCGTCACTGCTGGCCCTTGGCAGAGAACGTGCTACCGGTTCACCATGCCGGAGTTGCTGGAGGATCACTACCGCATGCTAGTCTCGGAGGAGGACGGCAGCGTCTTCCTCTTGATCGTGGGCACCGGCGAGGCCCGCAGGCAGCCGCCCTGTCTTTGTAGCGTGCGTCAGGGGCGTCGCCGTTGATGCTTACACTGACACGAGGAAGATATACGGGTGCAAGGTCAATGTTACTACCCCTCTGGGTCACGTGGGCGGCGAAACCGGCCTCATTGGACAGACTTGGAATCTGAGGAGCTGGGACTATCCCGCCAATGTGAACTTGGAAAACCCATGGCATCTGTTCTATCCTTTACCCGCCGACTCGGTGCACGGGGACTCCAAGGAGGTTCACCTGGACATACGCATTATCAAGTGCACTTAGAAAACATGTAGTGTGTGTGTGGGCGCTTATGGCCCGTGTCTTTGCCGCTTTTGATTCTGTAAGCTTGTCATTAAACTTGAGTGGCTTTCGCCGCAGTCCTTCCTTTGAACTGCTCCTCTCAGTGAGCTGATGTAAGACACTTTGGGTTTCATTTGATAATGGAACCGGGGAGGAGCCTCCCTGTTCTTCTAAAAAAAATACGCATTATCAAGTTACATGTTGATCATTAGTCTTCGCTCAATGTAATCCGCTGTCTAAGCCTGTGGAGACTTCCATGCAGGATCTTGCTCTATTGGAGTATCGCGCATGAATAAAAGTGTATCTGTTTATGGTTTAGTCTATAATCTTCCATGTATGAATTTTTACTATAGTACTGGTGAAAGACTTACAATGAACCATTTCTTACATCTCCACTGCCCCCTTGCAAGTTGCAAGTCATCCTGATTTAATCCCTCCATCTAGGTGTATAAGGGCATGGTTAATATTACTTAATAGTATAGCCAACTGTTGACTATAAGAAAGTGGCATGTCATATGTAGCCAACATGTATAACAATCGATACTCAAAAACTAATTCTTAAAGATCATTTCTTGCAAAGCACAATAAGTGTTATTTCTTCACAAGTTTTGGATGAAGGTTGAACAGTTGAACGCTTTTGTTTGCAAAAGATACCTTTTTATCTATTTCACTCGGATGTTTGTGAGCTCTAGAGATGAGATAATATCCGAGGAAACCTATCGATACCCGTTACACATGAGATGACCCCCACCCCTTTGTAAAAATAAACAACTCCACGATCAATGCATTTCACTCTTCTGTGCAACGAATGGGCACCTTACTACTATAGATTAGTACGACCAAAAATTGAACTAACATTATATATAGTACGATAAATACTGATGCATGTCACCTAAAATTATATCATTCAAAACTATGTTCAAATACGAATCCAACGATATAGTTTTTGTTGACATGCACTAACATTTTGTCAGTTAAATCTTCAGTCAAATTCAATGGGGGACTAATAAACCACGACCGATGTAGTACAGGTGTAGAGGGCGGTGCTGCACGGGAGTGTCACCTCTCACCCCGCTCGTGGCGCGGCAGTACAGCCGTCATATCACAAAACCCAACCACTCCCAGTAATAAATGGCCTAGTAAAATAAACGGACAAGCAACCATCACATCCCTCCGTCTTTTTTGCATTTCATCTCTCTGCATTTACTTTCTCCAGTTCATCTTCCACGCTCGATCCCTAGCTACTACTCCTAGGGCCAGTTCTTTTGGCGGCTTCCCCACCTTTTCCCACAAGACTAGTCATAGTGGAGAGTAACAATAAGGCGCCTCACTCATTTATTTGGACTTCTAAACTAGTACTCCGTCCTGGTTTATTCCTCACCATTGTAATTTGTGCTAAATTTTGACCAAAGATTTAACTGATAAAATGTTACTCAAAACACTTAGGCGTGGTGCATCTAGGTGTGTAAGTCATCTTACGAAAACCAAATAATCTGAAAACACTTAGGCGCGGTGCATTAACTTCTACCTCGTTTCTTGTTTCTTGACATATCAACCAATAAGAGATAAAGAGTGTGCGAGATTTTAATGACTTGAGATATCAAACACGACATGCAGTGGTTAGTTCATTACATGCAATACTATTAATTAGCAAATAAACATTAATGTTTCTCGTTTTCTCCTCCTCCCTGGTCAAGGTGCACAGAGGAATAACCACAGAGAAGGAAGCTAAAAGTAAACAATCAAACGAGCATTTTTGCATTTGTTTTGCATTGAATCGTTTCACAAGCTTGACTAGTGTTGTTTTTTCACTTTTACAAAAACCGCTTCGTAATGTTCAAACGTGAATTTGCACGTACATAAGTAATAGTAGTACCCCCTTTGTCTAGGTGTACAAGTCTTCCCTCCTTCTTGGTCACCGTGCACAACCAAAGATGACTTATTGACCTGGACGGAGGGAGTAGCACAGTCTGCAAGCATATATCAAGAGAGACGTGTAGTTCGATAGTATATAGTAAAGTTTGTGCTATATGCACGTACTTGCAAAATGCGTAATAATACACAACGTTTCCAAACTTTCCCTTTTACATACTTAATTAAGGACGCTCAAAATTCCTGAACATTCGGGATTTATCATTTGCGTCCCAAAACTAATGAGATCGCCTTACGAAACAAAAATTATACTCCTCCTAAAAGCCACGACGCTCGCAGGAGCGCTTGCGGCGCGCCACGAGTGCCCTGGTGCGCGGTCGTTTCCCAGCGCGAAGACACAATGCCTCTTCCTCAGCCTCGCAACTTGCGAGGTGATGATTGGCGGCTTGTCGGCGGGCGAGCGCGATCTCACCGGTGTGGTGATCCGGCGCCAATAGGTACTCCTCCTGGCTGGAAGCGTGCACCCGGTCCACGTACTGCCAAGCGTAGATGAGGTGCTTGGGCCCGACTGCACTCAGGGCGTCGGCACGGGCGTCCTCCGCCACCCTCATGGCCCTCGCACGAGCCTTCTGCCAAAGAACCAATTGCTTGACTCTCTTGGACGCGACATAGATCTCCCAGAAAGCTTGTTGCACGGTGCGCTTCTCTTCCTCGGCATTCTTCTCCGCCTCTATTTTGGCGCGCTCTGCTGGAGGCAAAGCCTCCCACAAGGCGACATCCATTTCTTTCCAAAGCTCCTCAAGGCTGGGGGGCTCGGCGGGCGGCGCAGCATTCTCCTCATAGCGGGGAGCCGACGCGTCCCCCGACGCGCGTGCCGGCGAGATTGAGAACACCGACGTGTCCACCTCGATGCGTCACGGCGAGGAGCGGAACACCGATGCGTCCTCCTCGACTAGTGGCGACGATGAACGAAACGGTGACGCATCGCGTCGCAGCAAGGAGCGGAACACCGACGCGTCCTCCTCGACTAGTGGCGGCGAGGAACGGAATGGCGACACGTCGCGTAGCAGCAAGGAGCGCAACGCCGACGCGTCCTCCTCGACTAGTGGCGGTGAGGAACGGAAAGTCGATGCATGACCGTCCGTGCGGTGCAGTGAGGGGCTCCTAGGGCTTGGGAGGGGAGATGCCATGGTGGTCGACGTGAGAGGGAGGGGGAGGAGATAGCAATGAACGTGAATGTGAGGGGGAGGGGATAGCGATGTCGTGGGAGGCGCAGTATTTATAGCGAGCAATGGCACACCTACGTAAGATATGGACTGAGCTGCACTGACTTAACTGCAGGTCCAGTTGCATCACTGACATGTGGGCCAGTACACTGCTGGGCCCATATGTCAATGACCCTATGCACCTGAAGTTAAGTAAAAGCTACATGGGTATATTTGTTGGAGTAAATTATGGGGGAGCAAAGGGGTGGAATGGAAATATTGCTGGTCACAACGGATTGGACGAGTGCGGGGGGAGGAGAGTCATGCATGCAGATTTTTTCACACGGGGTGGAGTGGTGGGACCGCCGGAGGGAGAAGGAGGGTTTGCAGGCATATTGTTTCCACACATGGAGAGGAAAAGATTTGGAGATGAACGGGCTTCCTGCAGGTATGGGGAACGGTGCATAATAAGTCATCTTGCATGCCGGACTAGGTATAGTCTCAAGTCATTAAAAACATACACGCCCCACACATGTTCATATTTCAAGGCGCACTAAATTATTGCATGTGATGATTAAGGCTGGCCATCATGGTGGTATCTTAGCTGGTATCATGCACATGGGAATAGCAAACATGCTGATGTGGCAAAGAATTAAAGAAGAGAGGGGGGTTAGACTAACTAGTGTTCATGCATGCATTGGTAAACACATTTTTTGTGAAGAACGACAACATTAGTTGAGTACTTTTGCAGACTTCAAAAACTATTCCACCGCCTCTACTATCTTGCTAAGAGTAGGTGAAATTTTGGAGTCGAGCCCTTTAAACTAGAAGGGAGGTAGTGGTACTCTAATAGCTAGGTGTGTAAGTCATCTTACGAAAACCAAATGATCCCAAAACACGTAGGCGCGGTGCATTAACTTCTACTTCGTTTCTTGTTTCTTGACATATCAACCAATAAGAGATGAGGGTGTGCATGCTTTTAATGACCTGAGACTATCAAACATGACATGTAGTGGTTAGTTCATTGCATGCAATACTATTTAATTAGCAAATAAACATTAATGTCTCTCGTTTGCCCCTCCTCCTTGGTCATGGTGCACAGCCTAAGATGACTTACTCACCTAGACGGAGGGAGTATCAACATTCACAATGTTAAATCAATATTTTTACACTCATTATAAAACGTAGTTCTTATACTCATTATAATCAGTATTGTAGATATTGATATTTTTAGTATAAATTTGGTCATGGGATTTCATTGATGCCTGTCAAAGCGTGGAGGAAGCAGAGCTTAGGGCTTGCATTGCCGGTCTCTACATAGGTATTTCTCTTCATAATCCTATAATTTTAGAGACTGATTGCGCTTTTGTGGTAGCGTCTCTTGCATCGGGGGACTATGAAAGGTCTGCTATGCGTGACCTGAAGATGAAAGCGTTGAGCATCTCGAAGTTGATCAACAATCTTCAATTGTCAAAGATTAGTCGTTCAGCCAATAAGGTGGCACACTTAATCGCTAAGTATAGCTTTGACAATAGATTAGATGGTATTCTTGTAAATGACGTACCGCCCAGTGTGGTGAATATTGTATCGAATGAGTGTACTCGTGTGGCTAGTTAATTAATATAAGGTGGTGTTTAAAAAAAGTATATATTTGGTCAAACACTTTGCAAACGGTTGACGGGAGTAAAAAGGGCCAGAGGGAGTATCATGCATGCGGAGTTGGCAAAAAAATTGCTCATTTTTAGCCGGTCGAAGTCACAAAGGGCGCGACCGCGCAAGGGAGGCGAAGGTCGTGGGAGGCGTGACTGTTGACGGAATTAAGTGAAGTTACATCCACGCGCTGGCATGGCGTGCGAACAGGCAGAAGCTATACTGTCAGGCCTACGATATGGGTCTAGTAGACATGACATCTAGTGGGTCCCGCATAGTTCTCGAGAACTCTTTGGGGGCTTGCAGCCGTTTATCCACCGGGCAAGCCAGCAACCCCACGCCGTTCGCACGCCCTACTCGTCCCCGTCTTCTACCTCACAACAGTTCGCTCCCAGTCGTCCCGTCCTTCCACATTAGTTCGCTCCCAGTTTTTGCGGGGTACAATAGTTCAACTTCTCCTAACCCTCCTCCAAAATCCATGGCCTCCCAAATCTCCATGGTCGCCGCTGAGTACCAGGTTAGAGCCATCACCAGCGATCAGTTCATCATCATCTACTCACATGGATCCGCGACGGTGAAAGCATGGCTTGCTCGCTTCCTATGCATGTTCAACAGTTCAATGGATGAGTGGGTCGCCGGGCTAGATGTTGAGTACACCACAGTCCTGGGACGAGAGAAGGATCTAAAGGACGAAGAGAGGAAGAAGCCCGTCGTGATCCAGGTTTGCGTACATAACGTTTGCTTGGTCTACCACATATGCCATGCCGACGTTGAGTGCCAGGATTTTAAGAACTTCCTCAAGGACAAAAGAGTGAAATTCGTTACTGTAGGCTTTAAGAACGACAAAGAAGTCCTGCGTCGGATAGGTCTCGTTGTAGGCCAGCCCTTCGATCTCCAGAAGGCAAGCATGGTGTCCTCCTCTCAACCTTCAGTGCTGACCCTGGCAGCAGCCATGATTGATCCTTCGTACGCTAAACTGAAGAAACCTCATCACGAGTTTCATCATGCATGGGAGTCCAAGACATTAGATGAAGATCACATCATGTACGCAGCAATGGATGCCTACCTTTGTTTAAATATCTACATGGGTTGGATGAAGAAGCAGAGCCCAATGTCCGGCTCAAGCAAAGAAGCATCGACGAAGAGGAAGAGGAAGAGGGACGAGGACGATGTCGAGGACGTGGACTCGGACTCCGAGTAGGTGGCAGTGCCGTCGCTCATGCTGGTTCTACTGCAGTGTCAAGCTGACTAGTTGCTTAGTTTAGTTTCAAGGGTGTGTTGTGCTGAGGCCCCAGCAGAACTATGTTTATGTTCTTTCTTGTTATTTGAACTGTTTAGTACGTAGAGTAGTACTAGTACTATGTCTTACTACTGTTCTTCTTGCAGTTGGTACTACTGCTCGTACCTTCGTGTTCCCACTATACTTAATACGTTCATACTAGTAGTATAATTTGGGTCAGTCTATTTGTGAAAGAAGTTCGACGGAGCGAAGGAAGAAGACGACAGAAGAGGTGGAAGAATCCCTTCTAGCCATCCATGTTGCATCAAACGGCTCACATGAGTCGACTGACCCAAATTGCTCCTTCAGATTGCAGGATCCACGTGGCATTCAAGGTCTCGAAGGTAGATTCCGCGTCCGCACCCGGTTTGCGGGCTCAATGTGCGCGCGACCGGCTTCCGCCGTGACAGACACCATGCGCGCCTCCTCCGCGCGGGCGGAGACGACAATGACACGCTAGTTCCTCCTCACCGGCGTGCTGGAGCACGCGCTCGTCCTCATCTTCATACGTTGCGTGCATAGACGCGGCTCCACCAGCTGCTCGCGTGCTTAGCAGCGCGGCGGCATGGCGAGGAGGGACTACACACGATGTGAGCGGGCGAGCCTTCGGCTTCATGGCACAGGGATGGCGGTGACACGGCGGTGATGGGCGAGAAATTGTTGGCCGGAGCAGGCGGGTGCCAGCATGCGCAACGGCGGCAGCAGCATATTGATGAGTGCGCGTGTGGGAGCTTACTTTAGTTTTATATGAGGTTGGTCAAACTTAAAAGAAAACCATACTAGTACACGTAAACATTAGACTTAGGCAGCGCTTTTTTTAAGTTAGTACCACAGCCACGATACGGAATCCTGTGCAAGCGCGTGAACCGCGGCCTCGCGGTCGATCGAACGGTGTGTCACCGTGTCGCGCTCGAAGGACATCCACCGAACCTTTTTGTCTGTGTGAAAACAATCCTCGAATATTACTCAACTTTTTTTCCTGGGAAACTTCTTGACGCTGCAATATTTCCATATATTTGAATTTAGCTCCAGTTTGTGTTTATTTGGATTTGGATGTTTTAGGTGCGCCCTAGTTTTTTTAATACTTATTTTGTGTGTGTGAGTGAGAGAGAACGTGTGTATGTGTCCATATGTGTGTTGTGGCGGAAGGGCAATGTGGAGACGGTGTGCGTGTGATACAGACATAGAGAGGTGTGAATGTGCAAACGATCATGCATGAGTGAGACATAGACAGATGTCGATACGTTGTGTATACATGAGAGAACGGTCTTCTAGTTTACTTGTGCGTGTGTGTGTGAGAAAGAGAGAGGGGGGGGAGAGGGACAGAGAGAGAGAGGAGCATCCATAACACAACAACCATCTCTCTCGATTCGTCCATCCCTCGCACGATCGCATGCAACATATGCATCAACGCGCACATTTTGACACCCTCACTCGGCCCCTGCCCACCTCAAGGCCCGCGCAATCTCTTCGTGAATACCCATTTCTCTCCTTAGGTTTGTTTTCGCTCAATATCTGACACAC
>NC_041387.1:487433480-487461491 GCF_002162155.2 Triticum dicoccoides | reverse complement strand
ACACACACACACACACACTCCCCCGAGCACACAATTCATCCCCATCCAAGGTTGTACGGCGACCACTCTCGCTTGTGCTTCTTTGCACCCCAACATGCACAACACCTCAATCTTCAAAGAGGGCCTCGAGCAGATCGAATACGGCGACCACACCGCGCTAGAGAATGCGGGGTCATTTGGAAGCAGGGTGATGTGACGATGGCTGACTGACTCCTCCCCCCCCACCCTCTCTCTCTCTTGCACAAAATTACCAATCCCTCTCTGCCCCGCACAAAATTGTCAATCCCTCAACCCATGAGATCCTTCCCCTCTCGTCCATGTTTTTCCAGCTCTCTCATCAAACATGTTGTCTCTTCTCCTTCCACGTATACAGAATCACGTATATTACATGTCTCCATCTTTCTCACAGACCTAACTTCTTCCTCTCTCTCTCTCTCTCTCTCTCTCTCTGTGTGTGTGTGTGTGTGTGTGTGTCTTGTTAGGTTTGTCTCCTACTCTCTTGTCCACATACATACAATCTTTCCCGCCCTATCTGCTCCATCTTCAAAAGCTCTCTCTGCACGTTTCATTCACACAATGGGATATGTCAAAATGTTGCTTCTATAATGGCTGATGTAGAGTTTTGGTTGTTTTTGTTGCATCCTACAAAGTAATAACTATGAAATGCATTTAGATTCTCATTTGACTGGGATTATGTGAGTTTGAGCATGTTGTGAAGTACTATAGACCTTGTATACATCTTGGGATTCGACAATGATTGTAACTATTGAATTGTATAGACCATTACATTCAAAGTCAATAGCCTAATATATTTATTTCACAATTTCAACAAATGATTAGTTCACTACAAACTAAGAAAACAAATGTGTACTCCCTCCGTTTTTATTTAAGTCCGCGTATTAGCATTGGTCAAAGTCAAGTTTTGTAAACTCTCAGAAAGCTTATACCAAAAAATATTAACATATACAATAACAAATAAATACCATTAGATTCATTATTGAATGTACTTCCACATCATACATATTTGTTATGGTAAATGTTTATATTTTTATATAAACTTGGTCAAACTTTAGGAAGTTTGACTTCGGTCAAACCTAATATGCAAAGTTTACTACTACTACTCTCTAGTTGCTTAGCCGAATCACTCAACACGCCACATGGGGAGTCCAGTGTCACAAAATTTTGAGGTCGGCGGGAATCTCCCATGACCCTGATTCGAGCAGTGGGAAGTTACCATCATAGCCTTCGGAACAGGCCTACGTACGACGCTTGGTAGGGGGATGTTTTCGTAACTTCAGGTTCACCCTACCCAGCCAGCCCCACCCCGGCACCCAGAGTAGTACACCTAAATACTCCCCATTTTCTATCCCCACCGCAAAATAGACTTCTCCATGGCACTGCAGCCTTCGTGCTCCTCCCCTTTACATCGGCGCACTCGTCCACCGCAGCACATCTGCCTCATCGATGACCTCGTACGCCGCACTGGAGCCGGTCCACCGTTGTCGTCATAGACGGAGCCTCTTCCCCAGCATCGTCTTCCACTATCTCAGATCTGCTTCCCGGAAGCCGACGCCAAGCGCAGAAGTACCACCGTCGTGGACAATGAACTGACTCTCGTTGCTGACCATGACTCACAGAGGCCGCCGCGACCATCGTTCTCTTCCTCGATTGGTAATGTGTGTATTGAATCACTTAGCAGTACATGTGCAGTTCAAATTTTGTTCATACCTACCCTTCAATTTTCCTGGGTGCTATTGTTCCCGTAAAAGTAATTGGTTATAGCCTCCATTGTCCAACAGAATATCAGCTTGTAATTGTGCGTTGCTCCTGTATCGCGCTGTGCTTGGGTAGGTTTTTCATCTTTAACTAGCAGTGTGGCAAATGATGGAAATGTTTTTAGAACTAGCAAGATGCCCATGCGTTGCACGCATCAAGATGCATTTGTATGAGTAGTTTATCTTGTGGGAGAAAAGGATGCACGAGGGAAGGCCTTATTTGCACATCTGGAGAGGGGTATGGGTATCTTTTTGCAAAATTCCCATTTGTTTGATTCCTATCTTTCAGATATAAATCGGACGGCCTATATTGCAAGAAAAAAAAGTATAGAGAAAAAAAAGTAGACAGTAAAGGAAGTAGAGATAAATATTAAATATTAAATATAAAATAAATATAACCGTAGAGAAGAGAGTAGAGATAGCAGAGACGTCGGGAAAGGATCGCGCGCGCGCGGAAAAAGCGGTCGGGCGTGCGCTAGTTTTGGCGCGCGGCGTCCGGTGTGCTTTATAAAATCCAACGCCCTCCCACCACTTTGTGCCTTTCCACTGCTCTGTGCCTTGCCACCGCTCTCTCCCCGCTCTTTTTCGCCTTGCCGCCGCTGCGCCACCATGCCGTCGCGTCGCCGGAAACTTGGGGATACCGCGGTGTCCGCGTGCACCCCTCCGGCGGCTTCTCCGCTGAGATCCGGTTCCGCGGGATGCTCCTCAGCCTCGGCAATTACGACACCGCCACCGAGGTCGCCCGTGCGTACAACACAACGGCGTGGCGCCTCCGGTGGCCTCATAGAACATTGAACTTCCCCAATGCGCCGACGCAGGAGCGGGCGCAGGAGCTCGCGCCTCTGCCGCAGCTTAGCACCGACGAGGATCATCGCGACAACCGTAGGCGGGAGCACCGTCTCGGCATCGCCGAGATGGACAAGGAAGCCATTGCGCTGTGGCGCCAACACTTCCTGCAAGACATCATTAACTAGCATGAGTTCTACGTGCAAAGGAGGGCAGAGAGGGATAAGAGGAGGGCAGAGCAAGCCTCCTATCGCGAGGACAAGCGTAGGCGAAAAGCGGACGCCCAATTCAATATTAGGCTAGGAGCAGCGTCGCTCTGGGAATCCGACGATGATCAGTATCTTCACGCCTACAGTCAGACGTCGGAGGAGGACATCACCGAGGAGCAGTCGGACGACGAGGAGTAGTTGAATTATCTTTTTTTATCTATCTATGCTGAGAACTATCCTCTACTCTCTAGTATCTACTTCTCGATCTCAGCACTGTAAACGCTTTTTTAAAGCGCCGTGCATTGCAATTCTGTTGGAGATGCTCTAACATGGCAGACGATTGCTTTAATGTTGCCCACAAGATGCGCGAGTATTACTAGTAGTATTTTTCTTGCCATGTTGAGATTTTGAAACCACGAGTGTGAACATGCAGAGGTGCAATGAAGACCAAACACGGGATATTCGGGACATCTTCAAGGAGTGTGGCAAGTTAAAGAGGAGCTGCACCGAACCTGTAAAACGAGCTTTCGTAAGTAACACCCTTTCAATTACTTTCGTTTAGCCTCGTGTTCTTCGATGTGTATATGTTGTAGTTTCTGTTTCTCTTAAGCGTGGTGTTCTTCGATGTGTAATAAGAAGAGTCTTAATCGTCCTAATGCTTTCGTTTTTAACTTGATGTAGGAAGTGGGTGTTCTCACCATGTAGTCTGCTTTATATTTCTTTTCCTTTTGAATTCACTTCTCCGAGTTCTGTTTATCTGGCTTCTACTAAATGGATCTAGGTTTCTCTGAGTATTGATCTAAAAAAGAAGTAACTTCATGTCAGGATGTAGTTCCTGCGAGTAGGGAAGTATGGTCAACCTCGAGATCATGTTTCCAAAATGAGGCTAGATTACACACAAGGTGCCAGTTCCCTAATGATGCTGGATTAGACACAAGGTACAAATTCCCAGACGATGCTGGATTACACACAAGCCAGGTGGAGTCGTCAGCTGTTCATGTCCTCGTGGCATTAGTAAAGGCTGAAAGAAAGCGTGCAGCGGCCCTTGAGAATGTAGCTGAGTTCCTGAAGAAGCGAAAAGAGCAATCAGATGCTCTCTTCACCCAAGCCAAAGAAGAGATGGAAGAAGCCAGAAATAAGCTAGCACAGGCAGAGCAGGCTAGGCGTCTCCTGCTATCTAAAACTGTTGTCAATACAAAATTTCCTTCATAATAGCTAGGTTCAAATGTTTATCCAGTCAACATGCCTGTTGTGATGTTTGTGCATCTACTGATGTGGCACAAAATGTTTTTTTCGGGTCATGTAATAACAGCAATTAGTTTCCAAACTATAATAGACGAAGCATTGGACATGGTATAGTTCACGCACAAGCCCAACATTCCAAGTACAACTTCCACATCAAACTCATGTTCACAGATATCTGCACATTCATACATAATGTCCACAACCATGATTCACTTCAAAGCCAAAAAAAATGTGAGGAGAGTTATAAATAAAGAAAAACCTCTACTAGTTCCTGCTACCAGTGCGAGCACAACAAGTCAAGACCATGCATAAATTAATTATATTTTAGTCATTTTTTGTGTTCTAATATGCCTGCCGGCTCGCGGAAGGATGTGTTGCCGGCACACGCGCCGATTCAATGAAGGCAGGCAGGGCAGTCTTAAGCTGGTTGCACGCGGCGAGGAGGCGTGCTCAGCCGGTCCTGCAGTGAGTGTGGCCCTCTTGGCCGGCGCGCCGGTTCAATGCCTGCACTACGAGAGGTCGCGTCCGTGTCAGAGCAATCACTCCCTCCAGTCCTTTTTTGTTTGGGTATAACAAAATCTCGTTTTCCACTCACATTTTACAAGTAAAATTTATGGACAAACTTTGACCCAAAGTACGATGGGGACTAGTAAACCAGAATGGAGGTAGTAGTTTTTTTAATCAAAGAAGGGTTTCCCCTTCCGATTACTGAAAACCAGCATCTAAATCTAAACCATAGTATTTGCCCTAGAACTACCAGGTTCAACATCTCGTAACATAAACCCATACAACCATACGCCAAGGAGGTACGTAGTACTATGAATTCCATTTTTGCTCCATACCAATCGTTCTAAAAACTACTTACTACTTATAACGTGCCATTTAAAATCGGAACTCTTAACCCCGCTAAAAAACAATATTTTAAACGTGGCTACTCGGTCTGTGGCAACTGGCGAGCCACCGCGCTCCAAGTCGTTCACCTGTGGTCCCGACCATCAACTCCTACAAAGGTGCTCCACCACGTACCCGGTACCCGCGAATGCAGCAATCATGCACCTAGGGTTTTACGGTTTATTTGTTAACGTCGCCTTTACGTAACACTCATGTGTACTCCACCGTTTGTTTGGTGTCCAAAAATTTATAATAACTACTAGCAATGTGCCAATGCGTTGCCACACGATCAAAGTAGATTAATACATATTCACCGATTTGATAGAAAAAAAAGTCTAGTTTTGAAATACGTATATCACTAAAAATATGTTATGTTTCACTCAAAATATATTCCTTTGGTGGTTTTGATGAGATAAGGGAGGCATGTTGTTGGTTTCAAGATTCGAGAAGTGGTATATGTCTAATTTCTACTCTTACTAGCAAGATGCCCATGCGTTGCACGGAACATCAAAATCTCGTGGGAGAAAAGGATGAACGAGGGAAGGCCTTATCTGCAATGTGGTGAAGAGTGTGGGTAAATTGCCATATTTTCCTTTCTATCCATCAGATATAAATCGGACGACCTACATTGCAGGATGGCAGGCCCACCATCATCACCAACTCTATTTTTTAATCCCTACTCTTATAAAAAGCATTGCCGGTGATGATCGTGTGCCTGCCATCCTACAATATAGGCCGTCCGATCTATATCTGACGGATAAGAAGGAAACTATGGCAATTTTGCAAAAAGATACCCACACCCCTCTCCACATTTGCAAATAAGGTCTTCCCTCGTTCATCCTTTTCCCCCACAAGATAAACTACTCATACAAATACATCTTGATGTTCCGTGCAACGCATGGCATCTTGCTAGTTGTTGCAAAAGCCCATGTGTGTGTTAGAGAGAGGGAGAGTGGAGGAGGACGGAGTGCATGTGTGACAAAGACACAAGTAGTGTGTGTGCGATAGGTATCAGCTTAAAATGAGGCGATAGTGTGTGTGTGCATGATCGAGAGGGCGTGTCTCAAGAAGGGAAGAAAAAGCTACATAGATACAAGGAGCGAGAGAGAGACATGTATGCGATGGTGGAAGCATGAGTGTGCGGGTGTATAAACCTATCTAGAGGCTAGCTAGTCGATAAATGCTTGTGAGAGAAATACGAGTCGGGGTGCGAAAGCGAGAGTTTTGTGTTGTGAGAGAGAGACAGTAGTCGGGAAGGGGGTGGAAGCAGGAGTTGTGTGTGTCTGTGAGAGAGAGAGAGGAGACGGTAGTCGGGGTTGTCTGATCGGTGTCAGTCTGGGATGGAGACGAAAAGGAGACCACAACAAATGTTGTGTCTACAAGAGAGAGAGAGAGAGAGAGAGAGAGAGAGAGTAATTTTAGTGGTATGAGTCATATGTAGAGACATATAGGGTGTGTGAGAGAATCCCATAGAGAGAAAGACAAAGTGAAAGACGAGTGGAGACTGTGTGTGTGGCGGTGAAAAAGAAAGCTTAGGTAAGGAGTGATACCAGAGAACAGTAGAGACATGAGAGATAATGAAAACCGCGTAATGTATAATGATAGGGAGAGTGTGACACTTCTCAAGGGAGACGTCGAGAGACCATGTTTGCGAGGATAGGAGAAACATGAAGTGAGCGTGCGGGTGAGCTGGAGAAAAGAGAGTGATGGCTACCTGAAGGAGCATGCATGCGAGAGAGATGGGCGTGAAAGGAGTGAACAAAAAAGGGATTCAAATATTTGAATTCGAGATGATGATACATGTAATCCATACTCGAACCAAAATTGATCTATCAAACATGCATACTCATATGAATTCACGCACATCTATGTTATTTAATATGTAGATATTACTAATCCATACATTTTAGTAGAACATAATTTAGTTAAAAAAATCGAATTCAACCTTAAGATTTCGAGATCGTTGTATTTGTAAATCATGTTATACATATAAAGGAGCAGAATTCTTTGTTGTGCTTTTGAAAGTATATATGTAAAAAAATGATGTATATAGAATGTAATTCCAATTGAAAATGGATCCCGCCCGAAAAAAATAGTAGAATACAAACGGGATTCGAATTGAGTTGGCACGGTAAACGTGCACTATGCAAATTTTGAACAAAGCGGGGAAAGTCGCAGCAACCGCCCGAAACCAAAATCTGCGAGATGGAAATCACTACTGCCTATCCCTGCCGTGCAAAGCCTATCTGCTGGATTTCTATAGGTTTCGATAGGGGTAGGTTTGTAATTTCACCCAAACGTGACGTAACCGCCTCTCACCCCGATTCATACACGGTGGGTGAGGGAGTCCTGGATTAGGGGGTGTCCGGATGGCCAAACTATGACCTTTGGCCGGACTCCCGGACTATGAAGATACAAGATTGAAGACTTCGTCCCATGTCCGGATAGGGACTTTCCTTGGCGTGGAAGGCAAGCTTGGCGATACTATATGAAGATCTCCTCCCATTGTAACCGACTCTGTGTAACCCTAGCCCTCTCCGGTGTCTATATAAACCGGAGAGTTTTAGTCCATAGGACGAACAACAATCATACCATAGGCTAGCTTCTAGGGTTTAGCCTCTCTGATCTTGTGGTAGATCAACTCTTGTAACACCCATACCATCAATATCAATCAAGCAGGAGTAGGGTTTTACCTCCACCGAGAGGGCCCGAACCTGGGTAAAACATCGTGTCCCTTGTCTCCTGTTACCATCCGCCTAGACGCACAGTTCGGGACCCCCTACCCGAGATCCGCCGGTTTTGACACCGACATTGGTGCTTTCATTGAGAGTTCCTCTGTGTCGTCGCCTTTAGGCCCGATGGCTTCTTCGATCATCAACCATGACGTGGTCCAGGGCGAGACTTTTCTCCCTGGACAGGTCTTCGTATTCGGCGGCTTTGCACTACGGGCCAACTCGTTTGGCCATCTGGAGCAGATCGAAAGCTACGCCCCTGGCCATCAGGTCAGATTTGGAAGCTTAAACTACACGGCCGACATTCGCGGGGACTTGATCTTCGACGGATTCGAGCCACGGCCGAGCGTGCCGCACTGTCTCGATGGGCACGATCTAGCTCTGCCACCGGACAGCGCCCGGAGTGCCGCTCAGGAGTCCGCTCCGACCATTAGTTTGGAGCCGACTGCGCTAACCAGGGACGGACGGTTGGACGCCGCCCCAGGAGCCGCAATCTCTACGGCGATAGAGCCGAATACTAGCCTAGTCCTTTGCAAGGCCCGTGACTCCAAGGTGTCGGACTCCGTTCCGGACTCCGAATCTTCCGCACCCCTTCTGATCGAACCCGATTGGGCTCCGATCATGGAGTTCACCGCCGCGGACGTCTTTCAGCACTCGCCCTTTGGCGATATCCTGAACTCCCTAAAGTCTCTCTCTTTGTTAGGAGAGCCCTGGCCGGATTATGGTCAGCAGGGTTGGGATACGGACGATGAAGAAATTCGAAACCCACCCACCACCCACTTTATAGCCACTGTCGACGATCTAACTGACATGCTTGACTTTGACTCCGAAGACATCGACGGTATGGACGTCAATGAAGGAGATGACCAAGAACCAACACCTATAGGGAACTGGAAAGCCACCTCATCATACGATGTATACATGGTGGACACACCCAAAAGGGATAACAACAAGGATCGGAAGGGCGCAAACAGGGATCGTTCCCTCGAAAAACAATCAAAGCGGCGACGCAAGCGCCACACAAAGCCCCACCTCGACAAAGACCCAGCCATAGAGCAGGGCGAATCAACGGAAGACGAACGTGCCATTGAGCAACCGTCCAAACAACCAATCCCCAGAAAAGATAGTAGACCGGACAACCTCATGCCGGACAAACTGCTGGAACATCAGAACCTCCACCAAAGGCTTGTCACCACTACACATAGCCTGAAAAAGCAGAAGCGTAGGATCAAAACAGCAGAAGATGCACTCAGGATCAGATGGAACAAAGTGTTGGATACTGCACACAAGTACGGCAACAGTCGTCAAACAAAGAGCTATCCGAAGCAGAAACTACTACCGGAATTTGATGAAGAGGCCATAAAGCCCCCACAGTCGAAAAACAAAGAAGCCACTAGGTCGGATAGACAACCCAATGATCGATCCAAAGCGGCAGAGGGCGCCGCACTCAATCTAGCGAGCGATCCCCCTAAGGATTCGCATCAAACAACCTGCCCAACCAGATCCATCTATGGCCCAAGAAAGCAAGCTCCAGCGAGCAACACAATGCAAAAAATACCCGAACATCACGGCACACCTGCATATAGGGGTGCCGCACATCCCTTATGTTTTACCGATGAGGTGCTGGATCACGAATTTCCAGCGGGATTCAAGCCCGTGAACATAGAAGCATATGACGGAACAACAGACCCCGGAGTCTGGATAGAGGATTATATCCTCCACATACACATGGCCAGAGGAGATGACCTTCATGCCATCAAATACTTACCCCTCAAGCTCAAAGGGCCAGCCCGACATTGGCTTAAAAGCCTTCCCGAAAATACCATAGGAAGTTGGGAAGCGCTTGAGGAGGCTTTCCGGACAAATTTTCAAGCGACCTATGTCCGACCTCCGGATGCAGACGATCTGAGTCATATAACTCAGCAACCCGGAGAGTCAGCCCGGAAACTCTGGAACAGATTCCTTACTAAAAAGAATCAGATAGTCGACTGTCCGGACGCTGAGGCCCTAGCAACTTTCAAACATAGCATCCGAGATGAATGGCTCGCCAGACACCTCAGCCAAGAAAAGCCAAGAACGATGGCCGCATTAACAAGCCTCATGACCCGCTTTTGCGCAGGAGAGGATAGCTGGTTGGCAAGGAGCAGCACCAGCGACCCGAGTACATACGAACCTAGAGATGGAAACGGGAAACCTCGCCGTAACAAAGAACAGCGCCGAATCAAGCACAACAGCCCAACGAGCACGACAGTCAATGCCGGATTCAAAAGCTCTCGGCAAAATCAGAAAAGGCCGCCGCCCAAAGATGACAGGGACGAGTTGTCTAACCTCAACAAAATCATGGATAAAATATGTCAAATCCACAGCACCCCCCGGAGGCCTGCAAACCACACCCACAGAGATTGTTGGGTTTTTAAGCAGTCCGGCAAACTCAATGCCGAACACAAGGGGCTCGACGCACCAAGCGAGGATGACGACGCGCCCCACAAGCAGAACACCGGAGAACAAAAGAAGTTCCCACAAGAAGTCAAAATAGTGAATTCACTTCATATGACAAAAGGGCAAAACAGAACGGCGCTTATGAAGACACGGACCACACAGCCAGCCCCAGAGGAGCACCGCCACTGGTTGTTACAACCAATCACCTTTGACCATCGGGATTACTCCAGAGGGGCCCGGAACGCAGGCTGGACTGCCTTGGTCTTGAATCCGGTTATTAACGGACTACAATTTACATGAGTCCTTATGGACGGCGGCAGTGACTTAAACCTGTTATATCAGGACACAATCCACAAACTAGGGGTAAACCCAGCGCTAATATGCCGCGGCAAAACTTCCTTTCGAGGAGCCACGCCGGGCCCAGATACCCAGACTATGGGTTCCCTTTCATTAGAAGTCAAGTTCGGCTCACCCGACAACTTCCCAAGCGAAAAGCTAACCTTCCATATCGCCCCATTCGTAAGTCGCTATCAAGTGCTACTGGGACGTGAAGCTTTCGCCCGCTTTAACGCAATACGACACTATGCATCCCTTACACTTAAAATGCTCGGCCCACGAGGCATCATCTCATCACAGGGGAATTGACCCCAAAATACGGGTAAGGGTGCGGCCGCCTGGACAGTCACACACTAATCTAGCCCGGACACGGCTAGACGAGTCCGGTGTCAACACACATGGACGTAATAGCCGCACAACCCTGTACAAGGGGCTCCGCGCGTTCACGCCAGGAGACAATGCGGCTCCCTTCTTGCTCCAACTATATCATGTTTATTTTATTATAGATTTCTCGCACGCCTCTTTACTAAAGTTCCTCTTTTTCGCAGACGAACACCGTGCTACGCTAGGATACGGCACAACGGAGACACAGGCGCACACGTGCAGTAGGGACCCGTTCTAAGGATTCTTTTCAGATTAAGACCCTGCGTAAACCTTTTTTACTATCTCTTGTTGAAAACATCCCCCGGTTTTTCGTCATAACCGAGGAGGAGACTGGCGTTTTGGCATGTGGCCACGCCAGAATTTTGCGCGTACCTGGACACAAGGGGCTTTCTTACTAAGGGCTCTGTTTCGGCCCGTCCTCATAAAGACCGAATACCTTAGGGAGTGTTCGGCGTCGCGAGTTAGGCCTTATATGCATCAGCTCCGAATCATGTCTTTGGTCAAATGTTGGGTTTGCCCGGCTCCTATGTTTTGCTGCCTTACATTCCGTTATATCGGCTAACGCGGCACCAGGAGAACTACTGCGATTGTGCCCCGGTTCGGCCAGGCGAGCACCTCAGTAGAGAAAGCCGAAAACTGACTGTCATGATATAGCGAGAGACTGGTCAACCACTCGATGACTCTCGGAATCTCTAGAATTCCTCCGCATTAACAAAGGACCGCTTCCCGGTCAGGCACATACACGCCCCGGATTCCGGAGAGTGCGGTGCCTCCAGGGGCTATTAAGTAGCCCCAATGTCAAACTCCTATGGCTAAGTGAAAGTGATAAAGCGTTATAGTCCGGTTGCCTCGTTCGCTGTGCCATCACCTCCTTCGTAGGACCAAGACATTGGATTAAGTGTGAAAAGGCGCATTTTTTTGCGAACACCCCCGCATTATATGCGTGGGGGCTGAAGCCAACGACTGCCATCTTTCAGGTTATATACACATATACATTAACGGCCGCACAGGAGCTGTTATAATTCTTGCAAGCACAAGTATAAAAAGCTTTTATATTCTATCAAAATATTTCTTTTACAATAGCACCTGCTATTCGAACAAAACATCCTTCGAGCATTGCGCTTCTATTAAACAAGTGCCCGGAAGAACTTCCTCAAGATAGTGCTCGGCAGATACCCGGCCTTCGTCCGAATCCTGGGATGCGACAACACTGGCCTGCATATCCGACCAGTATGTCTTGACACGGGAAAGAGCCATTCATGCACCCTCTATACACGCCGACCTCTTCAGTACATCGACATGCGGCACAGAACCAAGGAACTGCTGCACCAATCCAAAGTAACTTTTCGGTTCCGGCTCCCCCGGCCACAAACGACTCGCGACATACTTCATGGCGAGTCTGGATAACCTGTTCAGCTCCGCAAAGGCGGCCAAATGGTCGGGTACCGAAAGTGGGCGCTCTGGCTTGTGGAACTGCGACCAAAACAATTCTTCCAAATTATGATCGCCTCGTCCTCGGAAGTGTTCGGTTGCGTCAGCCGCACTCGCTGCCACATCCAGATAAGTGTTTTCTGTACTCCACTGACGGTCTAACGGAGCATACTTAGGATCCCCGAACTTCATCCGTAGCAAATAGGGCTTTCCATCCGTGATATCCCCGGCCTGACGCAGCTCCTCCTTCATAGCTCTCATCGCAGAGCGAGCCTCCTTGACCTCGGTAGTGATCTTCTTAAGGTCCTTCTGAGCCGCCCCTTTGTCTTGTTCGAGAAACTCACAGCAGTCGACAGCATCCTTCAATTTTACAGCCATCTCGGCTATTGCCTTCTTACTCTGGCAGTGAGCAGCCTGTTCGGCTTTCAGCTCTTCAGCCGCCTTAACGGTCGCCGCATCACTTTTTCTTGCTTGCTCCTTGGCTCGGGCAAGTTCCGCCCGAAGATTCTCCACGGAAGCAGCACTATCTGCAATAAGCATATATATATATATATATATATATATATATATATATATATATATTGTAAGAAACGAGCATCGAACTCCTCTTATCAGATATCTGTGGAGTATACCTGGTGCCTCGTCTAGCCGCTTATTTACAAGCGCGATGTCGGCATCTACCACGTCCAGTTGTCGCTTTAACTCGGCAGATTCATCAGTCTGGCTAGCCACCGAACACCTCGCCACCTTCATAAAAAGGTAACATTTTATACCTGGGGTTTTGATCCTCTGTGCGCCATCACTCTTGACGACACACAGAGTCTCAGGGGCTACTATTTATACAGGGCACATTCTATGCGACTCTACCGATTGGTACACCTTTTCACGTACCTCAAAGCCTGTCAGTAAACTCCTGGCGGCCTCGTACAATACGCTTCCCGCGGATGCAACCCTTCCTATCACCATGTTCATCAACACACTGTGTTCTTCTGAGACGGATGCACGCCCGAGCAGATCCCTCAGCCTCTCCGACCGCGCACCAGAGGGCACCAGACGAGCCCGACGACCTTTTTCAGGATCCGGACTTGGAGAAACCCGCTGGGACGACACCTCGGGGTCACCTGCCTCGTAAGTCGGTGCATCTAGGGGAGGCGTTTCGCTCTCTATCATCTCCGGACGGAGATCCCCTGAAGACGAGCTCTGCTGAGAAGGGTCAAGATCCGAACTGCAAGGTAATATTTCAGTTATCTTCCTCAGAAATAAAACAGGGGTGTCACTAACTTTTGAAGCCCCTCTCTATACTTAAGGCTCGGAGGAAAGCCGATCCCTGTGAGGGCGCAATGCGGCCGGGGCAGTCTCCGGCGCCGGATCCTCTGACAAAGATTTCTTCCCCCGTTTCGAGGTCATCTCCTCCGGGTCTTCAGAGGCACTCCTTTTCTTTCCTAGGTTGGGGGAGTCCTCGATTCCTACCTTCTTGACAGTCTCCTTCATGGAGGCGGCAGCTCCTTGGTTCCCCTCTTCGCCCTCTGCTGAAAACATAACCTGCAGCATCCTGGTTAACACGGGATCTGGCGCGGTCTCGGGCAGGGGGGCTGGACACCTGATAAGCTTTGCCTTCGCTATCCACTCCTGTTCAAAGGATAGCTCTATCGGAAGGCCGCTTTACGATGAAAATATGGATGGTGTGTCCAAATATGGGGCTGCTTACCTTAACATCTTGGCGATTGCAGCTCAGACCTGCATCCTCGGATAAATCCGGACACCTAGTTTGTGGTCCGAAGAACAATTTGTACATCTCCATGGGCGTTGCGCCCATAAAATGTTGGAGGACTCGTGGTCCTTCCGGATTAAATTCCCACAGGCGAAGGGGGCGACGTTTACAGGGCAGCGTGTGGCGAATCAGCATAACTTGCGCCACTACGGTCAGGTTAATATCTCTTTCTAGGAGATCTCGAATGCGGCCCTACAGTAGGGGCACGTCTTTGGACGGACCCCAGACAAGCCCTTCATTGACCCATGATGCTCGCCGTGGCGGGGGACCCGAGCGAAAAGCAGGAGGCGCCACCCATGTGGTGCCCCTGGGGGCTGTGATATAAAACCAGTCCCGTTGCCATAAGACGAACTCTTCTTGGAAAGTGCCCTCGGGCCATGGAGCGCCGGCTATCTTGCTATTGATAGCTCCTCTGCACTCAGCGTGCTGCCCCTCGATCATCTTCGGCTCTACTTTGAAGGTTTTAAGCCACTATCCGAAGTGGGGGTGACATGGAGGAAGGCTTCGCACAGTATGACAAACGACGAAATTTGAAGGATGGACTCCAGAGCTAGGTCGTGAAATTCCAGCCCGTAATAGAACATCAGCCCCCTCAGGAAGGGATCAATCGGGAAACCTAACCCCTGAAGGAAGTGGGATGTGAACACCACGCTCTCACCAGGCTGAGGAGAAGGAATGGCATGCCCTTGAGCAGGCAGCCTATGCGAGATTTCGCAGGTTAGATACCTGGCATCTCTCAGCTTTCGCACGTCTTCTTCCGTAACGGAGGAAGGCACCCACCGGCCTTGAAGGTTGGAGCCGGACATCATCGGAGGTCCGAAGCGCCTAAAACTAGAAACCTTGAGTGTTGGAACTCGAGGCAAGGGGCGGATTTTATTGGATTGAAGGAAGAGGGAGTCGAGCCTTGGTCTCTTTATAAAGGAGTTGAATACCAAGAGCCCTCCCCGTAACCATTTGGGACTCACTTTCAATTAGAGAGTCATACCAAAAGGCGTGGTTGGGTTACCCACGCCCGTATTAATGAGAATCCCGGGATAAGGGGACATGATCTCTGCTTCGACAAGACGTGCCAAGGAAACCACCTCGCTAAGCGTGCTGAGGTGGAACGGTAAAATAAATAAAGGCTAGGCCGTGGCATGATGTCACGCCGCGGAATACGTCGGCAGATTAGATTTGTGTAAATATTATTCTCTCTATGGTGGCATGTGGAAATTATTTTGCAGAGCCGGACACTATCCTTGTGTTCAAACATCTTCTATGAAGTATTCGGAGGAGGAACCCGCCTTGCAATGCCGAAGACAATTTGCGCGCCAGACTCGTTGTCATTGAAGCCTGGTTTAGGGGCTACTGAGGGAGTCCTGGATTAGGGGGTCGCCGGATGGCCGGACTATGACCTTTGGCCGGACTTCCGGACTATGAAGATACAAGATTGAAGACTTCATCCCGTGTCCGGATAGGGACTTTCCTTGGCGTGGAAGGCAAGCTAGGCGATACTATATGAAGATCTCCTCCCATTGTAACCGACTCTGTGTAACCCTAGCCCTCTCCGGTGTCTATATAAACCGGAGAGTTTTAGTCTGTAGGACGAACAACAATCATACCATAGGCTAGCTTCTAGGGTTTAGCCTCTCTGATCTCGTGGTAGATCAACTCTTGTAACACCCATACCATCAATATCAATCAAGCAGGAGTAGGGTTTTAAATCCACCGAGAGGGCCCGAACCTAGGTAAAACATCGTGTCCCTTGTCTCCTGTTACCATCCGCCTAGACGCACAGTTCGGGACCCCCTACCCGAGATCCGTCGGTTTTGACACCGACAATGGGCGCCAAAACACAGTGTGCCCTCGGCCGAAATCGACTCCCTCCCCGATTCATATTCATACACGGTGGGCGCCAAACACAAACTCTCGTCGGCAAATATTCGGTGTATGCGAGATTACCGTCCTATCCCCAACCGACTAATGTTGTTGTGATGTAGTAGAAATTTGAAACAGGGGCTAAGTTTGTAAATTTCCTCGCATTTGAGACAAGCGCGCCCTGACTACATGGTTCCCTCCCTTCCTCTCTACCTCCCTTTTCCCCATTCGTACTCTGTGGGCGCCAAAACACCCTCTCCACCCCACCCTCCTCCGTCCATCGCCGTCCGCCACCCCATCCACCGCCGTCCTCCTCCACCATGCCGGAGCTGATACCCCGACGCCGCCGTCCATTACAAGAGATCGACCTGTCTCATCCACGCCTTCGGACCGGGATCCTTGCATCCCATCCTCTCGCTTCATCCCCGCCGTCGTCCACCTTGCCAGCGCCGCTCCTACGACCGTCTCGTCCACCACGCCCTGCCGCCACCGTCTACCCTCCTAGATCTGCTTCCATGCCGCCGACAGCCATCGCTACCGCAGCACCGTCAAATTCTCACCAGATGCATACACGGGGTCACACCAGAGGCAGTACTCTTTCGTATCTGCTCAACTTATTTATCGCAGCAAGAAAATAGATCACCACAGCTTTACTCTGATTTCTTGTCTTGGTTGCGAAGTTGCCTTTGTCCGGTTTGCACCTTTAGATCCGCCATGGCACGCTCAACATTGAAAGCATTGGAACCCCATTCCATTTATTCCTAGTTTAAAAGACAATGCTTTCAATGTTGTTAGGGACTACGTGCATATATTCCCATCATGGGAAGATTATTGTGAAGACAAACACCATTTTCACATCTTCCTGTCCAACTTACGTGTAAGTGCTATTATTCATGGTTATTATTTTCCTGTTTTCTGCTGATTGAACACATCAATGATTTACATTACATTGTTGTAACTAGGCGAGGGTCAATATGGATAGTCATGACGAGGAAAGCTTGATTGTGCTTTTCAAGGAAGCATTGCAGCAGTATCGGTGTTACCTGAGGAAATCACACTTTGGTGGCAAATCTATAAACGAATTTCCGGTGAAGTCTCCTGTTCTAAATTTAGAAGACATTGAATGGAAAAACATTGTTGTGCACTGGTCTTGTTCCCAGGATGAGGTACTATCTACGAAATCACATGACAATTTGAACTTCTACTTTTCCGCATGTGCCTTACGGATCTTGTTTGCAGGAAATCTGCTCGAAGAAGAATTCCGGTTTGAAAAGAACGACAGGATATCGCAAATATGCTGCCCACTGCTTTGCTCTTGTTAGTACATATTGTCCTGTATCACTGTACTTGCATACATATCTAGTTCATTATGTGACAGCAGTATGCATGATAGCTTGCTTATCAATTGTTCGCTCCAAATTCTTCAGTATCCAGTGCCAATGTTTTTTTAGCTCTGCATTGTTCTTGTAAGTACATGATGTCCTTTATCAGTGTACTTATAATGGCAAGTAGTTGTTCATGTACCATCACTCTGCAGCTTATTTCCCTTTGCCCTCCATTTTCTACACATCAGATCCATATTTACTCTTACCATAAGGTTGGTACTGAAGAAGTTTAGCTGTGCATTGCTCTTGGTTGTACCTTTTGCCCGTATCGCTGCACTTACATTTATAGCTACTTGGTTATGTAGCATCACTCTTCATCTTATCTTAAATATTCTCCATTTTTTCGTATATCATCACATCTATATTTACTCTTAACAAAATGTAGAATAAAGGCAATGCTTATGAAGAAGATTTTGTGGTAAACTTCTTGAATTGCCCCCCCCCCCATCAGCATGGACAAGGCCTTTATAGAGCCTGTCTTCACCAATAATGTAAGTTTGTCCATCTCAAGCCTTCAAACTTTGTTGTATATATTTGGTTAGGCATGACTGCAACAGGTGTTTATTTTTGGTGTTTGCATCAAATTGCATGTTTAAAGATTATTATGTACTCCCTCCGTTCCAAAATAGATGACCCAATTTTGTACTAAAGTTAGTATAAAGTTGGGTCATCTATTTTAGAACGGAGGGAGTAGTTCATAAACAAAAGTTTGTCCTTTCTCAATTTAAGTTTTCAGTTGTACAACCAAGTTCCTTATTCATACCATGTAAATTAAAGTATACAGAGCAAGTGATCTTCTTTTGCACTGCATGTATGCTTCTGTTCTTCATCCGTAATCCAGTGGTGTGGTGAACCTACCCACTACATCACAATGTCATATTCTGCAATGTCTTAACTATGAACAATGTCATATCATTCTACTACTCCCTCCGTCCGAAAATACTTGTCATTGAAATGGATGTATCTAGATGTATTTTAGTTCTAGACACATCCATTTTGATGACAAGTAATTCCGGACGGAGGGAGTATTATTTAAACCGTCTCTTTATTTGCCAATCTGAAATGGGATAAATTGATAGCACACTAACCATTGATACTTATGAGTTCTTGATCTCTAATCCAGTGGTGTCGTGAAGCTGCCAACTCCTTCACAATGTCACTTCCTGCCATGTCTTGACCTGAACAATACCATATTGTCTTAATGCAATTTTAAATTGTGTCACTTTATTCGTCAGTAAGAAATGTGATGAATTGTCAGCACTGATACTTTTATGTGCAAAACCTGTCATCTATCTTCTTGTTTATCTTTCAGAGTGAGGAAGATTTAAGTGTTGAACAAGCACTCATCATCTCGCTCAGCTGCTTACGCTGCAGCTCCCCAGCAGGGCTAACCTTTCTTGAACTCTATTGAAGTGTTGTCGGTTTTGTATATTATTTTGTCGGCATGTTTATTTGCACTGGTGGCGATCTTTGATGCCCAGTGTATGTAATCTGTTGTCTGCTTGTGCATTATTATCATAGTGGCGAACTTTGATGCCCAATGGATGTAATATGATGTAATTTCTTTATTGTATAGTCTAGGTTTTTTCTTATTCACGATGCTGCAGTTATTTTACTGTCTTAGTAGTAAACCGGCCAAACCGTAAAATTACGGTACATAATCGGGCCGTCATGCAATCACGATGTTGGTTGGGCCTGAAACATGTCGAACAGCTAACGGGCCGGCAGCAGCCCGAAATGAACCCCGGCCCATGATTGTGCGAATCAAATCACGGGCTTTTAACAGGCCAAAATTGTCTCGGTCCTTGTTTGGCCCAATCAGATATCGGCTGCGAGCAGGCCGGATGCAAACCGGGTCGTAGTTAGGCCCAACTATATGACGGGCATTTAACAGGCCGAAATTAATATAGGGCCGAAATGTTAAACGGGTCCTTAAGAGGCCAAAACTAATGTGAGGCCGAATTACTAAGTGGGCCTCTAGCAAGTGGGCCCAAAAGCATAGTGTCCAGTTGACGGGCCGAATCTGATATGGGCCATAATTGAGCCCATAGCCTCTTAAAGGGCCATACCTGATCTGGGCCGTAATTTGGCCCAAAATGTGGTAGGCTTTTAATGGGCCGGATCTCATATGGGCCACTATTAGGCCCGGAACATGGCAGGCCATTAATGGACCAGATCAAATATGGGCCGGCATTTGGCCCAAAACATGGCAGCCAGTTAATGGGCCGGCCTACTAGGGCCCTCAAATTCTTGTGGGCCTACAGCTGGGCCGGCCCGTTAATGTCGGCGAAATCTCGTGGGCCTTTAGCCGGGCCGGCCCATTATGATCCGCAAGAATCTTGTGGGCCTTTACCTGGGCCGGCCCATTATGGCAAACAAAAATCTTGTGGGCCTTTACCTGGGCCAGCCCATTATGGCCCGCGAAATCTTGTGGGCCGTTAGCTGGGCCAGCCCATTATGGCCCGCAAAATCTCGTGGGCCTTTAGCTGGGCCGGCCCATTATGGTCCGCAAAATCTTGTGGGCCTTTAGTTGTGCCAGCCCATTTTAACTTGATGGGCCGGTCCACGTGTCAACATATCATAGGCGCATCTCGCCCATTGGATGAGTGACACCTGTGCCAGCGCGGACCTGACACGTGTCTCCTCCAGCCAATGATGATTTTACACGTGGAAAATCCCCATTGGTCGGGGCTGTTAACGGGTTATCGGATCCAAAACCCGACCCGATAGCTTAACGACGTTCCGTTACGGTGGGTGCCATGTGTCGGTCACCCTTGACGAAAGCACTTCTGTGACGCGCGATTTATCATCATGGAAGTGGACACTTCCGTGATGATAATTTTGGTAATGTCATGGAACACTTCTACGACAGCACAAGTATGACTATCTTGATTCTGTCATAAATTTGTCATGGATGTACATGCATGACAAAAAACGCGACCTACTGTGACAAACACGTATCATCACGGAAGTGTATTTTTTTTGTAGTGCATGTAGCCCCCTGTGGCCTTGGCATTTCGCCGATCAAGAGGGTACTGACAGCTATGTTCTCTTTGGTTCGAATATGACCTATGTTTGAACAAGAAGCCCCCAAATGAGCCGGACCAAGAGGGTTAAGCTAGATTCGAATACGACCAGCCCCCAGTTGGTCATTTGAAAAGATGATGATGAAGACATATGATCATTGAGGATGAAAAGGACAGAGGTCCTGCTTTATTACTTATCATAATATATACATCGTCAAAATATGTACATCATGAGAGTCGGTGGCTCAAGTGTAGTAAGGCCGAAGATGAGCGATATTCCACGGCCGGCGGGTCTCTTCCTCCGACTTACGTGAGTCTGTGTGCTCTTGAACATCGATAAGGTAGTATGACCCATTGTTAAAGTTCTTGCTGACCACAAAGGGCCCTTCCCAAGGTGGGGATAACTTGTGTGCATCAGTTTGATCCTGGATGAGCCGGAGCACCAAGTCACCTTCCTGAAAGGTTCTGGACTTAACCCGATGGCTGTGATAATGGTGCAGGTCATGTTGGTAAATCGTCGAGCGGGCTGCTGCCAGGTCACGCTTTTCATCTAACAAGTCAAGTGCATCCTGACGAGCTTGTTCGTAATCAGCTTCAACGTAAGCCGCCACACTGGGCAAGTCATTCTAGATGTCACTAGGTAAAACCGCCTCTGCTCCGTAGACCATGAAGAAAGGCATGTAACCGGTAGACCTGTTGGGGGTAGTATTGATTCTCCATATCACAAAAGGTAACTCCTCAACCCAACAACCCGGTGTCCGTTGCAAAGGAACCGAAAGCCGGGGCTTGATGCCTTTCAAGATTTCCTGATTGGCTCTTTCAGCTTGACCATTGGATTGGGGATGAGCTACTGATGAAACATCAAGCCGAATATGCTCACATTGACAAAACTCCTCCATGGCGCCTTTGGACAGATTAGTGCCATTGTTAGTTATAATGCTGTGCGGAAAGCCAAAACGAAAGACACCTTTTTCATGAATTGAACCGTCGTGGATGCATCACATTTACTAACTGGCTCTGCCTCAACCCACTTTGTAAATTTGTCAACCGCCACCAAGAGCTGGGTCTTTTTATCTTTGGACCTTTTAAAGGGCCCAACCATGTCGAGCCCCCGGACTACAAACGGCCAAGTAATTGGAATCATCATTAACTCTTGAGCTGGCACGTGAGCACATCTTGAGAACTTCTGACAACCGTCACATTTACTGACCAGATCCTCCGCATCAGCGTGAGCGTCAGCCAATAAAATCCATGACGAAAAGCCTCGGCCACAAGGGATTTTGAACCGGCATGATGGCCACAATCTCCTTCATGAATTTCACGAAGAATTTCTTGACCTTCCTCAGGAGAAACACAACACTGAAACGCCCCAGTGACACCGCGATGATGTAACTCGCCATTGGCAATTGTCATTGAGTTAGACCGCCGGGTTATCTGCCTGGCCAAGGTTTCATCCTCACGCAACTCGCCCCTGGTCATGTAAGCCAAGTATGGCACCATCCAATCTGGGATGATGTGAAGAGCCGCCACCGATTGTGCTTCCGGGTCAAGAACAGCCAAGTCTTCCTCTGTAGGCAACTTGATAGAAGGGTTATACAGACTATCCAAGAAAGTATTAGGCAGCACCGGTTTATGTTGAGACCCCAGCCGGCTTAAAGTCGCCTCATTCTTTCTGCGGTCAATGTGCTCCACTTGGTAACCCTTGAAATGTCCAGCAATGGCATCAACTTCATGGCGATAAGCCTCCATGAGAGGAACCTTAGAATCCCACTTGCCTGATACTTGTTGAGCCACCAAATCTGAGTCGCCAAAGCACCTTACCCGGCTTAAACTCATCTCCTTAGCCATCCGAAGACCATGGAGCAAGGCCTCATACTCAGCTGCATTGTTAGTACAGGGAAACATCAACCGTAACACATAACAAAAATTTTCACCTAGAGGGGAAGCTAAAACAAACTCCAGACCCCGAGCCCTCCAATTGCCTGGACCCATCAAAGTGAATAGTCCAATATGTCGGTGTACAAAAGTAGGGGCTCACCTTTTGACCCCTTTACTTGTGCATGAGCAGTCAGAGCCACGCGCCATGGCCGCACATAGCGAGGCAAGGGAGGGAAGCCAGAGAGAGGCCGAAGGCACAAGACAAACAAGGCAATGCCAAAGACCGAGACCACGGAGAGCAGATGCACAAAGCAAGTTGCCCAGGCAAGACCCTTGCTGGGGCAGCCTCAGCGACCCCGGCAAAGCCCTTGCCGGGGCAACTCGCCCACACCAGCAGAGTGAACCACCCTCGAACCCACGATCTCCAACACCACCAACTACCGTTTGGACCAGGGCTCAGGAGGCACCTCCATTGGTGGCATGCAGATCTTTGTGAAGACAAAGAACATTCAAGATCAGATGAGGATTAGAAGGCAACGATCCTCGACAAGATCCTTGCCGAGGAAATCCACAAGGCCCCCGGCAAGACCCTTGCCGAGGACACCAGCGCACCACGGAAAGACCCTTGCCGGGCCACCCAACAAGACCCTTCCAAAGGCGACAGCGCGGCCACTACCAGGCCCGAACCAACCAAATCCCCACCGTTGTTCACATGCAGCTGCCAGCCCAGCCAGCTGAGCAAGCACCTGCGTGGCAACATGCGGTTTCCGGGCCAACTCAGCACACACCTGCGTGGCGGCATGCAGATCTTCGTGGAGGCTCCACCACCGCGCCACCTCAGCTGCTTGCCTGCCTACATGGCACCGCATGCATTGCTGGCCAGGGTGCGTGTCAAAATGAGGAGGAGCGGCGACGGAAGGGACGGGCCTCGCTCCCGTCCCCGATAAGGCAAGAGGACACCTAAGCTACGTATTAAATGTGTCTTGTCCTATAATACGGGCGATAAGCTCGTAGCACTGTAGGCCTTTCCACCTCCTGTGTGCCATTGTGGCAGCCCCTTTCGCCTATAAAGGGAGGCCCATGGCGTACTAGAGAAGGGCTCGGCTCTTTCAAACCACACTGCACCCGTAGCTAGTTCGAGAGCTCAAGAACACTCAATACATCCACCAAGCAGGACTAGGGTTTTACGCATCCTCGCGGCCTGAACTTGGGTAAACGATCCTTGTGCTGGTTACTGATCCTGCTCTTCTCACAACCCCGCGCCCCGCGACCACAGAAGGGATTCTTGTGATCCCATAGGTGTCGTTTCCCACTGACATCTTTGGCGCGCTAGGTAGGGGCGCGCAATTGTGAGAATCTGGTCCAGTAGTTGGCCTAGCAGTTCTTCATTGCCATGGCTCCTAAGAAGAAGACGACCATGGCGATCGGCTCATCTGGGACTGGACTGTCGGTACCGATGCCGACCAGTAGCGGGCCAGTCGTGGAGAGAACCCGTGGCGCGGCCCGCGGGCATCCACACCACCATGGTAGTCCAGGCCTGACAAGTGACACCGTACGTACGCCAAGCGATGAGCCACGTGTCGTGGGCTCCAGAGACGGAGTCGGGGCCCCCACAGGCGGCGCGGGGCCCTCTAGGGGCGTCGTCGTGCCGCCAGACACCGGCGCGGCAACCTCCAAGATGCTAACACCGGCGCCCACGGTGCGCTCTTCTCAGGTCGTGCGCGATGAGCAGCGCCGCCCTGCTGGTGACCCTGGGCGCCGCCCTGGGAAGAGTCCCATGCGCCCTTCACATGATGAGGAAGCCTAGCATGCATGCTGAGGTGCTGGCGGAAGTGGCGGATGGCTGCGGGGCCGTGATGGGGCTCCTTCTAACGCGGTTAGAAGTCGAAGCGCATCGCGGTCCACAGAGATTTCGCCGCCACCCACGCCAATGGAAGCCCTAGCATGCACGCAGCTGCTCCTCGACTTTCCTCCCGCTGCGGAGAAGCTTGATGAATGGAGGGCCACCGTTCGGAGCCTCATCGATATCACTAACAACGACGAGTTGTGGCCGGCGGGATCCATAGGTCGTCGCTCCATCGAGCCACCACGTGCCAGCGGAGGATGGGCCAGAGGCGATGCGGCCGCGGTGCACTCCCCTCCTCCACATCGGCCACCGCGGGTGTCGGTCCGTCGCGACGATGCTCGTGATGATATCTCCATAGCGTCGTCCGACCCGCGAACCCGCGGTGACCAACGTCAAGTTCTTTGGGAGCGAGCTCATGAACACGCTCAAACCACCATCGAGCGCCGACGTGACACGCGCCACCAGTCGGACAGGCGGGCAGGGCCCACCACGGACCACCCAGCACCGGGAGGCTACGGTGGCCCACCCTATGAGGTGGGTTGTCCGGCCTTCACTCGTGAGCTGCGGCAGTTCCAGTGGCCCTCCCACCTCACGTTCAAGCCCGATGTTGGCGAGAAGTACAACAGAAAGACTCACCCGTCGGAGTTCCTCAGTATCTACACCATCACGATGCAAGCTGCTGGGGCCCGCGACGATAAGGTGCTTGCTAATTACTTCTCATTGGCACTCAAGCCCAATGTTATGTCATGGTTGATGCACTTGCCAGTGGACTCCATTTCTTCTTGGGCGGATCTATGTCATGAGTTTGTTGGCGCCTTTACAGGAGGCCACCAAGCTCATGGCCAGGCGAGTGATTTGCATATCATCCCCCAAAAGAAAGGAGAAAACTTGCGCAAGTACATCCAGAGGTTCAGCCGAGTGCAGTACAACATCCCCGACGTTCATCCTACCGCCGTGATCAGTGCGCTCCATCAGAATGTGCACGATCACAAGATGCGTGAGGAGCTGGCGATGGACAAGGTCAAGGATGTGGCCGAACTTTATGTTCTGGCCGATCAGTGTGCTCGCGCTGAAGAGGGGAGGAAGTACCCCGGCGAAGATGCCGGTGCAAAAACCGACTCCACGAATGATACCGCCACCCCGGCGAAGAAGGGTCGGCACCATAATAGGAAGCGCAAGGGCAAGACCGTGCTTGCCGTCGAAGGGTCTGATGATACCGGGGCCACCAAGAAACCCAAGGCGAGTGACCCTGTCAAGGAGGTTGTCGGGTGTGCCGCTTGCCGGGCCTTGGCGGCTGCCGATAAGCCGGGGGCTCCGACAAGCAGTTTTGCAAGATCCACCGCACCAAGGGCCATGACCTCCAGAACTGCCGGCAAGTGGAGCTGCTCATTGAGAAGCAGAAAGCCGAGTATGAGCAGCGGGACAAGGAGAAGGGCCAAGAGGGTGCCGAGGGATCCGGCAAGAAGCATGGCGGCCAAGGAGGCCACCACGGCAAAGATAGTCAGCAGGAGAGGCCCGCTCGGGGCCGCGACAAGAAGCAGGAAGATGATGATCAAGACGAGGACGATGAGTCCGGCGACCACGAGTTCTAGAAGGCCACAGAAGCCATGTGTGTCGATGGTGGCGCCTCGCTACATACATCCCACCACCAGCTAAAGAAGTGGGCGCGTGAGATCACAGTAGTGGAGCCGTCGTTCGACACACGGAAGCCACTGAAATGGTCCAGCACGCCTATCTTCTTCGACACCGAGGACCATCCTGACTGCACTACTGCGGTCGGGTGCTTGCCGTTGTTGGTCTCACCAACAATCCGCAACCTCAAGGTGACGAAGATGCTGGTTGACGGCGGGGACGGTCTAAACTTGATCTCGCCTGTTGTGATCAAGAGGCTACAGATCCCTGATGGAGACCTTGAGGAGACGGGCACGTTCCAAGGGGTCAATCCGGGGAGGAGCCAGCCAGAGGGAAAGGTCACGCTGCCCATGACGTTTGGAGGCGAGCTGAACCACAGGAAGGAGAGGATTGTCTTTGATGTAGTCGAGATCCCCTTGCCCTACAATGGGATCCTCGGTCGCCCGGCACTAGCCAAGTTCATGGCGGCTTCACACTACGCCTACAACACGCTGAAAATGCCCGGCCCGATGAACATCATCACCGTCCCCTCTGACAAGAAAGACGCGTTGATTTGCGCCGACCAACTCTACCAGGAAGCAGTTGTAGCAGCTGTCGCCAAGGCACCTGCTCCTGCCGACGGAGCCCCAGGAGGGAAAAAGACCGGTGAGACCCCTTGCACCTACTCCGGCAAGCGCACCTCTTCGGGGTGTCGCGCTCCCGTCAAGGACGTGCCAGAGAGCTTTGCCGGCAAGAGCAAGAAGTCCAGAGCTACCCCCCAGAGACCAAGAAGGTATCCGTCAAGGAAGATGGCACGGGGGGAGCTTTTACCATAAGCTCCGCCCTCAACAGCAAATAGGAAGGCAAGCTCGTCACTTTCCTGTGGGCAAATGTTGATGTGTTTGCATGGCAAGCCTCCGACATCCCCGACGTTTCCAGGGAAGTGATTGAGCACCATCTTGTTGTCTACCCTCACACACGGCCCGTCAAGCAGAAGGTCGGGAAGCAAGCTCTGGAAAGGTAGGAGTTCATCACGGAGGAGATCAGAAAACTAGAGGCGGCAGGCTTGGTAAGGGGAGTGCTCCATCTGATGTGGTTGGCCAACCCGGTAGTGGTGCGCAAGGCAAACGGGAATTGGAGATTGTGTATTGATTACACATTCATCAATAAAGCTTGTACAAAGGATCCCTTCCCGTTACCACGCATCGACCAGATTATCGACTCCACGGTTGGGTGTGACCTGTTATCATTCCTCGACGCCTACTAGGGGTACCGCCAGATCTTCATGGCGAAAGAAGCCGAGGAGAAGACAACATTCATCACCCCATGTGGTATGTATTGCTTTTTACGGATGCCTTTCGGGTTGAAGAGTGTTGGCTCAGCCTTTGCAAGAGCAGTCCAAATTGGTTTTGAGCCCCAGCTACATAGAAATATGGAAGCTTATATGGACGACATAGTGGTCAAAACCAAGGACAAAGGAACACTTGTGCAAGATCTGGAGGAAACATTTGAAAACCTGCGCAATATCAACCTCAAGTTGAACCCTAAGAAGTGTGTCTTCGGTGTCCCGTCCGGCAAGATTCTCGGGTTCTTTGTGTCGTAGCGTGGGATTGAGGCAAACCCAGATAAGATCAGGGCCATCGAGCAGATTGAGGCACCTAAACGGATCAAGGACGTGCGTCGGCTCACTGGCCGCGTTGCCGCCATGAGAAGATTCATCTCCAAGTCCGCGGAGCATGCCCTTCCCTTTTTCAAGATCTTGAAGAAGACGAGCCCAATGGAGTGGACCCCGGAGGCCGAAGTGGCACTGCAGGACTTGAAGAAGTACCTCTCCTCTACCCTAGTGTTGGTTGCGCCCAAACCACAAGAACCGTTGCTGCTATACCTAGCGGCAATGAATCAGGTGGTTAGCGCCGCACTGGTGGCGCAGAGAGAGGTCAACGATGAGGCAGCGGCAGCGGCAGAGTCAGCGGATGGCAAGCCGGAACCCTCCCCGGCAAGTCTCAGTTCCGGCAGGACTGAGTCCCACTACTAGGAAAACGCTTATAGATAGAAGTTTACCAGTAGCGTTTGTTTATGACCCCATGCTACTAGTAGTTAGTAGTTGCGCTGCCTAGAAAGAGCACTACTGGTAACTGTTAGCAGCAGTGCCTGTTATCTAGCCCCACGCTACTGCTAAGTGTAAAACACCACACCCCCTGGTCAATAAATGTTAGCAGCGCTTTTCGCCCAACTAGTGCTACAGCTACTGGGCTTAGCAGTAGCGCTGGCCCATTGCCCGCGCTGCTGTTAAGCCCACTACCTCCCCCCGCGCGCCCCCCGGCCCGGCCTCATCTCTCACTCATACTCCGCACTCCTCCCTAATCCCCCCGCGCACCGCCGTCGACCCCCGCACACTGCTATCCCCCC
>NC_041387.1:487394373-487433096 GCF_002162155.2 Triticum dicoccoides | reverse complement strand
CGCCGGCCCTCCTCCCCGCCGGCCGCCCAGCTCCCCCGCGTCGGCCCTCCTCCCTCCGGCCGCCCAGCTCCCCCGCGTCGGCCTCCTCCTCCGCCCGCTGCCCCGGCCCCCGCGCCGGCCCTCCTCCACCGATAGGTACTCCTCCCTCCTTCCTCCTCCTCCCGCCCTCCCTAGTTATAGTTATTAGAGTAGTTATTTTGAATCCTATGTAGTTGAAAACATGTAGGTTATTAGAGTAATGTAGGTTATGATCGAACCCTTGCTAGGATAGATTAGGTATGAACCCTAGTTAATTCGTATAAACCCTAGGTTTTTAAATTTAGCTAGGTTTTAAAGTTAGGACAAAAATTCAGCTAGGTTTTTAATTAGGAGTAGTTAATAGAATTTAGGTGTTTTAAGTGTATTTAAAAGAGTTTTAGGTGTTTTAGTTGTTTTATGTGTAGTTAACAAAATTTTAGGTGTTTTAGTTGTTTAAGGTGTAGTTAACAGAATTCTAGGTATTTTTTTAGTTAAAGCAATTGTTGTTATTTTTTTAGTTAAAGCAATTTTTCCTGTTATATGCAAATTTGCAGTGGACATGTCATGTTTTGAACATGTCACATTTTGGACATGTCATATTTTTCCGAGTGGCCTATGTTTTGCCAGAAATGTCAATTCGTTTATGTTCTGGCAAATTTCAGGCGCTCGATATGTCCTGTTTTTAGCAAAGGTCATGCCAAATTTTGCTAAGTGTTTATTAATTTTGTTTTCATAATTAAGCATTTTGTTCTCGACGTCGATGATGCCTATCCCGCATCCTCGTCGTTGACTCGGCGGAGGACTCCTGGTTGAGCTGAGGGGCCATGTCCGGGACTGGGCTCCGCCGGGCTGGTACTGGGTTGTGCTACCTTCTGGTGAGCGCAACTTAGTGAGGAGCCAGCCCATCGTTGACCCAGAGCTTCTTTGGTGGCGGTCACGTGGGCCTGCATCGGTGGAGAGGCTTGAGTCCCCCGCACAGGTGGTGCAACACCATGTCACGAAGGAGAACGCGCACGTCCAGCGCTACTTGGTTGCGTTGGCGAATGGCCGGTTCTCCAATACCTGGCAGTTTCTTTGGGGATCTCACCGGAGCTATGATCCGGTGATGGTTCCTTCTCTTTGGGTGTCCACCGCGGCACACTGAACCTAGAGGAGCTATTATTCGAGATGTATTAGTTATATTATATGATGATCTTTGCTACAAACTACTATATATGTATTCGATGATGGCTTATTAATTACCTATTAGTTATTTGCTTATTGAATGCAAAAGATGAGCGCGGTTTGTGCTACAAACTACTATATATGTATTCATGATGGATTATATGATGATCTTTGCTACAAACTACTACAAACTACAAAATTTAGGTGTTTTAGTTGTTATATGATGATCTTTGCTACAAACTACTATATATGTATTCGATGATGGATTATTTATTACCTATTAGGAAATTTCTGACGACAAAAGGGAATTCGCTATGTGCGTTTACTGCGAAGATAAGCGCGGTATGTGCGACAGGCCTCACCTGGTAGAAGGTCGGCGCTTCAGCATCAAGCTCCAAGAGACCTTCGATGTTGATATGGTACACAACAATGACAAGTGTTTTTTGTTATTTTTGCACGACTTCTCTGCTTCTTCAACGTGTAATTTCCGTCTTTTACAATTCGATAGCTTATTTTCATTCTTCAAAAAATGTACGGAAGATGGTAGACAGAACCTACTACTACAATGATGAAGCACAATTAACTTATAAGGATAAAGATGGTCTTATCACATTTTTTACTGATCTTGAGAATTACAATAACTATTATCGAATTCCTCAAAATTATGGTCCATATGTGCCACTAGTGCACGCGGTGTGCTATGGTAACATCAATGGAGATATCATGGTAAGATTTTGTACTATTACGACATCCGTGCATCTTTTGCATAAATTTTTCTAAAACTAAACTACATTGCTAACTACAAAGTTATTACTATGTTTTTGAACAGAAAATCCCGATGGATTGTGTGCCTCATCTGATGTTGCCAAGAGGTCGCGTTGATGTTATGAGCTTACGGCCACCATGGCCAGGTCAGCCACAGTATCCACATCACTCCTGTCCATACCGAATTTCTAAAAGCGAGGAAGCCATGATAATAAATGATTGGAAAAAATGTTTCAACCATCGTAGAGAGCTACTTGGAAGCAACATTGTGCGTAGGCCAAGACTTGGAGATAGGATGATCTCCGTTCTTCATTATGGAGAGTTCAGTTTCCTTAATGAAGAGTCAATGCCTATCTTGTTTTATGATATTTTACCTAAGAGAGCGTAGAGTAGGTCCTATGAGAGGAGTAGGTCCTAGGTAGAATGTGTTATTATGTGCTATAATGTCATAGAGTTGATGAGGAGGATGAGGAGTTGTGATTATGACTAGTGACCAACTTGTTATATATATATGATGTCTCATTGACAAACATTGTTTGGTGGTGATGACTAGTGGTAATGAATATGCTATTTACACAGACTAGTTCATGATGAGTTGTTATTGTATAAAAGATATATCTGTTTAAACATGTACAACGCCAAAATATTAAAAAAAAGACATAAATGTTAGCAGTAGCGCTGGCCTAAAAACGCGCTACTAGTACTTGAACTTACCAGTAGAGCTGGTCTAGAAACGCGCTACTGCTGCAAAATAGTTGTAGCGCCGTAGCAGTAGCGCTGGTGCCCGTGCTACTGGTAGCAAAAAAACAGCACTACTGGTAAGCTTTTCTCTAGTAGTGTCCCCGACATAGGCTGGCGCCGGTGCGACAGGGCCCACGCGAGTGGGTGAGGTGGCGCAGAAGAAGAAAATGGTGCGGCACCCAGTTTACTTCATCAGCTCCCTCTTGCAGGGGGCTAGGTCGAGGTACTCAGGTGTGCAAAAATTGCTCTTCGGCCTTCTTATGGCCTCAAGGAAGTTGCGTCTTTACTTCCAAGTGCACGAGATCACCGTGGTCACCCGCCTCCCGCTGCAATGAATACTGCATAACCCAGATGCGACAGGAGGATCGTGGAATGGGCCCTGGAGCTGTTGAGCTTTGGTTTAAAATTTGAAAGCACCTCGACGATTCAGAGCAGAGTCTTGGCAGAGTTCATTGCAGAATGGACCTCGATGCCCGACGAAGAGGTACAGGAGACCACTTTCCCCAGCAAAGAAACGAGCCACAACTGGATCATGTACTTTGATGGGGCTTTTTCACTGCAAGGCACCGGTGCTGGTGTGCTGCTTGTCGCACCCACCGGAGAGCACCTCAAGTATGTCATCCAAATGATCTTTCCCCGGGAGATGTCAACTAACAACACCACCGAGTACGAGGGCTTGCTTGCCGGTCTCAGGATCGCGGCGGACCTTGGAGTCAAGAAGCTAATCGTCAGGGGCGATTCGCAGCTCGTCGTTGGGCAGATCAACAAAGATTATCAAAGCCCATTGATGGAAGCTTACGTGGATGAAGTGAGGAAGCTGGAGGAGCGCTTTGACGGTATACAAGCAGAGCACGTCCCTCGCATGGAAAAGGACATCGCCGATTACTTGTCAAAGCGCGCTACCCTCAAGCTACCTGTGGAACCAGGTACTTTTGTGCTTCAGTTAACTCAACCATCCGTCGAACCATCAACCGGGCAGAGCAAGCGGAGGAAGTTAGGCCCCGGCAAGTACTTCCCCACCGATCTCCCTGGAGCCGCTGGCGAAGATGTTGCCGTGGATGTCGATCCTGCTGTAGGGCAGCCGACTCTGGCAGGGCCTCAGGCCATGGCCTTAGAGATGGCAACTCTCGTGGCAGAAGAAATGCCCTTGGTCCTTGTTGTCGAGCCACGGGCTCCGGCATGGGCGCACCACACCGTCCGATTCCTCCAAAAAGGAGAGCTTCCTGAGGAGCAGGAAGAGGCAGAGAGAGTAGCCTGCCGGTTTGCTCTGTACCAATTCATTGACAACGTCTTGTACAGAAGAAGACCGAATGGGGTGAAATTGAAATGCATCTCCCGGGAGGAAAGACTAGAGCTGTTGGCAGACATACATGGAGGCATATGTGGCTCCCACATAGGGTCGAGGGCCGTTACTGGCAAGGCTTTCCGGCAAGGTATCTTCTGGCCCACTACCCTCCAGGATTCAACGGCACTAGTAACCAAGTGTGAAGCGTGCCAGTTCCATTCAAAGAAGCTTCATCAACCATCTCAAGCCGTCCAAACCATCCCTCTCTCCTGGCCCTTCTCGGTCTGGGGGCTCGACATACTGGGCCCTTTCCCTCGTGCTGTCGGGGGCTTTGAGTACATGTACGTTGCAATCAACAAGTTCACAAAGTGGCCAGAGGTAGCAGCGGTAAGGAAGGTGACAGCACAGTCGGCCATCAAGTTCTTCAAGGGACTAGTTTGCCGTTTTGGGGTGCCCAACAAGGTCATCACCGACAACGGCACACAGTTCACAAGCCACGACTTCATGCAGTACATTGAGGATCTCGGCAGCAGGGTTTGTTTTGCTTCCGTGGCACACCCACGAAGCAACGGCCAAGCAGAGAGAGCAAATGATGAAGTTCTGTGAGGCTTAAGAACGAATACTTTTGACAGGCTGTGCAAGAGTGGAAGGCGCTGGATTGACGAGTTGCCAGCGGTTCTTTGGTCGATCGGAACAACGCCAAATCGAGCCACCGGCCAGACACCCTTTGCCCTGGTCTACAGGACAGAAGCAGTTCTCCCCACGGAGCACATATACGGGTCACCTCGAGTGCTCGCTTATGATGAGCTTGAGCAAGAGCGACTGCGGCAAGATGACGCAACGCTCCTTGAGGAAGATCGTCTCCAGGCGGCTGTGAGAGTAGCATGCTACTAGCAAGCCTTGCGCCGCTACCATAGCTGCAAGGTTCATGCCCGGAGCTTTGAGGAAGGCGACCTTGTTCTTCGGCACGTTCAGTTGGCCAAGAATTCCAACAAGTTGACGCCAAAGTGGGAAGGCCCTTATCGGGTAACACGAGTCACCAGGCCTGGTGCAGTCCTCCTGGAGACCGAAGATGCCATTCCTGTGAGCAACTCCTGGAACATCGAGCATCTTCACAAGTTTTACCCATAAGGCATGGCAGCCGGGCCTCCCGGCAAGACACCTTTTCTACAAGCCTTGCCGGCAAGGCATGTAACCCTTTCTACAAAGCCAGGCGCAGACCCTGAGCATAAATAAACGAAGCGATGGTGCCCTAAGTTATAGCATGCATGCTAGGTTGAGTCTCTTCCTCGGTTAGGGTTGATAGTGCTTGGCGGTGGCTAACCCCTAGCTTAGAGGTCGAGTGCGTGTCTCTCTGTTCTTTGTTGTCCTCTTTGGTTTGCAGGGCACAAAAGCACTTCTGCCGAGCTGTTTGGGAGAAAGGGAACAGACGGGCGTCCCGACCCCGGCAAGCCAAAGTTGCCGGGGGCTGCAAGTACAAGGACCCACCCACGACAAGCCAAGGTTGCCGGGGGCTGCAGATCTGGATAAGTCTTTTATCCTCTATCATGCATTTCGTTATGGACTGGGATATGTGAAACCTCGTCTTATTTCTAGGCTACCGTGCTCCCCTTTTTTTGTACCCAAGGATTATCTCCTGGGTCCGGGTTTGGTTGTAGTCGCGGCAGCAAGGAAGTGGAACAAGGGGCCTAAGCCCACTTCATCCATGCCTCCGCCAAGGGCATGAGAAAGGTCGAGCGAAGTGGGGGAACGGCAAGGCCTGTTGCCGGGCGAAAAACATTTATCTTAAATAATAACAAGGATTCTCTCCTTGTCGCGGGTTTCGCCCATGAACAAAAAACCCGGCAAACATCCCTTTTTCATTAAAAACATCCCGTACAGGTACAGTTCATACGGAGTGAAAAACATGAGCAAGGGGGTTACAAGTTTTAAATTTAATGAAGGCCCGAAGGCTTACAGATAAAAAGAGATAAGATACCTGTAATCCCTTTCTTGTCCCTCTCCTCAGGAGGCAGGTCAAGGAAGCGAAAAAGGGCAATAGAGACGCCTAGGCGAGCTATGAGCGGCAGAAAGCACCAAGAGAACATCTCAGTGGCCGTCCGAAGGCTGGCTGGTGATGATGGCGCCGGGGGAAAAGCTTGAAGACGAGGCGGCAGGACGTCAATACGTGACGAAGGCTTCGGTTCCCGCATAAACCGACTTGACGGCCTTGCCGCCCGCCCTCTTCCTCTTTCGCAGCCTCCCAATGCCAGCCGCCCAAGGAGACGACCCCGAGAAGTTCAAGGAGCCGGCGACATGGATGATGGGGTCGCCTATGCCGCCTGGAGCGGCGCCCGACACTTAGTCGGACCCGTCATCCTGCTGCCCACTACCCTCGTCGTTGTTGCCGCTGTTTTCCTTGCCACTCTTGCTCGAGGAGGAATCTTCATCGTCAGAGGAGCTCTCCACGGAACACCTTACGCGAGTCCCGAAGTTCCCAAAGATCTTGACGGAGAGGAGGCCACTCTCCATTAATTATAAATGGAGAGTGAGCCCCTCCGTCAAGTTGTGGATGCAAGCGAAGGTCTTCCACCCTCGGCGGAGATACATGACGTGAGGGGCGGGGAACTCAACGTCGGCCAATGTGCCACTGTTCCCACAGCCCCTCATATGCATCCGCAACGCCTGCGGCGGGTCCAGCTCCATCTCCCGCGCAAATGGAGTCAGGAGGCGAAGACAACGGCGCAGCGGCTGGCGCAGCCTGATGAAGAACTCGCAAGGGTTATCCCCGACGTGGCCCTCCACCGGGGGAGGGGCCGCTGGTGGAGGCGAGGCCGATCTGCCGCCCCGTCCTCCTCTCCCTCGAGCGCCCCGACGGCCTCGACCTCGTCCCCTCCCCCTCCCTCTAACGGCCGACTCCGCCACCACAAGCTCTTGGGGAGGAGCTATGTGTTGTCTAGCCGAAACCCTCGCCGCCAACAATGAAGCATCACCATGCCCCCTCGCCATGGCAGAAGGGAGGAGGGAACAGGAATGGAGAGAAGCGGATGATGAAGGACTGAGAGGGGCCGTTCCTCCCGCTCCCCTCCTTATAAAGGGACGGGGCAGGGCGCGGCCGCCCCTTCTGGCCAATCCGGCTCGATGAAGTGACAACGGGCGGGGCCGTCGACCGCCCTCCCCACTCAATTGAAGGCACATGGGAATCGACCCGCGTGCACGACTTCCCGTATCTCGCGCGCCTGTCATTCGCTCTGCATCATGCATGCAGCAAACGTGGCGCGAGAAATGGGTGCAATGGGACGCGTGGAGCGACGGTTCCCCAGTAAGGGCAGTAAATGAGCAGTGGCCCTGCGGTCTCGAGGAGACACGTAAGCCACCTCTTGATTGTCCACCGCAAGATGACGCCAGCGTGCTTTGGTCACGCGCACACGCGTGACCCCCACGTCGCGCATTCAATACGAGTCATGGGGGAGCGCAGCAGATGAAACAGTTACCGCGGTAAAATCCGCCCCGCCTGCCCGTGCACCGTTCTGGGCCTAGCCCAACAACGTGTCACGCTTATGTGTGGCCCAGGCCCGGGGGCTCTTGTCGATGTACAAAAGTAGGGGCTCTCCTTTTGACCCCTTTACTTGTGCATGGGCAGTCAGAGCCATGCGCCATGGCCGCACATAGCGAGGCAAGGGAGGGAAGCCAGAGAGAGGCCGAAGGCACAAGACAAACAAGGTAACGCCAAAGACCGAGACCACGGAGAGCAGATGGATGAAGCAAGTTTCCCCGGCAAGACCCTTGCCGGGGCAGCCTCAGCGACCCCGGCAAGGCCCTTGCCGGGGCGACTCGCCCACACCAGCGGAGTGAACCACCCTCGAACCCACGGTCTCCAACACCATCAACTACGTTTGGACCAGGGCTCAGGAGGCACCTCCATTGGTGGCATGTAGATCTTTGTGAAGACAAAGAACATTCAAGATCAGATGAGGACTAGAAGGCAACGATCCTCGACAAGATCCTTGCCGAGGAAATCCACAAGGCCCCCAGCAAGACCCTTGCCGAGGACGCCAGTGCACCACGGCAAGACCCTTGCCGGGCCACCCAGCAAGACCCTTGCCAAAGGCGACAGCGGGGCCACTACCAGGCATGCACCAACCAAATCCCCACCGCCGTTCACATGCAGCTGCCAGCCCAACCAACTAAGCAGGCACCTGCATGGCAACATGCAGTTTCCAGGCCAACTCAGCACACACCTTCGTGGCGGCATGCAGATCTTCATGGAGGCTCCACCACCGCACCACCTCAGCTGCTTGCCTGCCTAAATGGCACCGCATGCATCGTTGGCCAGGGCGCGTGTCGAAATGAGGAGAAGGAGCGACGGACGGGACGGGCCTCGCTCCCGTCCCCGATAAAGCGAGAGGACACCTAAGCTATGCATTAAATGCGTCTTGTCCTGTAATACGGGTGATAAGCTCGTAGCACTGTAGGCCTTTCCACCTCCTGTGTGCCACTGTGGCAGCCCCTTTCGCCTATAAAAGGAGGCCCATGGCGTACTGGAGAAGGATTCGGCTCTTTCAAACCACACAGCGCTCCTAGCTAGTTCGAGAGCTCAAGAACACTCGATACATCCACCTAGCAGGACTAGGGTTTTACGTATCCTCGCGGCCCGAACCTGGGTAAATGATCCTTGTGCTGGTTACTAATCCTGCTCTTCTCACAACCCCGCGCCCCGCAACTACAGAAGGGATTCTTGTGATCCCATAGGTGTCGTTTCCCACCGACACAATATGTGTTGTCCGGCTTCTCTTCAGGCATCTGTAGCTCTGTCCAATCATTGATGAAGTCCACCAGTGCTTGAGACTTGATAGCAGTGCGTGGCACATACTCTAAACCATGAGGCCCAAGTTCAATGGCCCACTTGGCGACTCATCCTATGGCTTCTCTGTTTTGAATGATATCTCCTAAAGGAGCAGAACTGACCACAGTGATGGGATGTCCCAGGAAATATTGCTTAAGCTTCCGGCTTGCCATGAACACCCCATAAACGAGCTTCTGCCAATGTGGATACCTTTGCTTGGACTCAATAAGCACCTCACTGATGTAGTAAACCGGCCGTTGAACCGGATGTTCCTTGCCAGCCTCCTTGTGCTCCACCACAATGGCCACACTGACAGCACGTGTGTTAGCAGCCACATATGACAATAACGGCTCCTTATCAATGGGAGCAGCAAGGACCAGCGGCTCAGCTAGCTGTCTCTTCAAATCTTCAAAGGCAGCGTTAGCAGCATCACTCCAGACAAAGTCGTCTGTCTTTTTCATCATCTGATACAACGGTATGGCCTTCTCACCTAACCGTCTTATGAACCGGCTTAAAGCAACAATATGGCCTACCAAGTGCTGAACATCATTGATACACGCCGGTGTAGCCAAAGAGGTGATTGCCTTGATCTTCTCTGGGTTAGCCTCAATGCCTCTGTTAGAAACCAGAAAACCCAAAAGCTTGCCTGCTGGCACACCAAAAACGCACTTGGCCTGGTTAAGCATCATATGGTAGACCCGGAGGTTATCGAAGGTCTCCTTCAGATCATCTATCAAGATCTCCTTCCCTCTGGACTTCACCACAATGTCGTCCACATAAGCATGAACATTGCGCCCAATCTGATTATGAAGACAGTTCTGCACACACTGTTGATAAGTCACCTGGGCACTCTTAAGCCCAAAAGGCATAGACACATAGCAGAAGGCTCCAAATGGAGCAAAAAAAGTCGTCTTCTCCTGGTCCTTAACTGCCATCTTGATCTGATGATAACCAGAATAAGCATCCAAAAAGCTCAAATGCTCACAACCCGTCGTAGCATCAATTATTTGATCAATACGAGGGAGAGCGAAGGGATCAGCGGGACAAGCTTTGTTTAAATCCGTGTAATCCACACACATACACCAAGTGTCGTTCTTCTTATGCACCAGCACCGGGTTAGCCAACCACTCAGGATGAAAAACTTCAATAATGAACCCGGCCGCCAAGAGCTGGGCCACTTCCTCACTAATGGCCTTACGCCTCTCTTCATTGAACCGTCGAAGAAACTGCTTGACTGGCTTAAATTTTGGATCAATATTGAGAGTGTGCTCGGTGAGTTCTCTCAGTACACCCGGCATGTCAGAAGGTTTCCATGCAAAGATGTCTCGGTTCTCACGGATGAACTCGATGAGCGCGCTTTCCTATTTGGGATCCAGATTGGCACTAATACTGAACTTCTTAGATGAGTCGCCTGGAACAAAATCAACAAGCTTGGTATCATCGGCTGACTTAAACTTCATTACCGGCTCATGCTCTATGGTTGGCTTCATCAAAGATGTCCGCCTGGTCAACATTGTCCTTGTAGAACTTCAACTCCTCTGTTGCACAAATAGATTCAGCATAAGCAGCATCGCCTTCCTCACATTCCAAGGCTACCTTCCGACTCCCATGCACTGTGATGGTGCCCTTATGACCCGGCGTCTTGAGCTGCAAATAAACATAACACGGCCGTTGTCGATGTCAAAACCGGCGGATCTCGGGTAGGTGGTCCCGAACTGTGCGCCTAAGGCTAATGGTAATAGGAGGCGGGGGACACGATGTTTTACCCAGGTTCGGGCCCTCTCGATGGAGGTAATACCCTACTTCCTGCTTCATTGATCTTGATGATATGAGTATTACAAGAGTTGATCTACCACGAGATCGTAGAAGCTAAACCCTAGAAGCTAGCCTATGATTATGATTGTCCTTGTCCTTCGGACTAAACCCTCCGGTTTATATAGACACCGAAGGGGGCTAGGGTTACACAGAGTCGGTTACAGAGAAGGAGATCTACATATCCGAATTACCAAGCTTGCCTTCCACGCAAAGGAGAGTCCCATCCGGACACGGGACGAAGTCTTCAATCTTGTATCTTCATAGTCCAACAGTCCGGCCAAAGTATATAGTCCAGCTGTCCGAGGACCCCTTCATCCCGGACTCCCTCAGTAGCCACTGAACCAGGCTTCAATGACGATGAATCCGGCGTGCAGATTGTCTTCGGCATTGCAAGGCGGGTTCCTTCTCTGAATACTCCATAGAAGATTTTGAACACATGAATCGTGTCCAGCTCTGCAAAACAAATTCCACATACCACCGTAGAGAGCGCAATATTCCACAAATCTAATATACTGACAACTTTTCATAGCGTGACATCACGCCATGGCCCGGTCATTATTCGAACCGTTTTTCACAACCAGCCACTACACGTGCTGCGAGGCGGTTTTATTGGCACGTCTTGTCGAAGCAGAGATCGTGTTCCCCTTATCACGGGATTCTCATCAATACAGGTGTGGGTAACCCAACCGCGCTTGTTTAATATGACTCCTCGATTTTAGGCAAGTCCCAAACGGTCACGTGGGGGACGCTTGATATTCGTCCTCTTTATAAGGGGGCCAAGGCCTGTCCTTTTCTTCCCACGCTCGATCCTTCCCCTCCCGCACCTCGAGTTCCAACACCCAAGGCTCAAGCTAAGCGCTTTGGACCTTCAACCATGTCATAGAGGAGGACGTCCTCTGTCATAGAGGAGGACCTCAAGAAGCTCAGGGAGGCCAGGTATCTCACCGTTGAAATCCCGCACAGGCTGCCTACTCCAGGGCACGTCATCCCCACTCCCAAACCCAACGAGAGTGTCATATTTATTTCCCACTTCCTTCGAGGGCTAGGTTTTAGTCTTGATCCCTTTGTGAGAGGGCTCATGTTCTATTACGGGCTAGACTTCCATGATCTAGCTCCGGATTCCATCCTTCACATCTCGCCGTTTATCGTGTGTGTGAAGCCTTCCTCCACATCACTCCCCACTTTGGCCTATGGATCAAGACCTTCAATGTGAGGCCGAAGATGATTGACGGGCGCCACGCGGAGTGCGGAGGCGCCATAATAAGCAAAGGTGTCGACGCCCCATGGCCAAAGGGTTCCTTCACGGAAACTTCCAATTTTATGGCAACGGGAGTGGTTTTACATCACAGCTCCCCGAGGTACAAAGCGGGCAGCCGCTCCAGCGTTCCTCTCGGGCCCTCTGCTTCAACTGGCATCATAGGTCAACAAGGGGCATGACTGGGGGCCAGTTAACGATGTGCTGACACTGCAAAGCCGCGTCCGAGACCTCCTTAAGAGGGATGTCAGCCTTGTCAAGGTAATGCAAGTAATGTTGGTTCGTCAGGTCCTGCTATGCTAACGTCGACCTCTCCGTATGTGGGAGTTCAACCCGGAAGGACCGCGAACCATTCAACAATTCTTCGGCGTGACGCTCAAAGAGATGTATGGATCGTTCTTCGGATCACGAATAAAGTGTCCAGACACCGCCGAGGATGTGGGTCTCAACTGCAACCGTCTGGATACCCAAGTAAGTAATTCTGCTACCGAACACGCCATCCTTTATGTTTGTTATAACATCATTCTAAAAAATTGCTCTCTGCCAGGAATGGATAAGGAAGGCGGAGAGGATTAGGTGTTTGGCCCCCCTTCCCGAAGGCTCGCCGGATCCTTTATTGACCAGGATGCTTGAGCGCGCACCGTATCAGGTGCCATCACAAGAAGATGAGGGGGGGAATAGAGAAGCCATAGGTGGGCTTTATACTTTACACATCCAAATCGAGGGAGTAAGTGCCTCCATGAAGGAGGATAATCGGGGAGGTGAATCTAAAATCCCCTCTCCTCAAGGTAAGAAAAGGGCCGCCTCTGAAGACTTGGAAATGGCGGCTTCCAAACGAGGGAAAAACCCTCACCAAGGGGCCCTGCCCCAGAGGGCGTCCTTACCGCATAGCGCCCGCGAGGGGGCCAGCCCTCCACCAAGCCGTAAGTAAAAAGAGTACTTTGGTAAACATATCCTGTTTTGTATTTGAGAATAATAATCGAGACATAGTTGTCGCAGTCCGGCTCGTAGCCCTTCTCCGCAAAGTTCGTCTTCGGGGGATCTTCTTCCGAAGATGATGCATGGAGAGCGAACCGCCTCCTCCCGCCTCCCCGCCACATGGGGCGGATGATCCCTGATACGTCCATTTTGCATCATGCTTTTATATCAATATTTATTGCATTATGGGCTGTTATTACACATTATATCTCAATACTTATGGCCATTCTCTCTTATTTTACAAGGTTTACCATGAAGAGGGGGAATGCCGGCAGCTGGAATTCTGGCTGGAAAAGGAGCAAATATTGGGAACCTATTCTGCACAGCTCCAAAAATCCTGAAACTCCACGGAAGTCAGTTTTGGTATTAATAAGAATTATTGAGCGAAGAAACTACCGGAGGGGGCCCACACCCTAGCTAGGAGGGTGGGTGGCGTGCCCACCCCTACTGGGCGCGCCCCCTGTCTCCTGGGCCCCCTGTTGGCCCTCCGGTGCCCATCTTCTGCTATATGAAGGCTTTTACCCTGGAAAAAATCAGAGGCAAGCTTACGGGACGAAACTCCGCCGCCACGAGGCGGAACCAATATAGGGCTCCGGCAGAGCTGTTCTGCCGGGGAAACTTCCCTCCGGGAGGGGGAAATCATCACCATCGTCATCACCAACGATCCTCTCGTCGGGAGGGGGTCAATCTCCATCAACATCTTCACCGGCACCATCTCCTCTCAAAACCCTAGTTCATCTCTTGTATCCAATCTTGTATCCAAAACCACAAATTGGTACCTGTGGGTTGCTAGTAGTGTTGATTACTCCTTGTAGTTGATGCTAATTGGTTTACTTGGTGGAAGATCATATGTTCAGATCCTTATTGCATATTATTACTCCTCTGATTATGAACATGAATATGCTTTGTGAGTAGTTACGTTTGTTCCTGAGGACATGGGTGAAGTGTTTCTATTAGTAGTCATGTAAATTTGGTATTTATTCGATTTTTTGATGAGATGTATGTTGTCTTTCCTCTAGTGGTGTTATGTGAACGTCGACTACATGACACTTCACCATTATTTAGGCCTAGAGGGAGGCATTGGGAAGTAATAAGTAGATGATGGGTTGCTAGAGTGACAGAAGCTTAAACCCTGGTTTATGGGTTGCTTCGTAAGGGGCTGATTTGGATCCATATGTCTAATGATGTGGTTAGGTTTACCTTAATACTTATTTTGTAGTTGCAGATGCTTGCAATAGGGGTTAATCATAAGTGGGATGCTTGTACAAGTAAGTCCCGTACCCAAGCACCGTTCCACCCACATATCAAATTATCAAAGTGCCAAACGCGAATCATATGAGCGTGATGAAAACTAGCTTGACGATAATTCCCATGTGTCCTCGGGAGCTCTTTTCTCATTATAAGAAATTGTCCAGGCTTGTCCTTTGCTACAAAAAGGATTGGGCCACCTTGCTGCACTTTATTTACTTTCATTGCTTGTTACTCGTTACAATTAATCTTATCACAAAACTATCTGTTACCTACAATTTCAGTGCTTGTAGAGAAAACATTACTGAAAACCGCTTGTCATTTCCTTCTGCTCCTCGTTGGGTTCGACACTCTTACTTATCGAAAGGACTACGATAGATCCCCTATACTTGTGGGTCATCAAGACTCTTTTCTGGCGCCGTTGCCGGGGAGTGTAGCGCTTTTGATGAGTGGAACTTGGTAAGGAAACATTTATATAGTGTGCTGAAATTTTATGTCACTTGTTACTATGGAAACTAATCCTTTGAGGGGCTTGTTCGGGGTATCTTCACCCCGACTATAAGAGCAAAGAGTTGCTCCTCAACCTACTGAACCTACTGAAAATATTTACTTTGAGATCCCTTCGGGTATGATAGAGAAACTGCTAGCTAATCCCTCTGCAGGAGATGGAACATTGCATCCCGATTTACACCTTATCTTTGTGGATGAAGTTTGTGGATTATTTAAGCTTGCAGGTATTCCCGACGATGTTTTCAAAAGGAAGGTCTTCCCTTTATCTTTGAAGGGGGATGCATTGACATGTTATAGGCTATGTGATGATACGGGATCTTGGAATTATAAACGATTGAAGTTTGAATTTCACCAGAAGTTCTATCCTATGCATCTTGTTCATCGTGATCGTAATTACATATATAATTTATGGCCTCGTGAAGGATAAAGCATCGCTCAAGCTTGGGGGAGGCTTAAGTCAATGTTATATTCATGCCCCAATCATGAGCTCTCCAGAGAAATGATTATTCAAAAAAATTATGCACGGCTTTCTCCCAATGATCGCAACATGCTCGATACTTCCTATGCTAGTTCTTATATGCTGAAGACTATTGAATTCAAATGGGATTTATTGGAAAGAATTAAACGCAACTCTGAAGATTGGGGTTCCGAGATGGTAAGGAGTCAGGTATGACACCTAAGTTTGATTGTGTTAAATCTTTTATGGATACCGATGCTTTTTGTGGATTTGGCACTAAGTATGGACTTGACTCTGAGATAGTAGCTGCTTTTTGTGAATATTTTGCTACTCACATTGATCTCCCTAAGAAGAAGTGGTTTAAATATAATCCTCCCATTGAAGTAAAAGTAGTTGCACCTATTACAGTTGAAGAAAAGACTGGCACTTATAGTGATCCTATTGTTCCTACTACTTGTGTTGAGAACCCTCCTTTTCCTGTTAGGATAAAGGATCATGCTAAAACTTCGACTGTTGTTCGTAAGAGTAATACTAGGACTTATACACCTCCTAAGCAAATCAAAGTTGAACCTAGTATTGCTATGGTTAAAGATCTCTCAGATGATGATTTAGATGGGCATGTTATTTATTTCTGTGGTGAGACTGCTAATATTGCTAGACCAGATACTAAGATACATAGGCATGCCTGTTATTTCTGTTAAAATAGGAGATCATTGTTATCATGGCTTATGTGATATGGGTGCTAGTGCTAGTGCAATACCCTATGACTTATATAAAGAAATTATGCATGATATTGCACCCATAGAAATGGAAGATATTGATGTTACTATTAAGCTTGCCAATAGGGATACTATTAAGCCATTCGGAATTGTTAGAGATGTTGAAGTCTTGTGTGGGAAGGTTAAATATCCTGCTGATTTTCTTGTTCTTGGTTCCCCACAAGATGACTTTTGTACCATTATTTTTGGTAGACCATTCTTGAATACTATTAATGCTAGGATTGATTGTGAGAAGGATACTGTTACAATTGGCTTAGAGGGTATGTCTCATGAGTTTAATTTTGCTAAGTTTCATAGACAACCTCGTGATAGAGAATCACCTAGTAAGGATGAGATTATTTGTCTTGCTTCCATTGCCGTGCCTCCTACTGATCCGTTAGAACAATATTTGCTAGACCATGAAAATGATATGTTTATGAATGAAAGAAGGGAAATAGATGAAGTGTTCCTTCAACAGGAACCCATTCTGAAACACAACCTACCCATTGAAATTCTAGGGGATCCCCCTCCACCCAAGGGTGATCTCGTGTTTGAACTCAAACCATTACCTGATAATCTTAAGTATGCTTATCTTGATGAAAAGAAAATATATCATGTTATTATTAGTGCTAACCTTTCAGCGCAAGAAGAAGAAAGATTATTGAAAACTCTGAAGAAGCACCGTGCTGCTATTGGGTATACTCTGGATTATCTCAAGGGCATTAGTCCCACGTTATGCCAACACAAAATTAATTTGGAGGATGATGCCAAACCAGTTAGAGATCCTCAACGACGATTGAATCCTAAGATGAAAGAAGTGGTAAGAAAGGAGACACTAAAGATCCTTGAGGCAAGTATAATTTATCCCGTTGCTGATAGTGATTGGGTAAGCCCTATCCATTGTGTTCCTAAAAGGGGAGGTATTACCGTTGTTCCTAATGATAAAGATGAATTGATCCCGCAAAGAATTATTACAGGTTATAGGATGGTAATTTATTTCCGTAAATTAAATAAAGCTACTAAGAAAGATCATTACCCTTTACCTTTTATCGATCTAATGCTAGAAAGACTATCCAAACACACACATTTTTGCCTTCTAGATGGTTATTCTGGAACTCTCAAATACCTGTGTCAGCGAAGGATCAATCAAAAACTACTTTTACTTGCCCTTTTGGTACTCTTGCTTATAGACGTATGCCTTTTGGTTTATGTAATGCACCTGCTACCTTTCAAAGATGCATGATGGCTATATTCTCTGACTTTTGTGAAAAGATTTGTGAGGTATTCATGGATGATTTCTCCGTCTATGGATCCTCTTTTGATGATTGCTTGAGCAACCTTGATCGAGTTTTGCAGAGATGCGAAGACACTAGTCTCGTACTAAATTAGGAAAAGTGCCACTTTATGGTTAATGAAGGCATTGTCTTGGGGCATAAGATTTTTGAGAGAGGTATTGAAGTTGATAAAGATAAAGTTGATGCTATTGAAAAGATGCCATGTCCCAAGGACATAAAAGGTATAAGAAGTTTCCTTGGTCATGCCGGTTTTTATAGGAGGTTCATTAAGGACTTCTCTAAAATCTCTAGGCCTCTGACTAATTTATTGCAAAAAGATATTCCTTTTGTCTTTGATGACGATTGTGTAGATGCATTTGAAATACTTAAGAAAGCTTTGATCACTGCACCTATTGTTCAGCCACCTGATTGGAATTTACCCTTTGAAATTATGTGTGATGCTAGTGATTATGTTGTAGGTGTTGTTCTAGGGCAAAGAGTTGATAAGAAATTGAACGTTATCCAGTATGCTAGTAAGACTCTTGATACTACCCAGAGAAATTATGCTACTACTGAAAAAGAATTCTTAGCAGTTGTGTTTGCTTGTGATAAGTTTAGACCTTACATTGTTGATTCTAAAGTTACTATTCACACTGATCATGCTGCTATTAAATATCTTATGGAAAAGAAAGATGCTAATCCTAGACTTATTAGATGGGTTCTCTTGCTCGAAGAATTTGATTTGCATATTATTGATAGAAAGGGAGCTGAGAACCCCGTTGCAGACAACTTGTCTAGGTTAGAGAATGTTCTTAATGACCCACTGCCTATTGATGATAACTTCTCTGACGAACAATTAGCGGTCATTAATGCTTCTCGTACTGCTCCTTGGTATGCTGATTATGCTAATTACATTGTTGCTAAATTTATACCACCTAGTTTCACATACCAGCAAAAGAAAAAGTTCTTTTCTAACTTAAGACATTACTTCTGGGACGACCCACACCTTTATAAAGAATGAGTAGATGGTGTTATTAGACATTGTGTACCTGAGCATGAACAGGAACAGATCCTACGCAAGTGTCACTTTGAATCATATGGAGGACATCACGCTGGAGATAGAACTGCACATAAGGTATTGCAATCTGGTTTTTATTGGCCTACTCTCTTCAAAGATGCTCGTAAGCTTGTCTTATCTTGTGATGAATGTCAAAGAATTGGTAAGATTAGTAGACGTCAAGAAATGCCTATGAATTATTCTCTTGTTATTGAACCGTTTGATGTCTGGGGCTTTGATTATATGGGACCTTTTCCTGCCTCTAATGGTTATAGACATATTTTAGTTGTTGTTGATTACGTTACTAAGTGGGTAGAAGCTATTCCAACTAGTAGTGCTGATCATAACACCTCTATTAAGATGCTTAAAGAAGTTGTTTTTCCGAGGTTTGGGGTCCCTAGATATCTTATGACTGATGGTGGTTCACATTTTATTCATGGTGCTTTCCGTAAGATGCTTGCTAAGTATATGTTAATCATAGAATCGCATCTCCTTATCACCCGCAGTCTAGTGGTCAAGTAGAGTTGAGCAATAGAGAGCTCAAATTAATTTTGCAAAAGACTGTGAATAGATCTAGAAAGAATTGGTCCAAAAAACTTGATGATGCATTATGAGCCTATAGAACTGCATACAAAAATCCTATGGGTATGTCTCCGTATAAGATGGTTTATGGAAAAGCATGTCACTTACCTCAAGAACTTGAACATAAAGCATATTGGGCTATTAAAGAGCTCAACTATGACTTCAAACCTACCGGTGAGATGAGGTTATTTGATATTAGCTCACTTGATGAATGGAGAACCCAAGCTTATGAGAATGCCAAGCTATTCAAAGAAAAAGTCAAACACTGGCATGACAAAAGGATACAAAAGCGTGAGTTTAATGTAGGTGATTATGTGTTATTATTCAACTCTCGTTTAAGATTTTTTGCAGGAAAACTTCTCTCTAAATGGGAAGGTCTATCGTTCCAGTGCCATAAAAATTAACAACTTCGAAGGCACAAGTCCGAGGGTGGTGAACGGTCAAAGAATTAAACATTATATCTCAAGTAATCCTATCAATGTTGAAACTAATATTATTGAAACCGTAACCCCGGAGGAATACACAAGGGACACTTTCCAGAATGTTCCAGACTCCGAAAAGGAATAGGTATATGGTATGGTAAGTAAACCGACTCCAAAACAACTGTAATGGCAATTTTTATCCGTTTTGGAATATTTAAGAATTTTAGGAAAAAAGAAGTAATCCGGGAAGGACACGAGGCATCCACGAGGGTGGAGGGCGCGCCCTACCCTACTGGGCGCGCCCCCCTGTCTCGTGGCCACCTCGTGTGCCTCCCGGACTCCATTTTCTTGCACGATACGTATTTTGGTCCGTAAAAATTCATTATATAATCTCCCGAGGGCTTTGACCACCGTATCACGCAAATATCCTCTGTTTTTGTTTCGAGCTGTTTTTCTGACAGATCTAGAGCATCATGACGTCTCCAAGCGCTCCCAAGGACAAGTTTTTCGAGAGGGTTATCAACCCCTATCTCGCGGAGGTGCTGCAACACCCTCAAACCATTGAGATGCGTGAGGGGGTGCTGCACATCCGCAATGTGGAGGGACCAAGGCGTACCGGAAGCATGGAGACAAAGCTCAAAGCCATGGAGCAACAAGTTTTAAAGTGCCAAGGGATGGTGGAGCATGGACTCAACGCTAACCAGATGATGATCACGGAGTTCACCAACAACCACAAGCTAGATACCAAGGTCATTGGGGAGACCATATTCAAGCTTTAAGAGAAAATTGAGCACCTCCAAGCCCTTAAGGATCCCGGAGACTCGATCATACTTCTATGATGGTGAGCCTATGCCTTGGAAGATGGATGACAAGCCTACATCATCAACAACTCCTACTTCACCACCTCTGAGGGCATAATCACATGGGTATGGGCACTCCCCTTGGCAACTGCCAAGCTTGGGGGAGGTGCCCCGGTATTGTATCACCATCACACTCTTATCTTTACCGTTTTACTTAGTTCGATCCTTTTGGTAGCATCTTGATCTAGTAGATTGAAGTTTTAGTATCAATTAGTTTTGAGTTTTGCTTTGTGATCTCTTTATGTAGTCGAGTCCATGAGCTATCTATAATAAAGATTAGTGTTGAGTCAAGGGCTTTGCTATCTTGCCATGATCTTGAGAAGGTAGAAAGAATAGAAAGAATAAAAGAGTTCATATTGATCTTATGGATAGTAATGACTTCACACATAGAAAGTATGAGGCATAAAAGTTGTTGAGAGTTGACAAACGTAGTTTTGGTCATCATTGCAATTAATAGGAAGTAATAAAGAAAGAGAGGTTTTCACATACAAATTATATTATCTTGGACATCTTTTATGATTGGGAGCACTCATTAAGTATGACATGCTAAAAGAGTTGATGTTGGACAAGGAAGACAATGTAATGGTTTATGTTTTCTCACATCTCAGTTAAAGTATATTGTCATTGATCTTCCCAACATGTTGAGCTTGCCTTTCCCCCTCATGCTAGCCAAATTCCTTGCACCAAGTAGAGATACTACTTGTGCTTCCAAATATCCTTAAACTCAGTTTTTGCCATGAGAGTCCACCATACCTACCAACGGATTGAGTAAGATCCTTCAAGTAAGTTGTCATGTTGCAGGCAATAAAAATTTCTCTTTAAATATGTATGACTTATTAGTGCAGAGAAAATAAGCTTTATACGATCTTGTTATGGAAGCAATAAGAGCGACGGACTGCATAATAAAGGTCCATATACAAGTGGCAATATAAAGTGACGTTCTTTGCATTAAGATTTTGTCCATCCAACCCTAAAAGCACATGACAACCTTTGCTTCCCTCTGCGAAGGGCCTATCTTTTACTTTATGTTTTTACTTTATGCTTGAGTCAAGGTGATCTCCACCTTTCCCTTTTTCATTTTATCCTTTGGCAAGCTCCTCGTGTTTGAAAGATCTTGATAGATATATATATATATATATATATATATATATATATATATATACATATATCCAATTGGATGTAAGTTAGCACGAACTATTATTGTTGACATCACCTAAAGGTGAATACGTTGGGAGGCAACACAATAAGCCCCTGTCTTTCTCAGTGTCCGGTTGAAACTCCATAACCACAAGTACTGCGTGAGTGTTAGCAATTGTAGAAGACTACATGATAGTTGAGTATGTGGACTTGCTGAAAAGCTCTATTCTCGACTCTTTCTGATGTTATGATTAATTGCAATTGCTTCACTGACTGAGATTATTGTTTGTTAGTTCCTAATTAAGTTTCTGAACCATACTTGACATTGTGAATTGATTCTTACTTGAGCATAAGAAATCATATGGTAAAATCTATATATGTTGCTGTTATAAGAATGATCATGATGCCCTCTTGTCCCTATTTTATTTTTATCGACACCTCTATCTCTAAACTTGTGGACATATTTTTCGATTTCGGCTTCTGCTTGAGGACAAGCGAGGTCTAAGCTTGGGGGAGTTGATACGTCCATTTTGCATCATGCTTTTATATCAATATTTATTGCATTATGGGCTGTTATTACACATTATATCTCAATACTTATGGCTATTCTCACGTATTTTAAAAGGTTTACCATGAAGAGGGGGAATGCCGGCAGCTGGAATTTTGGCTAGAAAAGGAGTAAATATTGGAAACCTATTCTGCATAGCTCCAAAAATCCTGAAACTCCACGGAAGTCAGTTTTGGAATTAATAAGAATTATTGAGTGAAGAAACTACCGGAGGGGGCCCACACCCAGGCCAGGAGGGTGGGGGGCACACCCACCCCTACTGGGCGCGCCCCCTATCTCCTGGGCCCCCTGCTGGCCCTTCGGTGCCCATCTTCTGCTATATGAAGGCTTTTACCCTGGAACAAATCAGAGGCAAGCTTACGGGATGAAACTCCGCCGCCACGAGGCGGAACCAATCTAGGGCTTTGGCAGAGCTGTTCTGCCGGGGAAACTTCCCTCCGGGAGTGGGAAATCATCACCATCGTCATCACTAACGATCCTCTCATCGGGAGGGGGTCAATCTCCATCAACATCTTCACCAACACCATCTCCTCTCACAACCCTAGTTCATCTCTTGTATCTAATCTTGTATCCAAAACTACAAATTGGTACCTATGGGTTGCTAGTAGTGTTGATTACTCCTTGTAGTTGATGCTAATTGGTTTACTTGGTGGAAGATCATATGTTCAGATCCTTAATGCATATTATTACTCCTCTGATTATGAACATGAATATGCTTTGTGAGTAGTTACGTTTGTTCCTGAGGACATGGGTGAAGTCTTGCTATTAGTAGTCATGTGAATTTGTTATTCGTTCGATATTTTGATGAGATGTATGTTGTCTTTCCTCTAGTGGTGTTATGTGAATGTCGACTACATGACACTTCACCATTATTTGGGCCTAGAGGAAGGCATTGGGAAGTAATAAGTAGATGATGGGTTGCTAGAGTGACAGAAGCTTAAACCCTAGTTTATGCGTTGCTTCGTAAGGGGCTGATTTGGATCCATATGTCTAATGTTGTGGTTAGCTTTACCTTAATACTTCTTTTGTAGCTGCGGATGCTTGCAACAGGGGTTAATCATAAGTGGGATGCTTGTCCAAGTAAGGGTAGTACCCAAGCACCGGTCCACCCACATATCAAATTATCAAAGTACCGAACGCGAATCATATGAGCGTGATGAAAACTAGCTTGACGATAATTCCCATGTGTCCTCGGGAGCTCTTTTCTCATTATAAGAAATTGTCTAGGCTTGTCCTTTGCTACAAAAAGGATTGGGCCACCTTGTTGCACTTTATTTACTTTCATTGCTTGTTACTCGTTACAATTTATCTTATCACAAAACTATCTGTTACCTACAATTTCAGTGCTTGCAGAGAAAACTTTACTGAAAACCGCTTGTCATTTCCTTCTACTCCTCGTTGGGTTCGACACTCTTACTTATTGAAAGGACTACGATAGATCCCCTATGCTTGTGGGTCATCAATCCCGAGGTGTCGTCACGGAGGATTTCTCCTGATCCACCGAGGCCAGAAGTTGACACTTTGGCTGCCCGAAGTCCGGAATATTCGGCTCCCAAGGAGAGCAACAAAAAGAGTCCGGGATTGTCTGGCACATAGCCGGACACACTGATGGGTCTTCTAGAGCGAGCGGCCATCTCAGAGATGCATCATGCCTTTATGGGTACGGTGGTTGAGAGGATTTCATCCGCCAAAAGCGCTTTGAATGAAGCTTTTGCGAGTCTGCTGAGAGGTTTTGAGGTACGCAAAAAATAATATATGTATTTTTGGCGGTGCCGCACATGCTAGGTGTGCTCTGTATAGATAGTAGCCCCTGAGACTCTGGTTGCCATCCAGAGGATCATAATCCCAGGTACTAATCGCGCTGCTTTTATGTGCAGGCGGCTGACCGGACTGCTGATTTTGCCGAACTGAAGTGGCAGCGTGACGTGGCAGATGCTGACATCGCGCTTGTTAACAAGCGGCTTGATGAAGCCCGACGTATGTATGTTCGGCTTGTCAGCAAATGTTAAGAGGAGCATGATGCTAGTATCTATAATATGCTGTGACTGCAGATGGATTTGCTGTTGTAGAGACCCTTCGGGCGGAGCTTGCCCGAGCCAAGGAACAAGCCCGAATAAGTGATGCGGCCGCACTGAAGGTGGTCGAAGAGTTAAGAGCCGAACAGGCTGCTCATTGCCAGAGCGAAGAAAGGATAGCCAAGATGGCTGTTGAGCTGAAAGATGCCGCTGACCACTATGAGCTCCTTGAAAAGGAAAGCCAAGCGAAAGTGGCTGACCTGAAGAAGGCCCTGGAGGCAGCCAAGCAAACCCGCTCTGAAATGAGAGGGATAAGGGACGAGCTTCATGAAGCCAGAGATATCACGGCTGGGAGGACCTATTTGTTGCGGATGAAGTTTGGAGATCCGAAGTATGCCCCTCTGGACCAGTTGTGGAGTGCTGCAGACGCGTATGCGGACTTGGCGAAGAGTGCTGCTGATGCAACTGAGTTTTACAAAGATCGGAAAGACCATGAGGTAGAAAGGTTGTTTTGGTCGCAGTTTAGTGCCCCGATGCGTCCGCTGCCGTTGAATGAGAGAATGGCCGCATGGGCCGAGCTCCATAGGTTGTCCAGGCTTGCTATGAGGCCTGTCGTGGACCATCTTTGGCCGAGGGGGCCAAGGCCGGACAGCTATTTTGGTTTGGTGCAACAATTCCTTGGTGTTGTGTCACATATCGACGTTGTGAAGAGGTCGGCGTGCATGGAGGGTGCGCGGATGGCCCTTGCCCGTGTTAAGACATACTGGGCAGGGATGAAAGCCACCGCTATTGCAACCCGGGGTCCGGCGGGAGGCCAGGACCCGGCCGGGCACTATTTTGAAGAAGTCATAGAAGGTGCCCGTTTAATAGAGGCTTATTGCTCGAAGAGTACCATGTTCGAGTGACATGTATCTGAATTGTAAAGACAATGCTATTTTGATTATAAAGGCTGAAGGAAATATGCTCTAGAGCCAATAATAAAGTTATTATTTATTTCCTCATAAATGTTTATTATTCATGCTAGAATTGTATTAACCGGAAACATGATACATGTATGAATACATAGACAAACTTAATGTCACTAGTATGCCTCTATCTGACTAGCTCATTAATCAAAGATGGTTATGTTTCCTAACCATAGACATGTGTTGTCATTTGATTAACGAGATCACATCATTAGGAGAATGATGTGATTGACTTGACCCATTCCGTTAGCTTAGCACTTGATCGTTTAGTATGTTGCTATTGCTTTCTTCATGACTTATACAAGTTCCTACAACTATGAGATTATGCAACTCCCGTTTACCAGAGGAACACTTTGTGTGCTACCATATGTCACAACGTAACTGGGTGATTATAAAGGAGCTCTACAGGCGTCTCCAAAGGTACATGTTGAGTTGGCGTATTTCGAGATTAGGTTTTGTCACTCCGATTGTCGGAGAGGTATCTCTGGGCCCTCTCGGTAATGCACATCACTATAAGCCTTGCAAGCAATGTAGCTAATGAGTTAGTTACAGAATGATGTATTACGTAACGAGTAAAGAGACTTGCCGGTAATGAGATTGAACTAGGTATTGAGATACCGACGATCGAATCTCGGGCAAGTAACATACCGATGACAAAGGGAACAATGTATGTTGTTATGCGGTTTGACCGATAAAGATCTTCGTAGAATATGTCGGAGCCAATATGAATATCCAGGTTCCGCTATTGGTTATTGATCGGAAACAGTTCTAGGTCATGCCTACATAGTTCTCGAACCCGTAGGGTTCGCACGCTTAAGGTTTCGTTGATAGTTTTATTATGAGTTTATGAGTTTTGATGTACTGAAGGTTGTTCGGAGTCCCGGATGTGATCACGGACATGACGAGGAGTCTCGAAATGGTCAAGACATAAAGATCGATATATTGGACGACTATATTTGGACACCGGAAAGGTTCCGGGTGAGATTAGGACAATACCGGATCTTCGGGAGGTTATCGGAACCCCCCGGGAGGTATATGGGCCTTATTGGACCTTAGTGGAAAGGAGGGAGAAGAAGCAAAGGAGGGGGCGCCCCCCCCCCCCAAGCCCAATCCGAATTGGGAGGGGGGCCGGCCCCCCCTTTCCTTCTTCCCTCCCCTCTCTTCCTTCCCTCTCCTACTCCTAATAGAAAAAGGGGGAGTCCTACTCCCGGTTGGGGTTGGACTCCTCCCCTAGGGCGCACCACCCCCTTGGCCGCCCCCCTCCTCCACTCCTTTATATACGGGGGAGGGGGGCACCCCATAGACACAACAATTGATCTCTTGATCTCTTACCATGTGCGGTGCCCCCCTCCACCATAGTCCTCGATAATGGACCAAGCCGTTGGATCAAGTGTGATTACGCGCTTTAACACTTTCACTTAGCCGTAGGAGTTTGACGGTGGGGCTACTATATAGCCCCCGGTACTTCCGCGTTCATCCGAGTGTGGTGCACGTACGTACATGACCGGGAAACCAATCCTTTGTTAATGCGGAGGAATCGTGAAGATTCCATTGAGTCATCGAGTGGTTGACCAGTCTCGCACTATATCATGACAGTCAGTTTTCGGCTTTCTCTACTGAGGTGCTCACCCAGATGAACCGGGGCACAATCACAGTAGTTCTCTCGGTGCCCCCTTAGCCGATAGAGCGGAACGTAAGGTAGCAAAACACGGGAGTTGGTCAAACCCAACATTTGACCAAAGACATGATTCGGAGCTGATGCATATAAGGCCAAACTTGCGACGCCGAACACTCCCTAAGGTATTCGGACTTTACAACATATACTGGGCTGAGTAACGCCCTCGATAATGAGCCCTGTATTTCCAGGTACATGCATTAGTCAGGCGTGACAAAGTGTCAAGAACGCTAGTATCCCTCCCGGTTGTGTTAAGTGACCGGAGGGTATGAAGCAACTAGAGACATTAAAAAAGGTTTATGCGGGGTCTTAATCTAAAGAAACCTTTGAGCGGGGCCCTGCTGCACGTCTGTGCCTTTATCTCCATTGTGTCGTATCCTGGAGGGGTGTAGCACGATGATCATCTGTAAAAAAAGGAAAAACCCAGGTGAAAGACTTCGTGCGAAGAGTTGGTTAATCTGATCGAACCATGAAAATATGTTATTGTATTAATAGGGACGAGCCAAACTATGGGATTCTTCTCTTTTTTTGCGAGCAGCCCCTAGCACCACTTATGGGGGTATATCTATCAACCCAAGCTCAGGTTTAGCTGGGATGTTACATCTGGTGGAGCGCCGGACTCGTCTAACCATGTTCGTGGTCTTGACGACCGACCGTTTATTCTGGTTGGAGGGGCTGCTCAGTGTTCGGCTGCTAGAGTCGCCACATATTCTTCCGCACATAAGGAACGCTCTGTATTTCCGCTAACTGTGATGACGCCACGTGGACCGGGCATCTAAGTTTAAGATAGGCGTAGTGCAGTACTGCATTAAAACGAGCGAAGGCCATTCTCCCGAGTAGTGCGTGATAGCCGCTTCGGAATGGAGCAATGTCGAAGATTAGCTCTTCGCTTCTGAAGTTGTCGGGAGAACCGAATACAACCTCTAGTACTAGAGAGCCCGTGCAGCGGGCCTTGATGCCTGGTATCACTCCTTTAAAGGTAGTATTGCTTTGGCTGATTCTTGACGGGTCTATCCCCATTTTGCGGACAGTGTCCTGATATATCAGGTTAAGACTACTTCCACCGTCCATAAGGACTCTAGTGAGATGGTATCCATCAATTATTGGGTCAAGCACCAAGGCAGCCAATCCTCCATGTTGGATACTAGTCGGATGATCCCTGCGGTCAAAAGTGATCGGGCAGGCCGACCAGGGATTGAATTTGGGGGCGACGGGCTCCACAGCGTATACGTCTCGGAGTGCGCATTTGCGCCTTTTCTTTGGAATGTGAGTTGCATAAATCATATTCACTGTTTTGATTCTGGTGGGAATTTTTTCTGTCCCCCAGTGTTCGGCTGGCGAGGCTCATCCTTGTCTACACTTGGCGTCTCCCTCCCCTTATGTTCGGCATTTAGCTTGCCGACCTACTTAAAAAACCCAGCACTCTCTGTGGGTGTGATTTGCAGGTTTTTCGGGGGCGCCATGAATCTGACATAATTTGTCTAGAATCTTATTTAGGCTGGACGGTCCATCTTAGCTGCCTTTAAATGGCTTCTTCCGTTGACAAGGTTGAGAGCCCCTGAATCCGGTGTTGACCGTCATGTTATCTGGGCTGTTTTCATTGTTTCAATGCTTGTTTTTATTGCGTCGCGGCTTCTCGTTGCCATCCCTGACTTCGGATGTGCCTGGGTCGCTGGTGCCGCTACGGGCCAGCCAACTGTCCTCGCCCGCGCAAAAGCGGGTCATAAGGCTTGTTAAGGCTGCCATTGTCCTTGGATTTTCCTGGCTGAGGTGTGTGGCAAGCCATTCATCCCGGACACTGTGTTTGAAGGCTGCTAAGGCTTCGGCATCCGGGCAGTCGATGATTTGATTCTTCTTAGTAAGAAATCTGTTCCACAGTTTTCGGGTTGACTCTCCGGGCTGTTAACTTATGTGACTTAAGTCGTCTGCATCTGGAGGTTGGACATAGGTCCCTTGAAAATTGGCCCTAAAAGCATCCTCAAGTTCTTCCCAACTTCCAATTGAGTTTTTGGGGAGGCTTTTCAACCAGTGTCGAGTTGGTCCTTTCAACTTGAGGGGTAGGTATTTAATGGCGTGGAGCTCGTCTCCGCGGGCCATATTGATGTGAAGGATAAAGTCCTCAATCCAGACCCCAGGGTCTGTCGTTCCGTCGTATGCCTCTATATTCACGGGTTTGGACCCTTCCGAAAATTCATGGTCTAGCACCTCATTGGTGAAGCACAGGGGGTGTGCGGCACCCCTGTATTTGGACGTGTCATGGCATGCTGTCGACGGTTGTTGTGTTCGATGTTGATTCCTGGCTGGTATTCGGTCAATATGCTCATTTTGGTAGCCCTGATCATGTGTCGAAGAGCACTTCCTAGATCCATATATGGACCTGTCCATACCGGATTTTTTGTCCAGGAGCTCACGTAAATCGTGTGCTTACTTGTGTGCAGCATCATTAGTCGTCATGTCTCGGCCACGGGGTGGTCGGTCCGGCTGATCGGCCATTTTATTTTTTGGCTGAATGGGCTCTGTGGCCTCGTTGTCAAATTCAGGCAGCAGTTTGCGCTTTGGATAGCTTTTTGTGTGGCGATCGCCACTGTATTTTTCTTCAGTGTCAAGCACCTTGTTCCATCTGCGGTTGAGCGTATCCTGCGTGGCCTTAAGCCTTTGCTTCTGCTTCTTCAAGCTCCTCACGGTGGCAATAAGCCTTCTGTGGAGGTTCTCTTGTTCCATGTGTTTTTCCGGGATGGTGAGTGCATCATTGTCCGGACGGTTCTCCTCTCCGGAGATAGGTTGCTGAGTTTTTCCCTCGGGGTTGGCGTCATCTGACGTCGGCTCCGGACTATGTTCAGTGTCCCCTGGCTCATCCTGCTCCATCGCTGGGTCCATGGGGTTGTCGTTTCCTTTGGAGTCGACCGGAGTATTATTCCTTCTTGTGTTGTTTTTACTGTGGCTGGATTTAGAGCGGCGCCTATGGCGTCGCTTTGGTGGCTTATCGAGGGGATTATCCTTCGTTGCATCATTGCCCTCGCCTTCTTTTGGCGTGTCCACCATGTATATATATCATATGATGAGGTAGTTGTCCAGTGATAACCCACAAGTATAGGGGATCGCAACAGCTTTCGAGGGTAGAGTATTCAACCCAAATTTATTGATTCGACACAAGGGGAGCCAAAGAATATTCTTCAGTATTAGCAGTTGAGTTGTCAATTCAACCAGACCTGGATAACTTAGTATCTGCAGCAAAGTATTTAGTAGCAAAAGTGGTATGATAATAAAGGTAGCGGTAGCAAAAGTAAAAGTAAATGTTTTTGGGTTTATTGTAGTAGTTGTAACAGTAGCAACGGAAAAGTAAATAAGCGAAGAACAATATGTGAAAAGCTCGTAGGCAATGGATCAATGATGGATAATTATGCCGGATGCGATTCCTCATGCAATAGTTATACCATAGGGTGATATAGAACTAGCTCCAATTCATCAATGTAATGTAGGCATGTATTCCGTAAATAGTCATACGTGCTTATGGAAAAGAACTTGCATGACATCTTTTGTCCTACCCTCCCGTTGCAGCGGGGTCCTTGCGGAAACTAAGGGATATTAAGGCCTCCTTTTAATAGAGAACTGGACCAAAGCATTAACACATAGTGAATACATGAACTCCTCAAACTACGGTCATCACCGAGAAGTATCCCGATTATTGTCACTTCGGGGTTGTCGGATCATAACACATAATAGGTGACTATAGACTTGCAAGATAGGATCAAGAACACTCATATACTCATGAAAACATAATAGGTTCAGATCTGAAATCATGGCACTCGGGCCCTATTGACAAGCATTAAGCATAGCAAAGTCATAACAACATCAATCTCAGAACATAGTGGATACTATGGATCAAACCCTAACAAAACTAACTTGATTACATGGTAAATCTCATCCAACCCATCACCGTCCAGCAAGCCTACAATGGAATTACTCACGCACGGCGGTGAGCATCATGAAATTGGTGATGGAGGATGGTTGATGATGACGACAGCGACGAATCCCCCTCTCCGGAGCCCCAAACAGACTCCAGATCAGCCCTCCCGAGAGAGATTAGGGCTTGGCGGCGGCTCCATGTCGTGAAACGCGATGAAACTTTCTCCTTGATTTTTTCTCCCCGAGACAGTATATATGGAGTTGGCGTTGAGGTCGGGAGGTGTCCAGGGGGGCCACAAGATAGGAGGGCACGCCCTAGGGGGGGGCGCCCCCCTGTCTCGTGGACAGCCCGTGGGCCCCCTGGCCTTCATTCTTTCGCCAAAAATTCTTATTAATTCTGAAAAGTGCCTCCGTGGATTTCCAGGACATTCCGAGAACTTTTCTTTTCTACACATCAAACAACATCATGGCAGTTCTGCTGAAAACAGCATCAGTCCGGGTAAGTTTCATTCAAATCATGCAAGTTAGAGTCCAAAACAAGGGCAAAAGTGTTTGGAAAAGTAGATACGTTGGAGACGTATCAACTCCCCCAAGCTTAAACCTTTGCTTGTCATCAAGCAATTCAGTTGATAAACTGAAAGTGATAAAGAAAAACTTTTACAAACTCTATTTGCTCTTGTTGTTGTAACATGAAAAGCCAGCATTCAAGTTTCAGCAAATATTGTGAACTAACCATACTAACAATAACACATAGGTCTCACAATTACTCGTATCAATAGCATAATCAGCTAGCGAGCCATAATAATAAAACTCGGATGACAACACTTTCTCAAAATAATCATAACATGATATAACAAAATGGTATCTCGCTAGCCCTTTCTGAGACCGCAAAACATAAATACAGAGCACCTTTAAAGATCAAGGACTGACTAAACATTGTAATTCATGGTAAAAGAGATCCAGTCAAGTCATACCCAATATAAACCAATAATAATGAATGCAAACGACAGTGTGCTCTCCAGCGGGTGCATTTAATAAGAAGGGTGATGACTCAACGTAAAAGTAAATAGATAGGCCCTTCGCAGAGGGAAGCAGGGATTTGTAGAGGTGCCAGAGCTCGATTTTAAAATAGAGATTGAATAACATTTTGAGCGGCATACTTTTGCTGTCAACGCAACAACTATGAGATGGTTGTATCTTCCATACTACATGCATTATAGGCAGTTCCCAAACAGAATGGTAAAGGTTTATACTCCCACAACCACCAAGAAGCATCAATCCATGGCTTGCTCGAAACAACGAGTGCCTCCAACATACAATAGCCCTGGGGGAGTTTTGTTTAATTATTTTGATTTGCTTTGATCTTTTTGGATCATGGGACTGGGCATCCCGGTTACCGGCCCTTTCTCGTGAATGAGGAGCGGAGTCCACTCCTCTTGAGAATAACCCACCTAGCATGGAAGATATAGGCAGCCCTAGTTGAAACATGAGCTGCTCGAGCATACAAAACAGAATTTCATTTGAAGGTTTGGAGTTTGGCACATACAAATTTACTTGGAACGGCAGGTAAATACCGCATATAGGTAGGTATGGTTGACTCATATAGAACAACTTTGGGGTTTAAGGAGTTTGGATGCACAAGCAGTATTCCCGCTTAGTACATGTGAAGGCTAGCAAAAGACTGGGAAGCGACCAACTGAGAGAGTGATAACAGTCGTAAACATGCATTAAAATTAATTCACATCAAGTACAAGCATGAGTAGGATATAATCTACCATGAACATAAATATCATGAAGGCTATGTTGATTTGATTCAACTACATGCGTGAACATGTGCCAAGTCTAGTCACTTAATACATTCAAAGGAGGATACCATCCCATCATACCACATCATAATCATTCTAATAGCATGTTGGCACGCAAGGTAAACCATTATAACTCATAGCTAATCAAGCATGGCGCAAGCAAATATAATCTCTAAATGTCATTGCAAATATGTTTACTTCATAATAGCTGACTCAGGAACGATGAATCATCATATTTACAAAAACAAGAGAGGTCGAGTTCATACCAGCTTTTCTCATCCCAATAAGTCCATCATATATCATCATTATTGCCTTTCACTTGCACGATCGAACGATGTGTATAATAATAAGAGTGCACGTGCATTGGACTAAGCTAGAATCTGCAAGCATTCAACTCAAGAGAGAAGACAAGTAATATGGGCTCTAAGTTAAATAGACAATCATGCATATAAGAGCCACTAAGCATTTTCAATATGGTCTTCTCGACCCCCAAAAGAAAGAAAAGAAAATAAAACTATTTACACGGAAAAGCTCCCAACAAGTAAAAGAAGAACAAGAAATCTTTTTGGGTTTTCATTTTAATTTCTACTACAAGCAAGGAAATTAAACTAACTAATTTATTTTTTTGGTTCTAAAGGTTTATCAAACACACAAGAAGAAAACTAGAAAAAGAAATTTAAACTAGCATGGATCATACAGTGAAAGAGTATGAGCACCGATGACTAGTGTGTGAACATGAATGTAAAGTCGGTAAGAAATACGTACTCCCCCAAGCTTAGGCTTTTGACCTAAGTTGGTTTAATACCAAGGACCGCCGCTACTCTCCCCGGTGTAGTGGGAGGTGTAAACAGGATACCACTGGCTGGTCATCTCTGGATCCCACTGGACAGATGATGCACGATAAGGGTCCAGCTCAGGTTCCGGCTCAGGTTCAGGTTCTGGAGTAAAATCTTGGGCTAGATGGTTGTTCACTGCTTCCGGTGTAACAAGGAGTTTTTCTGCAAGCAATTCAAATAACAGAGGTGCAGGCAAAATAATAAACTCAAAGTGTTTCTTACTGAATCTAAGTCTATACAAGAGCATCTTTTCTTCGTTGTCAACAATAAACTTGTGTGCTACCATGCTCTTGTAATCTAAAATGTGAGGAGGTAATTTTGTCTCCTCCTCCTCATGGTGCCTAATGGGTATCTGAAAATGTTCAGCAAGGCGTGCAGCATAGATACCTCCAAATATGGGCCCTTTTGTATGATTTAGGGCTAGCCGTTTAGCAACGACGACACCCATACTAAAAGTATTATCTCCCAGCAAAGCATGTTGAAGAATAATAATATCTGGAACGCTCAAGTTTCCACTATTCCCACGACCAATCAAGCATCTACTAGCAAATATGGCAAAGTAGCGTAAAACAGGAAAGTGTATGCTAGAGACTTTTGCCTCAGAGCCCTTCTTTGGCTCTTCTACAGCAATAGTTTTAACAAAACCATCCACATCTTCACGATGGGGTTCCTCTAATTCTCCCTCATAAGGTATCCTACACACCGCGCAAAAATCACGTAAAGACATTTCTCTGAATTCATCATATAAATGAAATGATACTGCAGCCGGTGACTTCTTAGGATAATAATAAAAAATTTGCACGAAAGTATTGGTAAGTAAGAGATACTGATCGATTCGGTCATTCATGAAACCAGTGAGGCCTGCAGTCCCGATTAAAGCATAAAAGTCTTCATGAATTCCGGCTTCTTTCAAGAAATCCTCACACGGCCATTCACATGACCGTACTTCCGCTAACCGAGGAAGATTATACTTGGGTTTTTACTTCTCTTTGTCTTGTTTTTCCTTGGAGCTTTGGCTAGAAGAGCCTTTAAAGAATCTCCTTAACATTTTCTGAAAATTTCTGAAATTTTAGTAACTTCAAAATAAAAGTGAATAAAACTAAACAAGATTGATAGCAACTACTCCTACAAGTGCCTAGGGCCTATATCATGCATTAGAATTGCTTGGGACCTCAAAAAATTAACATGCAAGCTCAAGAACATGGTCACCTATGCAGCAAAAATTTGCAATGAATAAAGAACTATAACAAAAACTAATTGGACCAATGGAGGAGTTACATATCAAGCAACAATCTCCCAAAGCAGTTTTGTGAATGGAGCTTTTAGCTAAGAGATTGAAAATCATAGCAAAACGAGCTAGAACTCGGGCTTGAGCTGGATGGGGATTTTTTGGGTAGAAGATGAAGTGTGTGGGTGCTGGTATAAGTGGAGGGGACCCACCAGGGGCCCACGAGATAGGGGGCGCGCCCTCCTCTCTTGTGGCCTGGTGCTTGCCCCTCTTGCAGTGTTTTCAGTGCCTAAAATCCTCAAATATTCCAGAAAAAATCATACTAAATTTGAAGAGCATTTGGAGCACTTTTATTTTTGGACTATTTTTTAATGCACGGATAATTCAGAAAAAAGACAGATAATACTATTTTTGCTTTATTTATTCTAAATAACAGAAAGTAAAAAGAGGGTACAAAAGGTTGTGCCTTCTAGTTTCATCCATCTCGTGATCATCAAAATGAACCCGCTAACAAGGTTGATCACGTCTTGTTAACAAACTCATTCCGAATAACACAGAACCGGAGAAATTTCGAATAACACTAGGTTACCTCAACGGGGATATGAAAATCCCCAACAATAAGAATATCATACTTTTTCTTGACGGTATGGAGAGGAAATTCAAAACCTCCAAAAATGATAGTTGGAACTTTTTCAATAGAATTGATGCTATGAACTTGAGATTGTTTCCTCGAAAAGTGTATTGTATGCTCATTACCATTAACATGAAAAGTGACATTGCCTTTGTTGCAATCAATAACAGCCCCTGCAGTATTAAGAAAAGGTCTATCAAGGATAATAGACATACTATTGTCCTCAGGAATATCAATAATAACAAAGTCCGTTAAGATAGTGACATTTGCAACCACAACAGGCACATCCTCACAAATACCGACAGGTATAGCAGTTGATTTCTCAGTCATTTGCAAAGATATTTCAGTAGGAGTCAACTTATTCAATTCAAGTCTACGATATAAAGAGAGAGGCATAACACTAACACTGGCTCCAAGATCACATAAAGCAGTTCTAACATAATTTCTTTTAATAGAGCATGGTATAGTTGGTACACCCGGATCTCCAAGTTTCTTTGGTATTCCACCCTTAAAAGTGTAATTGGCAAGCATGGTGGAAATTTCAACTTCCGGTATCTTTCTTTTATTTGTGATGATATCCTTCATATACTTAGCATAAGGATTTACTTTAAGCATATCAGTTAAGCGCATACGTAAGAAAATAGGTCTAATCATTTCATCAAAGCGCTCAAAATCCTCATCATCCTTTGACTCGGATGGTTTAGGAGGAAAGGGCATGGGTTTCTGAACCCATGGTTCTCTTTCTTTATCGTGCTTCCTAGCAACAAAATCTCTCTTATCATAATGTTGATTCTTTGATTGTGGGTTATCAAGATCAACAGCAGGTTCAATCTCTACATCATTGTCTTTGCTAGGTTGAGCATCAACATGAACATTATCATTAACATTATCACTAGGTTCATGTTCATCACCTGATTGTGTTTCAGCATCAGAGATAGAAATATCATTGGGATTCTCAGGTGTGTCTACAGTAGGTTCACTAGAAGCATGCAAAGTTCTATCGTTTTTCCTTTTCTTCTTTTTAGAAGAACTAGGTGCCTCTAAATTATATCTCTGAGAATCTTGCTCGATTATCCTAGGGTGGCCTTCAGGATACAAAGGTTCCCGAGTCATTCTACCAGTTCTAGTAGCCACTCTAACAGCAAAGTCATTTTTATTATTTAATTCATCAAGCAAATCATTTTGAGCTTTAAGTACTTGCTCAGCTTGAGTAGCAACCATAGAAGCATATTTGCTAACGCAGTGAAGTTCATCTTTAACTCTAGCCAGATTGTCACCTACGCGTCCTATCTCGAAAGCATTATTCTTTAACTCTCTACCAACATAAGAATTAAAACTTTCTTGTCTAGCCATAAAGTCATCAAATTCATCTAAGCAAGGGCTATGAAATTTAGTAGAGGGGACTTCAACTTTATCATATCTATAGAGAGAATTTACCTTTACTACCTGTCTCGGGTTATCAAGACAATGTGGTTCTTCAGGCGGTAAATTAAGACCATGTATTTCTTCAATAGGAGGTAAATTCTTAACATCTTCAGCTTTAATACCTTTTTCTTTCATTGATTTCTTTGCCTCTTGCATATCTTCAAGGCTGAGAAATAAAACACCTCTCTTCTTCGGAGTGGGTTTAGGAATAGGCTCAGGAGTTGGCTCAATTGGTTCAGGAATTACTTCAGTAACTGGCTCGGGAAGAGTCCAATTATTTTTGTTAGTCAACATATTATTCAATAGTATTTCAGCTTCGTCGACTGTTCTTTCCCTAAAAACACAACCAGCACAACTATCCAAGTAGTCCTTGGAAGCATCGGTTAGTCCATTATAAAAGATATCAAGAATTTCATTTTTCTTAAGAGGATGATCAGGCAAAGCATTAAGTAACCGGAGAAGCCTCCCCCAAGCTTGTGGGAGACTCTCTTCTTTGATTTGCACAAAATTATATATTTCCTGCAAGGCAGCTTGTTTCTTATGAGCAGGGAAATATTTAGCAGAGAAGTAATAAATCATATCCTGGGGACTACGCACACAACCAGGAGCAAGAGAATTATACCAAGTCTTAGCATCACCCTTTAATGAGAATGGAAATATCTTAAGGATATATAAATAGCGAGACTTCTCATCATTAGTAAACAGGGTAGCTATATCATTCAGCTTGGTAAGATGTGCCACAACAGTTTCAGATTCAAGGCCATAAAAAGGATCAGATTCAACTAAAGTAATAATATCAGGATCAACAGAGAATTCATAATCCTTATCAGTAACACAAATAGGTGAAGTAGCAAAAGCAGGATCGGGTTTCATTCTAGCATTAAGAGACTGCTGCTTCCATTTAGCTAATAATTTCTTAAGATCATTTCTATCATTGCAAGCAAGAATTTCCATAGCAGTTGTTTCATGCATAACATAACCCTTAGGAACAACAGGTAATACATAATCATTGGGGGGACCTTCATCATCACTATCATCAATAATAGGTTCTTCAATATTTTCATTCCCCCTAAATCTAGCAAGTTGTTCATCAAGAAATTCACCTAGTGGCAAAGTAGTATCACGCACAGAAGTAGTTTCATCATTCATAGCAGAAGTGGCATCATCAATAACATGTGACATATCAGGGTTCATAGCAGTAGTAGGTTTAGGTGTCACAAGCTTAGTTATAACGGAAGGAGAATCGAGTGCAGAGCTAGATGGCAGTTCCTTACCTCCCCTCGTAGTTGAGGGCAAAATATAATTCGATCGTCTTTCAAGTTCTTCATAGTGATCAACAGATATAAATCCCAAGTGACTCAGAGAATAGAGCTATGCTCCCCTGCAATGGCGCCAGAAATTAGTCTTGATAACCCACAAGTATAGGGGATCGCAACAGCTTTCGAGGGTAAAGTATTCAACCCAAATTTATTGATTCGACACAAGGGGAGCCAAAGAATATTCTTCAGTATTAGCAGTTGAGTTGTCAATTCAACCATACCTGGATAACTTAGTATCTGCAGCAAAGTATTTAGTAGCAAAAGTGGTATGATAATAAAGGTAGCGGTAGCAAAAGTAAAAGCAAATGTTTTGGGTTTGTTGTAGTAGTTGTAACAGTAGCAACGGAAAAGTAAATAAGCGAAGAACAATATGTGAAAAGCTCATAGGCAATGGATCAATGATGGATAATTATGCCGGATGCGATTCCTCATGCAATAGTTATAACATAGGGTGATATAGAACTAGCTCCAGTTCATCAATGTAATGTAGGCATGTATTTCGTAAATAGTCATACGTGCTTATGGAAAAGAACTTGCATGACATCTTTTGTCCTACCCTCCCGTTGCAGCGGGGTCCTTGCGGAAACTAAGGGATATTAGGGCCTCCTTTTAATAGAGAACCTGACCAAAGCATTAACACATAGTGAATATATGAACTCCTCAAACTACGGTCATCACCGAGAAGTATCCCGATTATTGTCACTTCGGGGTTGTCGGATCATAACACATAATAGGTGACTATAGACTTGCAAGATAGGATCAAGAACACTCATATATTCATGAAAACATATTAGGTTCAGATCTGAAATCATGGCACTCGGGCCCTAGTGACAAGCATTAAGCATAGCAAAGTCATAGCAACATCAATCTCAGAACATAGTGGATACTAGGGATCAAACCCTAACAAAACTAACTTGATTACATGGTAAATCTCATCCAACCCATCACCGTCCAGCAAGCCTCCGATGGAATTACTCACGCACGGCGGTGAGCATCATGAAATTGGTGATGGAGGATGGTTGATGATGACGACAGCGACGAAACCCCCTCTCCGGAGCCCCGAACGGACTCCAGACCAGCCCTCCCGGGAGAGATTAGGGCTTGGCGGCAGCTCTGTGTCGTGAAACGCGATGGAACTTTCTCCTTGATTTTTTTTCTCCCTAAGACGGTATATATGGAGTTGGAGTTGAGGTCGGGAG
>NC_041387.1:487366905-487394110 GCF_002162155.2 Triticum dicoccoides | reverse complement strand
ACATCACCCGAGGGCGAGTGCTGAAAGATATCCGCGGAGGTGAACTCCATGACCGGTGCCCAATCAGATTTGATAGGCACGGACGTACACGGTTCGGATCCTGTAGCCGGAGTCGGGTCCGAGGGTTCGATGATACCGGCCTCATAGGAGGTGGGGTCAGTGTTCGGCTCCAAGGCCGATGAGTGTGCGCCCTCTGTGGCGGGGTCCATCCACCCGTCCTCGGATGGCACAATCTGCTCCGGATTGATTCCCGGGGCCGCCGCAGGCGCGATCTCCCAAACACTGTCTGATGGCAGATCTAAGTCATGCTCGTCGTGACTGTTCGGCGCACCTGACATGGGCTCGAACCCGTCGAAGATCAAGTCTCCGCGGATGTCGGCAGTATAGTTCAAGCTTCCAAACCTGACCTGATGGCCAGGGGCGTAGCTATCGATCTGCTCCAGATGGCCAAGTGAGTTAGCCGCAGTACGAAGCCACCGAATACGAAGATATGTCCGGGAAGGAAAACCTCCCCCTAGACCGCGTCATTGAAGATGTTCGAAGGAGCCATCAAGCCTTATCGCAACGGCACAGTGCAACTCTCAATGAAAGCACCAATGTCGGTGTCAAAACCGGCGGATCTCGGGTAGGGGGTCCCGAACTGTGCGCCTAAGGCTAATGGTAATAGGAGGCGGGGGACACGATGTTTTACCCAGGTTCGGGCCCTCTCGATGGAGGTAATACCCTACTTCCTGCTTGATTGATCTTGATGATATGAGTATTACAAGAGTTGATCTACCACGAGATCGTAGAAGCTAAACCCTAGAAGCTAGCCTATGATTATGATTGTCCTTGTCCTTCGGACTAAACCCTCCGGTTTATATAGACACCGAAGGGGGCTAGGGTTACACAGAGTCGGTTACTGAGAAGGAGATCTACATATCCGAATTACCAAGCTTGCCTTCCACGCAAAGGAGAGTCCCATCCGGACACGGGACGAAGTCTTCAATCTTGTATCTTCATAGTCCAACAGTCCGGCCAAAGTATATAGTCCAGCTGTCCGAGGACCCCTTCATCCCGGACTCCCCTAGCCGTACCATGAACTTGGCATAAGCTGGCCGGCCAAACAGGGCGTGATACGGGCTCCTGATTTTGACCACCTCAAAGGTTAACTTCCCAGCCCTAGAATCATGCTCATCTCCAAAGGATACCTCCATCTCAATCTTACCCACTGGGTACGCCGACTTACCAGGGACCACTCCATGAAAAGCAGTGTTGGAAGTCTTGAGATTTTTATCAGTCAAACCCATGCGACGAAAAGTCTCATAATAGAGGATATTGATGCTACTGCCTCCATCCATGAGCACCTTAGTGAATTTATATCCACCAACCTGAGGTGCCACCACCAAGGCAAGTGACCCGGATTGTCAACCCAGGGAGGGTGATCTTCCCTACTCCATAGAATAGGCTGCTCAAACCATCTCAAATAACGAGGAACTGCCGGCTCAATAGCATTCACAGCCCTCTTATGAAGCTTCTGGTCCCGTTTGCACAAACTAGTGGTAAACACATGATATTGTCCACTATTCAGTTGCTTTGGATTACTCTGATATCCACCCTGCTGTTGCTGCTGACCTCCCTGGCCAGATTGCAGATTATAACCACCTTGATCACCCTGAGAGCTTTGGAAATTGGAATTTGAACCGCCGCCCGGGCCATGAAAGTCGCCGCCCAGCCCATGATTACCGTTGAACATGTTGGAATTCTTGAAAGCTTTCATGATCGTATAGTCCTTCCATAGGTGAATGGACGGCTTCTATGGAGTACTGTGCCTTGGACAGGGCTCATTCATTAACTGCTCAAGCGTGGGGCTTGACCCGCCGGACCGAGGAGGTGGTCTCCCCTTACATCGTTGATTGTTGCCCTGCGCATTGGTGTTAGCCACATACTCCAAGCTAACATCAGCCTTACGTTTCTTATTACCTCCCTGATTTGTCGGGTTATGCTGAGGACCCTTGGCGTTGTCGTTCTTCTTTCCCTTCCCTGCCTTCTCATCATCAGACTCAGGATCCTTGGTACTATCAGAGTCGGCGTATTTTATTAGAGCCACCATCAGCTCGCCCATGTCATTACAATCGCGCTTGAGCCGCCCTAGCTTCATCTTCATAGGCGTAAAACGGCAATTTTTCTCCAACATTAAGACTGCAGATCCGGCATCCTTCTTATCAGACGAATGTATTATGGCTTTGACTCGGCGCACCCAATGGGTCATGGACTCACCCTCCTCTTGCTTGCAATTAGTCAAATCCACAATTGACATGGGCTGCTTGCATGTATCGTTGAAGTTCTGAAGGAACTGGGCTTTTAACTCTACCCATGAACCGATGAAATTAGGCGACAACCCCTTCAACCAAGTGTGGGTCGTCCCATCCAACATCATGGTGAAGTACTTGGCCATCGCAGCATCACTGACTTCTAATAGCTCCATAGCCATCTCATAGCTTTCAATCCACGCCCCAGTCTGTAAGTCGGCCGTGTAATTAGGCACCTTTCGAGGCCCCTTGAAATCCTTGGGCAAACGCTCGTTACGCAAAGCCGACACTAGACAAGGGACACCTCTGGTCCTAGTGGTCATGCCTGCCTCAATAGAGGTCGTCGGATAAACCGGAAAAGACTGGTAAGCCAACCGCTGAGCCGCCTGCTCAGCCGCCTGCTGAGCCGCCTGCTCAGCCTCTTGATGTATTTTGTCCTGATCAACCAAGTTAAGAGCTCCATCACGCATCGGGTCACGCCCGCACGGCTAGTCATGGCGCCGGGCGTTGCTTGAAACGGTCGCTGAATCCATGTGTCTGCTATAACGCGGGCTCCGGCTCGGACGAGGGGTCGAATGAATCCTGTCTCGGCTATACGATTACGCCTCCTGCTGCGCCAAAGCCGTCTGAAGAAGCTCTCTGATCCTTCGAGTTTCAACCGCCATTGGAGAGTCGCCCTCCACCGGGAGAGTCGTCAATCGTGCTGCCACCGCAATCATGTTCTCCAAAGGGTTAGAATAATGACCCGGCGGTGTTGGTACATAATGAGGTGGAGCAGTATTCATCCGGGGAGGTTCCATCGTACGTGGTTGAACCGGCGTCCCAGCCCCGGGCGTTGCAACCCAGTTTACCTCCGGCGGGTTACTAGGCCCTGCACCGGGCGTATAGAAGAGATTTCGAGGATCATAAACCGGAGGCAGACGGGATTGAGTCTTCTAGTACCTTCTCCTCATGACCTCATTTGACGTGTTCTGATCCATCATGAGCTGGAAAGCCTGTGACTGAATTTGCTTAGCCTGAGCGTCCAGAGTCGCCCGCTCTGCGGTCATCCTGACGTCTTCCGCCTCCAGGTCTTCCTTAGCCTGCACTATATCCTATTTTAACTGCACCACTTCCACATCATGTTGTGCTTGATCCGCCGGGTTGACCACGACAGTTAATAGAGCTGTCATCTTATCGATGAGATCCATCAGCACCTAAGCCGGCGGGCGCACAGGGCCTCCTGCCCTGGCTGCCGCTGACCCGGAGATTATTGCTGCCGCAACCATAGAGTTTTGAACGGGTTGTGTTCCAGCCATGAAGATCCCAACTCTACTCGGCGGCTGAAGGAGATCTGGAATACTACTGCCATCGGAACAGCCCCCAAGCCCGTCGTCTTGCAATTGATACAATGAATCCATCTCACCTATGTATGACTCACCATCAGAGTAGATGGCCGTCTCACCGGCAGACACAGATCCTTCAGAAAGTTCCCCTTCGTGGATGCATCCCATGAAGGCACGCTTCATGCCAGGCTGAGCCTGGGCGGGTCTCGCACGCTGAGCCGTCTCGACAAGGTCGGTGCAGATGTCCGGCTCAGGGCCCGGCTCGCCAATCATGCCGATGAAGACGTGGATTCCATCGAAGGGGACCCGGTACCCATACTCAATTGAGCCGGCCTCGGGGCCCCAGCCTGCGTCGTCAATGTAGAGCTTGTCGCGACGACTCTTGGTCATGCGGCCCATAGTGTATCCTTTGAGCCCTTCGAAGCTGCCCTTCAAGAACTCAAATCCACTGTGCGTTGGCCCCATGGTGGGCGCCAACTGTCATGGAATTGTCACGTCAGATGTCCTAGTGAAAGGACTTAGTCGTGGAGCCATCGCAACTAGGAAGCTTAAAGGGGTTAATCGGGACAAAGGACATGGGGTTTATACTGGTTCGTTCCCGTACGGTGAAGGTAAAAGCCTACGATCCAGTTTTGAGTGGGATTGCTTATGTCTCAATTACCAGGGAGTGAATCCGCTTGACCTAGTTCTCGATCTGATGTTACTTGCCCTGAACTATCGCCGGGTCATCCCTTTATATACAGAGGTCGATGCACAGCGGCTCACAGAGTTCCGGCCGGCTCATAAACAGTGTCTGGCTCGGTCTCTAACTATTCTTGCCTTACAATACAAGTTACATACATATGGCGGTTTATCTCTACGGGCCTTAAGTCACCCTTGGGCTTTGGGCCCTTAGCTGAACAGCCATCTTCAAGTGTCATCTTGGGCTTCAAGAGTCCTCATAGGTATAACCCGACCCTCCTGGGCAGGTCATACCCAATAGTTATATCCCCAACATTAGGCCCCAGATTGATTTGGACTGGTTCATGTCAATCTTCAACACTTAAGAAAAATCTTCTGCTCTTTGCTTGTATAAAAAATTTTGTAACCCACCGTGACGTCATCCTTTGGATTTGTGGTAACCCACCATGACGTCATCTGCCATTAATGCATGTTTTGCCAACACATCTCAACGGATCCTTATCTTAATGACCATCCCAAGAATCGAGGCGTCCTTGTAGCTGGATAACCATGTTTTTGGCCTCCTCGTTTTTCGCGCCCACTTATCAGTCTTCCCTAATAAATAGACAAGCCAAGAAATTGTTTCATACTTTTGATGTTCTCAAACTTTTTCAACTTTCACGCAATACATGAGCGTGAGCCATGTATATAGCACTACAGGTGGAATAGAATATGGTAGTTGTGGAGAAGACGAAAAGAAGGAGAAGTCTCACATCAACTAGGCATATTAACGGCTATGGAGATACCCATCAATAGATATCAATGTGAGTGAGTAGGAATTGGCATGCAATAGATGCACTAGAGCTACAAGTGTATGAAAGCTCAAAAAGGAAACTAAGTGGGTGTGCATCCAACTCGCTTGCTCACGAAGACCTAGGGCAATTTGAGGAAGCCCATCATTGGAATATACAAGCCAAGGTCTATAATGAAAGATTCCCACTAGTATATGAAAGTGACAAAATAGGAGACTCTCTATCATGAAGATCATGGTGCTAGTTTGAAGCACATGTCTGGTAAAAGGATAGTAACATTGTCCCTTCTCTCTTTTCTCTCATTTTTTCTTTTCTCTTTTTTTGTCTGGGCTTCTTTGGCCTCTTTTTTGTGGGCTTCTTTGACCTCTTTTATTTTTTGTAAAGTACGGAGACTCATCCCAACTTGTGAGGGAATCATAGCTTCCATCATCCTTTCCTCACAAGGGACAATGCTCTAATAGTGATGATCATCACACTTTTATTTACTTACAACTCAAGAATTACAACTCGGTGCTATAACAAAATATGACTCTATATGAAGCATGTCATAATAAACGGAATGGTGGAAGTTGCATGGCAATATATCTCGGAATGGCTATGGAAGTGCCATAATAGGTAGGCATGGTGGTTGTTTTGAGGAAGGTATATGGTGGGTGTAATGCACCGGCGAGAATTGTGCGGTACTAGAGAGGCTAGCAATGGTGGAAGGGTGAGAGTGCGTACAATCCATGAGCTCAACATTAGTCATAAAGAACTCACATACTTATTGCAAAAATTTATTAGTCATTGAAACAAAGTACTACACACATGCTCCTAGGGGGTAGATTGGTAGGAAAATACCATCGCTCGTCCCCGGTCGCCACTCATAAGGAAGACAATCAATAAATAAATCATGCTCCGACTTCATCAGATAACGGTCCACCATACGTGCATTCTACAAGAATCACAAACTTTAACACAAGTATTTCTACCAATCCACAATATTACTCACTAGCATGACTCTAATATCACCATCTTTATATCTCAAAACAATCATAAGGAATCAAACTTCTCATAGTATTCAACGCTCTTTATATGAAAGTATTTATTATATCCCTCTTGGATGCCCATCATATTAGGAATAAATTCCTAACCTAAGCAAATTACCATGCTATTTAGAGACTCTCAAAAAAAATATGTGAAGCATGAGAGTTCAGCAATTTCTATAAAATAAAGCCACCACCGTGCTCTACAAAGATAGAAGTGAAGCACTAGAGCAAATTGCCTAGCTCAAAAAATATAAGCGAAGCACATAGAATATTCTAATAAATCACAATTCATGCGTGTGAAGGAAATATTCTCTAGAGGCAATAATAAAGTTGTTATTTTACATTTCCTTATTCATGATAAAGGTTTATTATTCATGCTAGAATTGTGTTGATCGGAAACTTAAATACACGTGTGTATACATAAACAAATACCATGTCCCTAGTAAGCCTCTACTAGACTAGCTCGTTGATCAAAGATAGTTAAGGTTTCCTAACCATGGACATGTGTTGTCATTTGATAACGGGATCACATCATTAGGAGAATGATTTGATTCACAAGACCAACCCGTTAGCTTAGCATAATGATCGTTTAGTTTTATTGCTATTGCTTTCTTCATATCAAATACATATTCCTTTGACTATGAGATTATGCAACTCCCGGATACCGGAGGAATACCTTGTGTGCTATCAAACGTCACAACGTAACTGGGTGATCATAAAGATGCTCTACAGGTATCTCCGAAGGTGTTTGTTGACTTGGCATAGATCGAGATTAGGATTTGTCACTCCGAGTATCGGAGTGGTATCTCTGGGCCCTCTCAGTAACACACATCTTAAGCTTGCAAGAAAATGACTAAGGAGTTAGTCACGAGGTGATGTATTACGGAACGAGTAAAGAGACTTGCCGGTAACGAGATTGAACTAGGTATGAAGATATCGACAATCGAATCTCGGGCAAGTAACATATCGATAGACAAAGGGAATTACGTATGTTGTCATAACGGTTCGATCGATAAAGATCTTCATAGAATATGTAGGAGCCAATATGGGCATCCAGGTTCCTCTATTTGTTATTGACCGAAGAGGTGTCTTGGTCATGTCTACAAGTTCTCAAACCCGTAGGGTCCGCGCGCTTAACGTTCATTGATGATGTAGTGTTATATGAGTTATATGATTTGGTTACCGAATGTTGTTCGGAGTCTTGGATGAGATCATGGACATGACGACGAGTCTCGAAATGGTAGAGAGGTAAAGATTGATATATAGGACAATGGTATTTGGACACCGAAAGTGTTTCAGCGGGTACTGGGTACTTATCTGGTCACCAGAAAGGAGTTTCGGGCACCCCCGTCAAAGATACAGGCCTAATGGGCCAAAGGGGGAACAGACCAGCCCCTGGTGCGCCCCTTCTTTGGACAGCATGCCCTAAGGGAATGAAAGGGGGGAGGGCTAGCCCCTCCTGCCTTTCCCTCTCATGGGAGAAAGGAAAGGGGGGCGCCACCCTCCCCTGCCTTTCCCACGCACCTATATAAGGCACGGGGCGCGGCTTGGGAGGTGTCATGGAATTGTCACGTCAGATATCCTAGTGAAAGGACTTAGTCATGGAGCCATCGCAACTAGGAAGCTTAAAGGGGTTAATCGGGACAAAGGACATGGGGTTTATACTGGTTCGGCCCCTTACGGTGAAGGTAAAAGCCTACGATCCAGTTTTGAGTGGGATTGCTTATGTCGATTACCAGGGAGCGAATCCGCTTGACCTAGTTCTCGATCTGATGTTACTTGCCTTGAACCGCCGCCGGGTCATCCCTTTATATACAAAGGTCGACGCCCAGCGGCTCACAGAGTCCCGGCCGGCTCATAAACAGTGTCTGGCTCGGTCCCTAACTATTCTTGCCTTACAATACAAGTTACATACATATGGCGGTTTATCTCTACGGGCCTTGAGTCGCCCTTGGGCTTTCGGCCCTTAGCTGAACCGCCATCTTCAAGTGTCATCTTGGGATTCAAGAGTCCTCATAGGTATAACCCGGCCCTCCTGGGTGGGTCATACCCAATAGTTATATCCCCAACAGGAGGGACTCCAAGTAGGATTCCTCCTAGTTGGGCACCTCCTTTGGCTGCTCCCCCTCCCTCCCACTATATATATGTGGGAGGGGGTTCCTAGCACACAACAGACAATTGCCTAGCTGTGTGTGGCGCCCCCCTCCACCGTTTACAACCCCGGTCATTTTTTCGTAGTGCTTAGGCGAAGCCCTGCGGAGATCACTTCACCATCACCGTCACCACATCGTCGTGCTATCAGAACTCATCCACTACCTCATCGTCTTGCTGTATCAAGAAGGTGTGGACGTCACCGAGCTGAACGTGTGCTGAATGCGGAGGTGTCGTACGTTCGGTACTCGATCGGTTGGATCGTAAAGAAAGTTCAACTACATCAACCGTGTTGTGAAACGCTTTCGCTTACGGTCTACGAGGGTATGTAGACACACTCTCCCCTCTTGTGGCTATGCATCTCATTGATAGATCTTGCGTGAGCGTATGATTTTTTTTCATGCAACATTCCCCAACAGTGGCATCATGAGCCAGGTCTATGGTAGATGATATGCACGAGTAGAACACAAAGAAGTTGTGAGCGGTGATGTTCATACTGCTTACCACCAACGTCTTATTTTGATTCAGCGGCATTGTGGGATGAAGCGGCCCGGACCAACCTTACATGTCCACGTACATGAGACCAGTTCCATCGACTGACATGCAACTAGTTTCGCATAAAGGTGGCTGGGGGTGTCTGTTGCTCCTACTTTAGTTGAATCGATTTGACAACGGTCGGTCCTTGAAGAAGGTTAAAACAGCAAACCTGATAAATCACTATTGTCGTTTTTGCCATAGGTAAGAATGTCTCTTGTCAGAAACCCGTAGCAGCCACGTAAAACTTGCAACAACAAAGTAGAGGATGTCTAACTTGTTTTTGCAGTGTATGTTGTGATGTGATATGGTCAAGACATTATGTGATATATGTTATTGTATGAGATGTTCATGTTTTGTAATTTATCGGCAACCGGCAGGAGCCTTAGGGTTGTCTCTTTATTGTATGAAATGCAAGCACCATGTAATTGCTTTACTTTATCACTATGCATTAGCAATAGTTGTAGAAGCAATAGTTGGCGGGACGACCACAACGCAACGATGGAGATCAAGGTGTCGAGCCGGTGACGATGCTTTGGAGGTGGATATCAAAAGCACAAGATGATGATGGCCATATCATGTCACATATTTTGATTTGCATGTGATGTTATCGTTTATGCATCTTATTTTGCTTAGAACAACGGTAGCATTATAAGATGATCCCTTCACTAAATTTCAAGATATAAGTGTTCTCCCCGAGTATGCAACGTTGCGAAAGTTCATCGTTTCGAGACACCACGTGATGATCGGGTGTGATAGACTACGTTCACATACAATGGGTGTAAGATAGTTTTGCACATGCAGAATACTTGGGTTAAACTTGATGAGCCTAGCATGTACAGACATGGTCTCGGAACACTGGAGACCAAAAGGTCGAATGTGAGTCATATAGTAGATATGATCAACATAAAGATGTTCACCATTGATGACTACCCCATCTGACGTGATGATGGGACATGGGTTAGTTGATTTGGATCACGTATCATTTAGATAACTAGAGGGATGTTTATTTAAGTGGGAGTTCATTAGTAATTTGATTAAATTAAACTTAATTTATCATGAACTTAGTCCTGATAGTATTTGCAAATTATGTTGTAAATCAATAGCTCGCGATGTAGCTCCCATATTTTTGATATGTTCCTAGAAAAAATAAGTTGAAAGATGATAGTAGCAATGATGTGGACTGGGTCCGTGATCTGAGGATTATCCTCATTGCTGCACAAAAGAATTATGTCCTTGATGCACCGCTAGGTAACACACCTATTGCAGGAGCAGATGCAAACATTATGAACATTTGGCAACCTCGGTATGATGACTACTTGATAGCTTAGTGCGCCATGCTTTACGACTTAGAACCGGGTCTTCAAAAACGTTTTGAACACCACAGAACATACGAGATGTTCCAAGAGCTGAAATTGGTATTTTAGATTCATGCCCATGTCGAGAGGTATAAGATCTTCGACAAGTACTTTGCCTACAAGATGGAGGAGAATAGCTCGGCCAGTGAGCATATGCTCAGAATGTCTGGGTAGTACAATCGCTTGAATCAAGTGGGAGTTAATCTTCCAGATAAGTTAGTGATTGAAAAGAGTTCTCTAGTCATTATCACCAAGCTACTAGAACTTCGTGATGAACTATAATGTGCAAAGGATGACGAAAATGATTCCTGAGCTCTTCGTGATGCTGGAATTGGCGAAGGTAGAAATCAAGAAAGAGCATCAAGTGTTGATGGTTAACAAGACCACTTGTTTCAAGAAAAAAGGCAAAGGGAGAAGAAAGGGAACTTCAAAAAGAATGGAAAACAAGTTGCCACTCCCGTGAAGAAGCCCAAAGCTGGACCTAAGCCTGAAACTGAGTGCTTATACTCCAAAGGGAATGGTCACTAGAAGCGGAACTGCCCCCAAATACTTGGAGGATAAGAAGGAGGGCAAAGTGAACGAAACTATATTTGATATACATGTTATTGATGTGTACCTTACTAGTGTTCATAGTAGCCCCTGGGTATTTGATACCGGTTCAGTTGCTAAGGTTAGTAACTCGAAATAGGAGTTGCAGAATAAACAGAGACTAGTTAAGGGCGAGGTGACGATGTGTGTTGGAATTGATTCCAAGGTTGATATGATTGATATGTCTCCAACGTATCTATAATTTTTTATTGTTCCATGCTATTATATTACCCCTTTTGGATGTTTATGGGCTTTATTTTACACATTGATATCATTTTTGGGACTAACCTACTAATCGGAGGCCCAACCCATATTGTTGTTTTTTTGCCTATTTCAGTATTTCAAAGAAAAGGAATATCAAACGGAGTCCAAATGGAATGAAACCTTCAGGAGCGTGATTTTTGGAATGAACGTGATCCGGAGAGCTTGGAGTTCAAGTCAAGAAGCAGCCGAGGGCTCCACGAGATATGAGCCCCCCCCCCCTGTAGGGCGCGCCCCCTGTCTCGTTGGCCCCTCGGGCGGCCACCGACGTACTTCTTCCTCCTATATATACCTACGTACCCCGAAACCATCCAAGGGCACCATGAAACACAATTTCAACCGCCGTAACCTTTTGTATCCGCGAGATCCCATCTTGGAGCCTTCGTCGGCACTCTGCCAGAGGGGGAATCAACCATGGAGGGCTTCTACATCAACATCCTTGCCCCTCCGATGAGTTGTGAGTAGTTTACCACAGACCTACGGGTCCATAGTTATTAGCTAGATGGCTTCTTCTCTCTTTTTGGATCTCAATACAATGTTCTCCCCCTCTCTTGTGGAGATCTATTCGATGTAAACTCTTTTTGCAGTGTGTTTGTCGAGATCCGATGAATTGTGGGTTTATGATCAAGTTTATCTATGAATAATATTTGAATCTTCTCTGAATTCTTTTATGTATGATTGAGTTATCTTTGCAAGTCTCTTAGAATTATCAGTTTGGTTTGGCCTACTAGATTGGTCTTTCTTGCCATGGGAGAAATGCTTAGCTTTGGGTTCAATCTTGCGGTGTCCTTATCCAGTGACAGACAGGGTTGCAAGGCACGTATTGTATTGTTGCCATCGAGGATAACAAGATGGGGTTTATATCATATTGCTTGAGTTTATCCCTCTACATCATGTCATCTTGCTTAATGTGTTACTCTATTCTTATGAACTTAATACTCTAGATGCAGGCAGGAGTCGGTCGATGTGTGGAGTAATAGTAGTAGATGCAGGCAGGAGTCGATCTACTTGTTATGGACGTGATGCCTATATACATGATCATGCCTAGATAATCTCATAACTATGTGCTTTTCTATCAATTGCTCGACAGTAATTTTTTTCACCCACCGTAATACTTATGCTACCTTGAGAGAAGCCTCTAGTGAAACCTATGGCCCCGAGGTCTATCTCTTATCATATTTGCTTTCAATCTACTTTTATTTGCATCTTTACTTTTTGCATCTATATTACAAAATACCAAAAATATATTTATCTTATCATATTATCTTTATTAGATCTCACTTTCGCAAGTGGCCGTGAAGCGATTGACAACCCCTTTATTGTGTTGGTTGCGAGTTCTCAGTTTGTTTGTGTAGGTGCATGGGACTTTTGAGGAGCCTCCTACTGGATTGATACCTTGGTTCTCAAAAACTGAGGGAAATACTTACGCTACACTTTTTGCATCACCCTCTCCTCTTCGAGGAAAACTAACGCAAGCTCAAGACGTAGCAAGAAGGATTTCTGGCGTCGTTGCTGTTGGGGAACGTAGGAGAAAGTCAAAATTTTCTACACATCACCAAGATCAATCTATGGAGAGACTAGCAACAAGAGAGAGGGGAGTGCATCTTCATACCCTTGAAGATCGCGATGCGGAAGCGTTGCAAGAACGCGGTCGGTGGAGTCGTTCACTAAGCGATTCAGATCGTGGCCGAATCCGATCTAAGCACCGAACAATGGTGCCTCCGCGTTCAACACACGTACAGCCCGGGGACGTCTCCTCCTTCTTGATCCAGCAAGGGGAGAGGAGAAGTTGAGGGAGAGCTCCGGCAGCACGATGGTGGAGCTTGCAGTTCTCCGGCAGAGCTTCGCCAAGCACTACGGAGGAGGAGGAGGTGTTGGGGAGGGAGAGGGCTGCGCCAGGGGCAAGGGGTGAAGTTCCCGTGCGCCTCCCCACTATATATAGGGGTGGAGGGGGCTGGTTTCTTGCCCTCCAAGTCCATTCGGGCGTTGGCAAAGGTGGGAGGAATGAAATCCCATCATTTCCTTCCCCATTGATTGTTATCCCCCCTTTTTAGGGATCTTGATCTTATCCCTTCAGGATATGATCTTATGCCTTCTAAGGGGGGATCTTGGTGCGCCTTGACCAGGGGTGTGGGGCCTTGCCCTCACTACCCACGTTCATGTGGGTCCCTTATACAGGTGGGCCCCACTCCGGAACCTTCTAGAACCTTCCCGGTATAATACCGAAAAATCCCAAACATTTTTCGGTGGCCAAAATAGGACTTTCCATATATAAATCCTTACCTCCGGACCATTCCGGAACTCCTCGTGACGTCCAGGATCTCATCCGGGACTCCGAACAACATTCGGTAACTACACACTAATTCTCATAACAACTCTAGCGTCACCGAACCTTAAGTGTGTAGACCCTACGGGTTCGGGAATCATGCAGACATGACCGAGACAGCTCTCTGGCCAATAACCAACAGCGGGATCTGGATACCCATGTTGGCTCCCACATGTTCCGCGATGATCTCATCGGATGAACCACGATATCAAGGATTCAAGCAATCCCGTATACAATTCCCTTTGTCAACCGGTACGTTACTTGCCCGAGATTCGATCGTCGGTATCCCAATACCTCGTTCAATCTCATTACCGGCAAGTCACTTTACTCATTCCATAATGCATGATCTCGTGACTAACTACTTAGTCACATTGAGCTCATTATGATAATGCATTACCGAGTGGGCCCAGAGATACCTCTCCGTCACACGGAGTGACAAATCCCAGTCTCGATTCGTGCCAACCCAACAGACACTTTCGGAGATACCCTAGTGCACCTTTATAGCCACCCAGTTACATTGTGACGCTTGGCACACCCAAAGCATTCCTACGGTATCCGGGAGTTGCACAATCTCATGGTCTAAGGAAATGATACTTGACATTAGAAAAGCTTTTAGCAAACGAACTACACGATCTTGTGCTATGCTTAGGATTGGGTCTTGTCCATCACATCATTCTCCTAATGATGTGATCCCGTTATCAATGACATCCAATGTCCATGGTCAGGAAACCATAACCATCTATTGATCAACGAGCTAGTCAACTAGAGGCTCACTAGGGACATGTTGTGGTCTATGTATTCACACATGTATTACGGTTTCCAGTTAATACAATTATAGCATGAACAATACACAATTATCATGAACAAGGAAATATAATAATAACCATTTTATTATTGCCTCTAGGGCATATTTTCAACAGTCTCCCACTTGCACTAGAGTCAATAATCTAGTTCACATCACTATGTGATTGTAATGAATCCAACACCCATTGGGTTTGATCATATCTCGCTTGTGAGAGAGGTTATTAGTCAATGGGTCTCAATCTTTCAGATCCATGTGTGCTTTACAAATCTCTATGTCATCTCCTAGATGCAGCTACCACGCGCTATTTAGAAGTATTCCTATAACTGCTCTACTATACGAATCTGGTCTACTACTTAGAGTCATCCAGATTAGTGTCAAAGTTTGCATCGGCGTAACCCTTTACGACGAACTCTTTTACCACCTCCATTATCGAGAAAATTCCTTGGCCCACTAGTTACTAAGGATAACCTTGACCGTTGTGCTGTGATCCATTCCTGGATCACATTTGTACCCCTTGAATGACTCATGGCAAGGCACACTTTAGGTGCGGTACACAGCATAGCATATTGTGGAGCCTATGTCTAAAGCATAGGGGATGACCTTCGTCCTTTCTCTCTCTTCTACCATGGTCAGGTCTTGAGTCTTACTCAATACTCACGCCTTACAGCCAAGAACTCCTTCTTTGCCGATCTATTTTGAACTCCTTCAAAATCTTCTCACGATATGTGTTCATTTGAAAGTACTATTAAGCATTTTGATCTATCCTTATAGATCTTGATGCTCATTGTTCAAGTAGCCTAATCCAGGTTTTCCATTGAAAAACATTTTTCAAATAACCCTATATGCTTCCTAGAAATTCTACAGCATTTTTGATCAACAATATGTTAACAACATAGACTCATCAGAAATGATATAGTGCTCCCACTCACTTCTTTGGAAATACAAGTTTCTCATAAACTTTGTATAAACCCAAAATCTTTGATCATCTCATCAAAGCGTATATTCCAACTCCGAGATGCTTACTCTAGTCCTTAGAAGGATTACTGGAGCTTTGCATACTTGTTAGCATTTTTCAGAATTAACAAAACCTTCTGGTTGTATCACATACAACCTTTCCTCAAGAAAATCGTCGAGGAAACAATGTTTTGACATCTTATCTGCAAGATTTCATAAATAATGCAGTAACTGCTACTATAATTCCAACAGACTCTTAGCATCGCTACGAGTGAGAAAATCTCATTGTAGTCAACTCCTTGAACTTGTCGGAAAACATCTTAGCGACAAGTCGAGCTTCCTTAATGGTGATACTTACCATCATTGTCCGTCTTCCTTTGAAAATCCATTTGTACCCAACAGCCTTACGACCATCAAGTAGTTCTTCCAAAGTCTATACTTTGGTTTCATACATGGATCCTCTCTCGGATTTTATGGCCTCGAGCCATTTGTCGGAATTGGGGCCTACCATCGCTTCTTCATAGCTCGTAGGTTCATTGTTGTCTAGCAACATGACCTTCGAGACAGGATTACCGCACCACTTTGAAGAAGTACGTGTCCTTGTTGACCTACGAGGTTTGGTAGTGACTTGATCCAAAGTTTCATGATCACTATCATCAGCTTCCACTTCAACTGGTGTAGGCGCCACAAGAACAACTTCCTGTGCCCTACTACACACTAGTTGAAGTGACGGTTCAATAACCTCATCAAGTCTCCTCCATCCTCCCACTCAATTCTTTCGAGAGAAACTTTTCCTCGAGAAAGGACCCGATTCTAGAAACAATCATTTTGCTTCCGGATCTGAGACAAGAGGTATACCCAACTATTTTTGGGTGTCCTATGAAGATGCATTTATCCGCTTTGGGTTCGAGCTTATCAGCCTGAAACTTTTTCACATAAGCGTCGCAGCCCCAAACTTTATAAGAAATGACAGCTTAGGTTTCTCTAAACCATAGTTCATACGGTGTCATCTTAATGGAATTGTGTGGTGCCCTATTAAAGTGAATGCGGTTGTGTCTAATGCCTAACCCATAAATGATAGTGTTAATTCGATAAGAGACATCATAGTACGCACCATATCCAATAGGGTGCAACTATGATGTTCGGACACACCATCACACTATGGTGTTCCAGGCGGTATTAATTGCGAAACAATTTCCACAATGTCTTAATTGTGTGCCAAAACTCGTAACTCAGATATTCATCTCTATGATCATATCACAGACATTTTATCCTCTTGTCACGACGATCTTCAACTTCACTCTAAAATTACTTGAACCTTTCAATAATTCAGATTTGTGTTTCATTAAGTAAATATACTAAGAATCTACTCAAATCATCTGTGAAGTAAGAGCAGAACGATATTCACTTCGTGTCTCAACACTCATTGGATTGCACACATCAAATGTATTACTTCCAACAAGTTGCTCTCTTGTTCCATCTCACTGAAAACGAGGCCTTTCAGTCATCTTGCCCATGTGGTATGATTTGCATGTCTCAAGTGATTCAAAAACAAGTGAGTCCAAACGATCCATCTGCATGGAGTTTCTTCATGCGTATATACCAATAGACGTGGTTCACATGTCTCAATCTTTTCAAAAACGAGTGAGTCCAAAGATCCATCAGTATGGAGCTTCTTCATGCGTTTTATACCAATATGACTTAAGTGGCGGTGCCACAAGTATGTGGTACTATCATTACTATCTTATATCTTTTGGCACGAACATGTGTATCACTACGATCGAGATTCAATAAACCATTCATTTTAGGTGCAAGACCGTTGAAGGTATTATTCAAATAAACAGAGTAACCATTATTCTCCTTAAATGAATAACCGTATTGCGATAAACATAATCCAATCATGTTTATGCTCAACGCAAACACCAAATAACAATTATTTAGGTTTAACACCAATCCCGATGGTAGAGGGAGCGTGCGATGTTTGATAACATCAACCTTGGAAATACTTCCAACACATATCGTCACCTCGCCTTCAGCTAGTCTCCGTTTATTCCGTAGCCTTTTATTTTGAGTTACTAACACTTCGAAACCGAACCGGTATCTATTACCCTGGTGCTACTAGGAGTACTAGTAAAGTACACATTAATATAATGTATATCCAATATACTTCTGTCAACCTTGCCAGCCTTCTCATCTACCAAGTATCTAGGGTAGTCCTGCTTCAGTGATCGTTCCCCTCATTACAGAAGCACTTAGTCTCGGGTTTGGGTTCAAACTTTGGAATCCTTCACTGGAGCAGCAACTGATTTGCCATTTCATGAAGTATCCCTTCTTGCCCTTGCCCTTCTTGAAACTAGTGGTTTCACTAACCATCAACAATTGATGCTCCTTCTTGATTTCTACTTTCGCGGTGTCAAACATCGCGAATAGCTCAAGGATCATCATATCTATCCCTGATATGTTATAGTTCATCACGAAGCTCTAGTAGCTTGGTGGCAATGACTTTGGAGAACCATCACTATCTCTTAAGGAAGATTAACTCCCACTCGATTCAAGTGATTGTAGTACTCAGACAATCTGAGCACATGCTCAACGATTGAGATTTTCTCCCTTAGTTTGCAGGCTTAAGAAACTCGTCAGAGGTCTCATACCTCTTGACATGGGCATGAGCCTGAAATCCCGATTTCATCCCTTTGAACATCTCATATGTTCCGCGACGTTTCAAATCATCTGCGGCGCCTCAATTCTAAACCGTTTAACATTACTGAACTACCATGTAGTCATCAAAACGTGTGTGTCAGATGTTCGCAACATCCACAGACGATGTTCGAGGTTCAGCACACTGAGCGGTGCATTAAGGACATAAGCCTTCTGCATAGCAATGAGGACAATCCTCAGTTTATGGACCTAGTTCGCATAATTTCTACTATCAACTTTCAACTAAATTTTCTCTAGGAACATATCTAAAACAGTAGAACTAAAGCGCAAGTTACGACATAATTTGCAAAGACCATTTGGCTATGTTCATGATAATTAAGTTCATCTAATTTAATGAACTCCCACTCAGATGGACATCCCTCTAGTCATCTAAGTGATACATGATCCGGGTCAACTAGGCCGTGTCCGATCATCACATGAGACGGACTATTCATCATCGGTGAACATCTTCATGTTGATCTATCTGCTATACGGCTCATGTTCGACCTTTCGGTCTCTTGTGTTCCGAGGCCATGTCTGTACATGCTAGGCTCGTCAAGTCAACCTAAGTGTTTTGCTTGTGTAAATCTGGCTTACACCCGTTGTATTCGAACGTTAGAATCTATCACACTCGATCATCACGTGGTGCTTCGAAACAACGAACCTTCTCAACGGTGCACAGTTAGGGGGGACACTTTCTTGAAATTTTCGTGAGGGATCATCTTATTTATGCTACCTTCGTTCTAAGCAAATAAGATGCATAAACATGATAAACATCACATGCAATCAAATAGTGACATGATATGGCCAATATCATTTTGCTCCTTTTGATCTCCATCTTCAGGGCTCCATGATCATCATCGTCACCGGCATGACACCATGATCTCCATCATCGTGTCTCCATGAAGTTGTCTCGCCAACTATTACTTCTACTACTATGGCTAACGGTTTAGCAATGAAGTAAAGTAATTACATGGTGTTATTCAGTGACACGCAGGTCATACAATAAATAAAGACAACTCCTATGGCTCCTGCCGGTTTTCATACTCATCGACATGCAAGTCGTGATTCCTATTACAAGAATATGATCAATCTCATACATCACATATATTTCATTCATCACATCCTTCTTGGCCATATCACATCACACGGCATATGCTGCAAAAACAAGTTAGACGTCCTCTAATTGTTGTTGCAAGTTTTTTACGTGGCTGCTATAGGTTTCTAGCAAGAACGTTTCTTACCTACGCCAAAACCACAATGTGATATGCCAATTGCTATTTACCCTTCAAAGGACCCTTTTCATCAAATCCGATCCGACTAAAGTGGGAGAGACTGGCACCCTCTAGCCACCTTATGCAACAAGTGCATGTCAGTCGGTGGAACCTGTCTCACGTAAGCGTACGTGTAAGGTTGGTCCGGGCCGCTTCATCCCACGATGCCGCCGAATCAAGATAGGACTAGTAACGGTAAGCAAATTGAACAAACCAACACCCACAACTACTTGTGTTCTACTCGTGCATAGAATCTACGCAATAGACCTAGTTCATGATGCCACTGTTGGGGAATTTAGCAGAAATTCAAAATTTTCTACGCATCACCAAGATCAATCTATGGAGAGACTAGCAATGAGAGAGAGGGGAGTGCATCTTCATACCCTTGAAGATCGCGATGCAGAAGCATTGCAAGAACGCGGTCGGTGGAGTCGTTCACTAAGCGATTCAGATCGCGGCCGAATCCGATCTAAGCATCGAACAACGGTGCCTCCGCGTTCAACACACGTACAGCCCGAAGACGTCTCCTCCTTCTTGATCCATCAAGGGGAGAGGAGAAGTTGAGGGAGAGCTCCGGCAGCACGATGGCGTGGTGGTGGAGCTTGCAGTTCTCCGGCAGAGCTTCGCCAAGCACTACGGAGGAGGAGGAGGTGTTGGGGAGGGAGAGGGCTGCGCCAGGGGCAAGGGGTAAAGTTCCCATGTGCCTCCCCACTATATATAGGGGTGGAGGGGGCTGGTTTCTTACCCTCCAAGTCCATTGGGGCGTTGGCAAAGGTGGGAGGAAAGAAATCCCATCATTTCCTTCCCCACCGATTGTTATCCCCCCTTTTTAGGGATCTTGATCTTATCCCTTCGGGATATGATCTTATTCCTTCTAAGGGGGCATCTTGTTGCGCCTTGACCAGGGTGTGGGGCCTTGCCCCCACTACCCACGTTCATGTGGGTCCCCTATGCAGGTGGGCCCCACTCCGGAACCTTCTAGAACCTTCCCGGTACAATACCGAAAAATCCCAAACATTTTCCGGTGGCCAAAATAGGACTTTCCATATATAAATCTTTACCTCCGGACCATTCGGGAACTCCTCGTGACGTTCGGGATCTCATCCGGGACTCCGAACAACATTCAGTAACTGCACACTAATTCCCATAACAGCTCTAGCGTCACCGAACCTTAAGTGTGTAGACCCTACGGGTTCGGGAATCATGCAGACATGACCGAGACAGCTCTCTGGCCAATAACCAACAGCGGGATCTGGATACCCATGTTGGCTCCCACATGTTCCACAATGATCTCATTGGATGAACAACGATGTCAAGGATTCAAGCAATCCCGTATACAATTCCCTTTGTCAATCGGTACGTTACTTGCCCGAGATTCGATCGTCGGTATCCCAATACCTCGTTCAATCTCGTTACCGTCAAGTCACTTTACTCGTTCCATAATGCATGATCCCGTGAATAACTACTTAGTCACATTGAGATCATTATGATGATGCATTACCGAGTGGGCCCAGAGATACCTCTCCGTCACACGGAGTGACAAATCCCAGTCTCGATTCGTGCCAACCCAATAGACACTTTCGGAGATACCCGTAGTGCACCTTTATAGCCACCCAGTTACGTTGTGACGTTTGGCACACCCAAAGCATTCCTACGGTATCCGGGAGTTGCACAATCTCATGGTCTAAGGAAATGATACTTGACATTAGAAAAGCTTTTAGCAAACGAACTACACGATCTTGTGCTATGCTTAGGATTGGGTCTTGTCCATCACATCATTCTCCTAATGATGTGATCCCGTTATCAATGACATCCAATGTCCATGGTCAGGAAACCATAACCATCTATTGATCAACGAGCTAGTCAATTAGAGGCTCACTAGGGACATGTTGTGGTCTATGTATTCACACATGTATTACGGTTTCCAGTTAATACAATTATAGCATGAACAATACACAATTATCATGAACAAGGAAATATAATAATAACCATTTTATTATTGCCTCTAGGGCATATTTCCAACAGCTGCTGGGGAGGTCTTCGCTCAAGTCAAGACATACCAAGTACCCATCACAAACCCATCTCCCTCGCATTTACATTATTTGCCATTTGTCTCTTGTTTTCCTCTCCCCCACTTCACCCTTGCCGTTTTATTCGCCCTCTCTTTCCCAATCTCCTCCTCTCTCTTTTGCTTGCCTTTTTCTGTTTGCTTGTGTGTTGGATTACTTGTTGTCATGGCGCACGATAATACCAAATTGTGTGGTTTCTCAAATACCAATAATAATGATTTCCTTAGTACTCCGACTGCTCCTCTTAATGATGTTGAGTCTTGTGAAATCAATACTGCTTTGCTGAATCTTGTTATGAAAGATCAATTCGCCGGCCTTCCTAGTGAAGATGCCGCTACTCATCTAAACAACTTTGTTGATTTGTGTGATATGCAAAAGAAGAAAGATACGGATAACAATATTGTCAAATCGAAGTTATTTCCGTTTTCACATAGAGATTGTGCTAAAGTTTGGTTTTCGTCTTTGCCTAAAAAAAGTATTTATTCTTGAAACAAGTGCAAAGATGCTTTTATCTCTAAGTATTTTCCTCCCGCTAAGATCATCACTCTTAGGAACGATATTATGAATTTTAAACAACTTGATCATGAGCATGTTGCCCAATCTTGGGAAAGAATGAAATTGATGCTTCACAATTGTCCTACTCATGGTTTGAATTTATGGATGATCATACAAAAATTTTATGTCGGTTTGAACTTTGCTTCTAGAAATCTCTTAGATTCGGCCGCGGGAGGCACGTTTATGGAAATTACGTTAGGAGATGCTACAAAACTACTTGATAATATTATGGCTAATTATTCTCAATGGCACACCGAAAGATCTTCTAGTAAAAAAAGTGCATGCTATAGAAGAAATCAATGTTTTGAGTGGAAAGATGGATGAACTTATGAAGATGTTTGCTACTAAAAATACTCCTCTTGATCCCAATGATATGCCTTTGTCTTCTTTGATTGAGAATAATAATGAATCTATGGATGTGAATTTTGTTGGTAGGAATAGTTTTGGAAACAATGCTTATAGAGGAAACTTTAATGCTAGACCGTTCCCTAGTAATTCCTCTAATAATTATGGAAATTCCTACAATAATTCTTATGGTAATTTTAATAAGATGCCCTCTAATTTTGATAATAGTGTGAAAGAATTTACGATTTCTCAAAAGAATTTTAATGCTTTGCTTGAAGAAAAATTGCTCAAAGTTGATGATTTGGCTAGGAACGTTAATAGACTTTCGCCTTATGTTGATTCTTTTAAACTTAGATCTTCTCCTCCTAAGCATGATATCAATGAGTCCCTCAAAGTAATGAGAATTTCCATTGATGAGTGTAAGGAAAGAACCGCTAAATTGCGTGCTAAAAGAGATAGCTTTATAAAAACGTGTTCTTCTAGTTTCCGTGAAAATAATGATGAGGATCTTAAAGTTATTGATGCGTCTCCTATTAGATCTATGTTTTGCAATATGAATTTTGATGATTATGGGACTGATGATGAATCAACTTTGCCTAGAAGGTGTCCCAAGAATTCGGAATCTTTAGATCTTAATGCTAAATTTGGTAAAAGTGAGATTGGAGAATCCTCAACCTCTAATAATATTGAACCTTCTATCTCGGATTTCAAGGAATTTGATTATGATAATTGCTCTTTAAAAGGTTTTATTTCCTTGTTGCAATCTGTTGTTAATTCTCCTCATGCTTATAGTCAAAATAAAGCTTTTACCAAACATATCGTTGATGCCTTGATGCAATCTTATGGTAAAAAACTTAATTTGGAAGTTTCTATACCTAGAAAACTTAATGATGAGTGGGAACCTACTATAAAGATTAGAATTAAAGATTATGAGTGTTTTTCTTTATGTGATTTGGGTGCTAGTGTTTCCACAATTCCGAAAACTTTATGTGATATTCTAGGTTTCCATGATCTTGATGATTGCTCTTTAAATTTGCACCTTGCGGATCCACCATTAAAAAGCCAATGGGAAGGATCAATGATGTTCTTATTATTGAAAATAGAAATTTGGTGCCCGTAGATTTTATCGTTCTTGATATAGATTGCAATCTTTCTTGCCCTATTATTCTTGGTAGACCTTTCCTTAGAACGATTGATGCGATTATTGATATGAAGGAAGGGAATATTAGATTCCAATTTCCCTTAAAAAAGGCATGGAGCACTTTCCAAGAAAGAAAGTCAAATTACCTTATGAATCTATCATGCGTGCTACTTATGAATTTAATGCCAAAGATAACACTACTTAGATCTATCTTTGCTTTTATGCCTAGCTAGGGGCGTTAAACGATAGCGCTAGTTGGGAGGCAACCCAATTTTCTTTATGTCTTTTGTTTTCGCTCCTGTTTAGTAATAAATCTTGCATTTACCTTTGTCACGCCCAATATGCGACCCTATCCAAAAGGAACTCGAAGGTCCCACCAAGGATAGACCCGCATATTGAAACGCTTTTGCAAGGTGGATATCATTACATCAACATTACATAATAGGTGGGGATACATACAAGAGGCATACAATGCCACACAAATACAACAATACATCATACGTAAGAACAACATCCGACTACGGATGAAACACAAAAAGAAACTCAAACGACATCCACCCTGCTAGCCCAGGCTGCCAACCTGGAACCTATCCCCTGATCGAAGAAGAAGCAGAAGAAGAACTCCAAAACAAGCAAACATCGCTCTTACGTCATGATCATTGCAAAACCTGTACCTGCAACTGTTGTTGTAGTAATCTGTGAGCCACGAGGACTCAGCAATCCCATTACCATGGGTATCAAGACTAGCAAAGCTTAATGTGAAAGGAAGGGGTAAAGTGGTGAGGTTGCAGCAGAGACTAAGCATATATGGTGGCTAACATACGCAAATAAGAGCGAGAAGAGAACAAGCGGAATGGTCGTGAAGCTAGCAATGATCAAGAGGTGATCCTGAACACCTACTTACGTCAAACATAACCCAGAAACCGTGTTCACTTCCCGGACTCCGCCGAGAAGAGACCATCACGGCTACACACGCGGTTGATGCGTTTTAATTCGGATCTGGTGTCAAGTTATCTACAACTGGACATTAACAAATTCCCATCTGCCCATAACCGCGGGCACGGCTTTCGAAAGTTTAAACCCTACAGGGGTGTCCCAACTTAGCCCATGATAAGCTCTCGCGATCAACGAAGGATATACCTTCTCCCAGGAAGACCCGGTCAGACTCGGAATCCCGGTTTACAAGACATTTCGACAATGGTAAAACAAGACCAGCAAAGCCGCCCGATGCGCCGACAATCCCGATAGGAGCTGCACATATCTCGTTCTCAGGGCAACACCGGATGAGACTAGCTACGAGTAAAACCAACCCTCAAGTTGCCCCGAGGTGGCCCCGTAGGCAGCTCAGTTCGGACCAACACTTAGACAAGCACTGGCCCGGGGGGGCTGTAATAAAGATGACCCTCGGGTTAATTACTCCCAAGGGAAATGTAGGTGGTGGTGAGGCAAATGGTAAAACCAAGGTTGGGCCTTGCTAGAGGAGTTTTATTCAAAGCGAACTGTCAAGGGGGTCCCATAAATCACCCGACCGCGTAAGGAACGCAAAATCCGGGAACATAACACCGGTATGATGGAAACTAGGGCGGCAAGAGTGGAACAAAACACCAGGCATAAGGCCGAGTCTTCCACCCTTTACCAAGTATATAGATGCATTAATAATATAAGAGATATTGTGATATCCCAACATAACCCTGTTCACCATGGAGCAATCTTCAACTTCACCTGCAACTAACAACGCTATAAGAGGGGCTGAGCAAACTGGTAACATAGCCAAGCAACCGTTTGCTAGGAAGGGTGTCAAAGGTTAGAGGTTCATGGCAATTTGGGAGGCTTGACGAGCAAATGATAGGTAACGCAGCATACTGATAGAACGAAGCAACTAGCATAGCAATGATAGTAGTGAGATCCAGGGTAGCGGTCATCTTGCCTGAAATCCCGCAAGGAAGAAGAACGAGTCCATGAAGAAGATGAAGCCAGGAAGACGAACCAAACGTAGACGAACGAATCCTCACGATCGCAACGAAACGGGAACTATCGAGAAGAAGCACACAACATGGTAAACACACCACACATGGACAAGACATGATGCACAAACAAGTATGATGCATGACAAGGCTATATGAAGCTACTCATGGCAAGAGATGATGCATACAAGAGCAACACATCAAAGCAAGTTTAAATGAGGCCGGTAACAACATATAACAATTCTGGTAAGTCCTCATATGCATATTTCGAAATTGGTCCAGATCTGATTAAACCTTATATTCAAGTTGTTAAACAGCAAGTTAATATGCACCAAGATGATCTACACGAAATTCTAGTCAAGTTACATATAAAGTTCATTTAATTCGGAGCTACGGTCTAGAAGATATGAGCAAAACAAGTTAAGCATGGCATTGATGCAAAATGCATACAAACATCTAGCAAACACCTCAAAACATGAATGCAACATGATAATATGAAACTACATGCAAAATCAAGCAAGTTTCATATAGAGCACACTCAAAACGGAGCAACGGTGCAACACATTCACTCTATACAAGTTATAGCAACAATCTGTCCAAAACAGCAAGTAGGCATATTGCAAGCACCAAAACAACAAGCTACAGCATCTCAACGTAATAACAAAAGGCATGGGCATGAAGTACAGGTAAAGCATAACAAAACATGAACACTGAGCTATCTCCAGAAATCACTAGAACATGCTCCAAAACACATGGCAAGATTGCAAATAATAACAGTTTCAGTCATTAGCAGAAATAACATCAAGTTGCAATGTTTAGAGCTATCAAACAGCATGTTACAGGAACTTATCATGGCAAACAAAGGCATGGCATGAATCTACTAATTGCATAGAACAAAAGTCCCTTACTGGCCAAGAGCCAAAAGGAACAAAAAATATGATGGCACCCATGTAAACATGGCAAGTTATATGACAGATTCATACATTGCAGGAACAACAATAAGTAGGCATGTTGGTGAGCTTGAACCACTCACCACAAAGCAATACATGGCATGGCAAGGCATCCAACAGTAATAAGACATGTTTATGAAGCTAAGCATGGCAAGAGCATGATCATAGGGTTCATGTATCACTAGGAAATCACATGGCAAAACTGAACTTCATGTTAATAGGCTGATAGCAACATCATTTAGCAACTTTGGAGCAAGATATGAACAATCTACAGCAAGCTATAAATGCAACCAGGGGCATGAATGGATAGCTCATAACCATATGTACAAAACATCCTTACTGAAGTATCTCAAAATAAGCATGGATCTCTCTGTAGCATCAAGTTTACATGGCATAAAAATAACAGCAGAACAGGGACTGAAATCAGCAACATCACGAGGCCTAGTTTACATGCTTGTGCTAGTCACCACATTGATCACAAAAATACATGGCATACACCTCTGGAAAGATGGCATGGCATAGATCAAAACACATGTAGACATCAACCTCATAGGATGCACACATCAAAGATGGCAAAAATGACAAATGAGCATGTTATAACAGTTTCAGCAGATTAACAGCAACATGCACTCTTGCAATGATGATTCAGGCATCAAGATGACCTCAAATGAACATGATGCAATGGAATGAAATGAAGTACTCGTCGATACAAACAATTTGACATATAACACGCACGAAACAGAGCAGTATGCATGGAGATATGATACGATGAACATGGCATGATAATGTCAAAATACAGGGACTTACTGAAAACGGGGGCAACCTTCAGATCTGCACGAATAACGATGTGGCGGCGGATCTCGCTGGAACTTCGCCGGAGTTGACTGGAGAAGGACGTGGGGGCGCCGGAAGGACGGAGGAGGCCGGCGTGGGGGCGGATCTGGCCCGGACCGGCCGGATCCGGACGCGGCTGCGGACAGGGAGGCGGGGCGACACCGCTCTCCGGCGAGACGAACTCCGGCCGGCGAGGTGGCCGGGCGGCAGCGCGGACTCCGGCGCGGAGCTTCGGCCCAGGGGACGAGTCCAGCGGGGCGAGGGGCAGGGTGGCACCAGCGCC
>NC_041387.1:487359931-487366553 GCF_002162155.2 Triticum dicoccoides | reverse complement strand
GGGGCACGGTGGAGCAGGGCCACATGGCGCGGCGCCAGTGGCTGCGGGGGCGGCGGCGATTTCGTCCGGTGGCGGCGGACGTGTCCGGTGGCGGCGGAGGGCGATTTTTAGGGTTTGGATCCGGGATTAGAGGAGGGGTGCACATATTTATAGGTAGAGGGAGCTAGGAGAGTCCAAATGAGGTGCGGTTTTCGCCCACACGATCGTGATCGAACGACCGAGAGCATGGGGGGAGTTTGCTGGGTTTTGGGCCACTTTGGAAGGGGTGTTGGGCTGCAACAAAAGAGGGCTTTACGGCTACCCGGTTAACCGTTGGGGTACCAAACGACCTCCAAATGGCATGAAACTTGACAGGCGGTCTACCGGTGCTATACCAAGGCCGCTTGGCAAACCTCGGGCCATTCCGAGAAAGTTTAACACCCACTCACAATGAGAGACAAAAGGGGAACGCCGGAGGACATAGGAGTGCCGGATTGCAAAACGGACAACGGGGAAAATGCTCGGATGCATAAGACGAACACGTATGCGAAATGAAATGCACATGATGACATGGCAAAATGCGACACGCAAGCAAATGACATGGCAACAACGACGAATAACTGGCGGACACCTGGCGCAACGAATATGGGGCGTTACAACACTCCTCCACTAACAAGAGATCTCGTCCCGAGATCTTAGGACCGAGACGGAAGGGAAAAGGGATGAGTTGAAACAAGAACTCAAGAGAAGAAGCAAAGAATCGAGAGCACTCTAGAAGAAGAGAGGAACGACGAGAATGACGAGAATCGAAAGCTCACGGAATCAGATAGACTATGAAACCACTCCGGTTAGAACGAGATAAGAAACGAATAAGACTGAAAGGAATTAGGCAGCACTCCGACTAAAAATGAAAGGAATAGAACACGAACTCCAAGATGGGATGGCACTTGGTGAGATGAACAATGCAAAGTCTCCGGTAGAATTGAAAGAGTTAGCACCTCGGGAAGCAAGAAGAAGATACTTGAGCTCTTTCGATTAGGATCTTGATGAACTCTTTGGAGAAAGAATTAAATCATGAAGAACCACCATGAAGAACTCCGGTGACAAAAGGATGGTGAGATAGAATGAAGGATGAAAGAATAAGATGAGCGTTGTGATGATTCAGATGGAGTTTCGAGATGAGATCACTAAGGAAAAACTTGGAACTCCGGAAAAGAAAAATGAAAACACTTGGAACTAGAATTTATTCTTCAAGAACAAACTCTGAAGGAAAAGATTACTCACTTTGAGGAAATAAGAATAAGATTTATTGTATGCTTATCCTTCATCAAATTAAATTGATGACATTGATTTTTGCATATTACTTATTCTTCTTGAAAAGGATTGAGAAGTGGCATATCGCAAACTTGAGAAGGTCTTCATGAACCACCGGTAGGATTGGAAAGAACGAATGAATTAATATGATAACCAAAGGAAAGGAGTCTGAAGGAACCACCGTGAGAATTCGAAAATGACTGATGAAAGAATCGCTGGGAAGAATTAGAAGAACAAATAAGCTAGAGGGGATTTAGATGCCAGAGAACTGGAAGAACTCAAGCTGATTAAAGAACACTTGAAGGAAGCACCGAGATAAATAGAGAACGATGACTGGAATGATGGTCTCCGGTGAAATGAAAAGAAATCAACTCCTAAAATACTCCGGATGGGTAAGAAAGAATATCTAACAAACTGAAATAATACGAGAGGATAACATGAAGCTAGAACCACGAAACTTCGGGAGAACGGGCAAGATTTAGAGGAAAAACTCTTCTTCGGTCTTCAAATGACGACGGAAAACACCATCAAAAATTACTGAGATACTCCGGCAGAATGAAAGAAACGAAGAGGTTGAGCCAATCATGAAAATGATTTGAAATCGATCTTGACAAGGCATGTGACTGATGGAATCCATTCTTACGTCACACTTGAAAAGAAATAGGAATGGCTCCGGAATAATTAGAAGACTCAGGTAAGATCCTGGAAAAAGACCTGTGGGTTAGGGCCCATTAAAAGAAAACACCATTGAAAAGGATTGTTGAAAACATAGATGATGCAACAGAACAATTGAAATATTTGAATGAGGTGACAACCTCGAATTAGTTGGAACACAGACGAATCTCCTGAGATGTCTTGAACACTCCGGAAGGATAAACTGGCGAGAGGCAAACGAGCAAGGGGAAAACATTTGAGCCGAGGAAAGAATATAATCACTACCGAAAAACTTGAATTGAATCCACCGGAAAAGAAAAAGAGATGAAGAATGACGAACGAGATGAGAATTCACCGGTTGAAATAATTGAGGGAAGACTGAAGAGGCTCCGCATGAAAGAAATAGCTTCTCGAATAGATGCTCAGACTGCGGGAAGAAAAGGGGTGGTAGGGCGGGAAAAACAAAGGCAACTTGGAAGGGGAAACCGACGAATAACTTGAAGAGAAAACACCGGTTGAAATAATTGAGGAAAGAAAGCAAAGACTTCGCACGAGTAGGATGGATACTCGATTACAGACTCCGGCTCCGAGAGGAAGAAGGGTGGGCGGGTGGGAAAAGAAAACAACTGAGGATTGAACTTGGCGAAGAAGAAGAGGCTCGAGTCAACTTGACGAGAAATGCACCGGATAAAAGAGCTGAGAACCAACGAACGAATAACTAACCGTGTGATCCTCAAGAAAAATTTGAAGGGGAAGAGGAGTAATTCAGAACACCTACGTCAAGATTCCTGACCAGAGCGACGAAGGGGCTGAGGAGTAAAAAGAAATCCTACTCTCCGATATAACTAGACTCAGAAAACAGTTTTCTTCTAGACTCAACAACGGCCAAACTACACGATCAAACGAGGGGGGGCTCCTAAGGTCGGTCGAGGCTCTGATACCAACTTGTCACGCCCAATATGCGACCCTATCCAAAAGGAACTCGAAGGTCCCACCAAGGATAGACCCGCATATTGAAACGCTTTTGCAAGGTGGATATCATTACATCAACATTAGATAATAGGTGGGGATACATACAAGAGGCATACAATGCCACACGAATAGAACAATACATCATACGTAAGAACAACAACCGACTACGGATGAAACACAAACAGAAACTCAAACGACATCCACCCTGCTAGCCCAGGCTGCCGACCTAGAACCTATCCCCTGATCGAAGAAGAAGCAGAAGAAGAACTCCAAAACAAGCAAACATCGCTCTCACGTCATGATCATCGCAAAACCTGTACCTGCAACTGTTGTTGTAGTAATCTGTGAGCCACGAGGACTCAGCAATCCCATTACCATGGGTTTCAAGACTAGCAAAGCTTAATGGGAAAGGAAGGGGTAAAGTGGTGAGGTTGCAGCAGCGACTAAGCATATATGGTGGCTAACATACGCAAATAAGAGCGAGAAGAGAACAAGCGGAACGGTCGTAAAGCTAGCAATGATCAAGAGGTGATCCTGAACACCTACTTACGTCAAACATAACCCAGAAACCGTGTTCACTTCCCGGACTCCACCGAGAAGAGACCATCACGGCTACACACGCGGTTGATGCGTTTTAATTCGGATCTGGTGTCAAGTTATCTACAACCAGACATTAACAAATTCCCATCTGCCCATAACCGCGGGCACGGCTTTCGAAAGTTTAAACCCTACAGGGGTGTCCCAACTTAGCCCATGATAAGCTCTCGCGATCAACGAAGGATATACCTTCTCCCAGGAAGACCCGATCAGACTCGGAATCCCGGTTTACAAGACATTTTGACAATGGTAAAACAAGACCAGCAAAGCCGCCCAATGCGCCGACAATCCTGATAGGAGCTGCACATATCTCGTTCTCAGGGCAACACCGGATGAGACTAGCTACGAGTAAATCCAACCCTCAAGTTGCCCCGAGGTGGCCCCGCAGGCAGCTCAGTTCGGACCAACACTTAGACAAGCACTGGCATGGGGGGGCTATAATAAAGATGACCCTCGGGTTAATTACTCCCAAGGGAAATGTAGGTGGTGGTGAGGCAAATGGTAAAACCAAGGTTGGGCCTTGCTAGAGGAGTTTTATTCAAAGCGAACTGTCAAGGGGGTCCCATAAATCACCCGACCGCGTAAGGAACGCAAAATCCGGGAACATAACACCGGTATGACGGAAACTAGGGCGGCAAGAGTGGAACAAAACACCAGGCATAAGGCCGAGTCTTCCACCCTTTACCAAGTATATAGATGCATTAATAACATAAGAGATATTGTGATATCCCAACATAACCCTGTTCACCATGGAGCAATCTTCAACTTCACCTGCAACTAACAACGCTATAAGAGGGGCTGAGCAAAGCGGTAACATAGCCAAGCAACGGTTTGCTAGGAAGGGTGTCAAAGGTTAGACGTTCATGGCAATTTGGGAGGCTTGACGAGCAAATGATAGGTACCGCAGCATAGCGATCGAACGAAGCAACTAGCATAGCAATGATAGTAGTGAGATCCAGGGGAGCGGTCATCTTGCCTGAAATCCCGCAAGGAAGAAGAACGAGTCCATGAAGAAGATGAAGCCAGGAAGACGAACCAAACGTAGACGAACGAATCCTCACGATCGCAACAAAACGGGAACTATCGAGAAGAAGCACACAACATGGTAAACACACCACACATGGACAAGACATGATGCACAAACAAGTATGATGCATGACAAGGCTATATGAAGCTACTCATGGCAAGAGATGATGCATACAAGAGCAACACATCAAAGCAAGTTTAAATGAGGCCGGTAACAACATATAACAATTCTGGTAAGTCCTCATATGCATATTTCGAAATTGGTCCAGATCTGATTAAACCTTATATTCAAGTTGTTAAACAGCAAGTTAAGATGCACCAAGATGATCTACACGAAATTCTAGTCAAGTTACATATAAAGTTCATTTAATTCGGAGCTACAGTCTAGACGATATGAGCAAAACAAGTTAAGCATGGCATTGATGCAAAATGCATACAAACATCAAGCAAACACCTCAAAACATGGATGCAACATGATAATATGAAACTACATGCAAAATCAAGTAAGTTTCATATAGAGCACACTCAAAACGGAGCAACGGTGCAACACATTCACTCTATACAAGTTATAGCAACAATCTGTCCAAAACAGCAAGTAGGCATATTGCAAGCACCAAAACAACAAGCTACAGCATCTCAACGTAATAACAAAAGGCATGGGCATGAAGTACAGGTAAAGCATAACAAAACATGAACACTGAGCTATCTCCAGAAATCACTAGAACATGCTCCAAAACACATGGCAAGATTGCAAATAATAACAGTTTCAGTCATTAGCAGAAATAACATCAGGTTGCAATGTTTAGAGCTATCAAACAGCATGTTACAGGAACTTATCATGGCAAACAAAGGCATGGCATGAATCTACTAATTGCATAGAACAAAAGTCCCTTACTGACCAAGAGCCAAAAGGAACAGAAAATATGATGGCACCCATGTAAACATGGCAAGTTATATGACAGATTCATACATGGCAGGAACAACAATAAGTAGGCATGTTGGTGAGCTTGAACCACTCACCACAGATCAATACATGGCATGGCAAGGCAACCAACACTAAGAAGACATGTTTATGAAGCTAAGCATGGCAAGAGCATGATCATAGGGTTCATGTATCACTAGGAAATCACATGGCAAAACTGAACTTCATGTTAACAGGCTGACAGCAACATTATTTAGCAACTTTGGAGAAAGATATGAACAATCTATAGCAAGCTATAAATGCAACCAGGGGCATGAATGGATAGCTCATAACCATATGTACAAAACATCCTTACTGAAGTATCTCAAAATAAGCATGGATCTTTCTGTAGCATCAAGTTTACATGGCATAAAAATAACATCAGAACAGGGACTGAAATCAGCAACATCACGAGGCCTAGTTTACATGCTTGTGCTAGTCACCACATTGATCACAAAAATACATGGCATACACCCCTGGAAAGATGGCATGGCATAGATCAAAACACATGTAGACATCAACCTCATAGGATGCACACATCAAACATGACAAAAATGACAAATGAGCATGTTATAACAGTTTCAGCAGATTAACAGCAACATGCACTCTTGCAACAATGATTCAGGCATCAAGATGACCTCAAATGAACATGATGCAATGGAATGAAATGAAGTACTCGTCGACGCGAACAATTTGACATATAACACGCATGAAACGGAGCAGTATGCATGGAGATATGATGCGATGAACATGGCATGATAATGTCAAAATACAGGGACTTGGTGAAAACGGGGGCAACCTTCAGATCTGCACGGATAACGATGCGGCGGCGGATCTCGCCGAAACTTCGCCGGAGTTGACCGGAGAAGGACGTGGGGGCGCCGGAATGACGGAGGAGGCCGGCGTGGGGGCGGATCTGGCCCGGACCGACCGGATCCGGACGCTGCTGCGGACAGGGAGGCGGGGCGACGCCGCTTTAGGGCGAGACGAACTCCGGCCGGCGAGGTGACCGGGCGGCGGCGCGGACTCCGGCGCGGAGCTTCGGCCCAGGGGACGAGTCCGGCGGGGCGAGGGGCAGGGCGGCACCGGCGCCGATGGTGGAGGCGCGGGAGGGCGCGA
>NC_041387.1:487316176-487359277 GCF_002162155.2 Triticum dicoccoides | reverse complement strand
GGCGGGGGCCGGAAGCGGGCCTCGGCGGGCCGGCGGCGGGGCGCGGTGGAACAGGGCCACATGGCGCGGCGCCAGTGTCTGCGGGGGCGGCAGCGATTTCGTCCGGTGGCGGCGGACGTGTCCGGTGGCGGCGGAGGGCGATTTTTAGGGTTTGGATCCGGCATTAGAGTCCAAATGAGGTGCGGTTTTCGCCCACACGATCGTGATCGAACGACCGAGAGCATGGAGGGGAGTTCGCTGGGTTTTGGGCCACTTTGGAAGGGGTGTCGGGCTGCAACAAAAGAGGGCTTTACGGCTACCCGGTTAACCGTTGGGGTACCAAACGACCTCCAAATGGCATGAAACTTGACAGGCGGTCTACCGGTGCTGTACCAAGGCCGCTTGGCAAACCTCGGGCCATTCCGAGAAAGTTTAACACCCACTCACAATGAGAGACAAAAGGGGAACGCCGGAGGACATAGGAGTGCCGGATTGCAAAACGGACAACGGGGAAAATGCTCGGATGCATGAGACGAACACGTATGCGAAATGAAATGCACATGATGACATGGCAAAATGCGACACGCAAGCAAATGACATGGCAACAACGACGAATAACTGGCGGACACCTGGCGCAACGAATCCGGGGAGTTACAACCTTCTGTTTAGATGTGTTTTTATCTTTTATTTAGTGTTTGTGCCAAGTAGAACCTATAGGATAACCTACGATGATAGTTGATTTGATTCTGCTGAAAAACAGAAACTTTGCACGCACAAATATAATTTTGTTAAATTACAGGAACGTGCTTTTGCGTTGATTCTTTTTGATTCTGTTCAATAAACAAATTTTCCAGGACTTCCTATTTTGGTAGGATTTTTAGAGTTCCAGAAGTTTGAGTTAGTTACAGATTGCTACAGACTGTTCTGTTTTTGACAGATTCTGTTTTTCGTGTGTTGTTTGCTTATTTCAATGCATCTATGGCTAGTAAATTAGTTTATAAACCATAAGGAAGTTGGAATACAGTAGGTTTAACACCAAAATAAATAAATAATGAGTTCATTACAGTACCTTATGTGGTGGTTTTGTTTTCTTTCACTAAGGGAGCTTATAAGATTTCCTGTTGAGTTTTGTGTTGTGAAGTTTTCAAGTTTTGGGTAAAGCCTTTGTGGAGTATGGAATAAGGAGTGGCAAGAGCCTAAGCTTGGGGATGCCCAAGGCACCCCGAAGATATTCAAGAATAGCCAAAAGCCTAAGCTTGGGGATGCCCCGGGAAGGCATCCCCTCTTTCATCTTCGTTCATTGGTAACTTTACTTGGAGCTATATTTTTATTCGCCACATGATATGTGTTTTTCTTGGAGCATCGTGTATTATATTAGTCTTTGCTTTTTAGTTTACCACAATCATCCTTGCTGTACACACCTTTTGGGAGAAGCCTATTTGATTAGAATTTGCTAGAATACTCTATGTGCTTCACTTATATCTTTTGAGCTTGATAGTTTTTGCTCTAGTGCTTCACTTATATCTTTTAGAGCACGGTGGTATCTTAATTTTGAAGAAATTGATAGTCTCTCATGCTTCACTTATATCTTTTTGAGAGTCTTTTAGAACAGCATGGTTTTTTCTATGGTCATAAAGTTGGTCCTAGAATGATGATCATCCAAGTTGAGTATAATAAAAACTATCATAGAAAGTGAATTGGATGCTATGATCAATTTGATGCTTGATAATTGTTTTGAGATATGGAGGTAGTAATATTAGAGTTATGCTAGTTGGGTGATTATGAATTTAAAGAAGGGTTTTTTACATATGTATCCCCAACTCGAACCAACTACTCACATTTGCCCCTAATTTTGAAGTGTGCTCAAATTTGCCCCTCAGCCGTTAAGTGCACATATAGAAATGCCCTTCCGTGTCGTTTCCGTCCGGTCAAAGGGGTTTGACCGCTATTTGAACGTTTGCTGGACAATTTGCCCCTAACTCCATGTATCACTTACAGGTGGGACCAACTCCTCTAAATAATAAATGGAAAACTCTTTCTCTCACTCACCCCCCTCTATCACTTACAAGTGGACCCAACCGACATAATAAAAATATAAAAACTTTCTCCCTCACAGCCCCCCTCTCTCTCACAGCCCCCCACTGCCAGGGTCAACACCGGCCCTTGACTAGTCATGGCGAGGCTTGGCGGCTCCGATGGCCGTCGCCGACGAGGGCCGGGCGCGCCTGCATGTGAGGGCCACAAGGCAGGCGCTAGGTGGTCTGGCGGGGCGGGGGGTGGAGGTCAAGGCGGACGGCGGCGTATGGCGGTGCCATGGACGGGGACGGTTTTGACACAACTCTGCCGCCCGTAGCTATCGTCGAAGCCGATGCTCCCGTGCCACTCCAACAAGCGTTTAGTGGTCTACGTGATCTGCAACTCCATTCGGCCCACTCCCCAAGCCTCCTCCTCTCCTGTAACGAGTGCTCAAAGTACGCCTGAGAGCGTCTAGAGCTTCTGCCAAGGACGTTGTTGCTAGCCACCGTGGCCGGAGGCCAGATAGAGAGGTACGAGCATGTCTATGAGCTCCGTCTTGCACCTCTCCTCCAGCATGCACATTCAATTGGGCCTGGGGCCACCTATACATGATGCACGGGAGGTCGAGATCTGCCACGGCCGTCGCTCTTCCCCTCCTAAATTCGGCTGCCCCGATCCCCCCTTGACCTACCCGACCACTGTGTCGTCATCGTGGAAAGCTTGCGCCCCTACATCCATCTTCCCGCACTCGATTCCGTGCCCGGAGCGCACTGCCCGAAGCAGACCGCCATGACCGAGCTCGGCTAGCTCGGCCGTGCGGCCTCCTCCCGCGGACAGCATGCCTGCCGCGCCCAGCATGCCTACCATGCCTGACGCGGCTACACGGCGTGCCTTGCGCTCTCCTCCTGCGGCTATCCGCCCCCTACGGCGAGCCACCGGCGAGCTCAGCCTCTCACGCACGGGCACACAAGGACCGACGTTGACCCTGACAGTGGGTCCTGTGGCCCACATGTTAGGCAGAGTGAGAGTGAGAGGTAATGAGAGAGGGAGAGAATTTTTTTTATATGTAAGGAAGGAGGGGCAAAAATGTCAAAGAAACGGCACGGGAGCAGTCAAACAACCTTGACTGGACGGAAACGGCACGGAGGGGCATTTCTGTAAGGGCACATAACGGCGGAGGGGCATTTTTGAGCAGGCTTTCGAATTAGGGGTATATCTGATTAGGTGGTTCGAGTTAGGGACAGAAATGCAAAGGGCCCTTTAAAGAATGCTTGTGTTGAAGTTTGTGATTCCCGTAGCATGCACGTATAGTGAACCGCTTTGTGATGAAGTTGGAGCACAATTTTATTTATTGATTGTCTTCCTTATGAGAGGCGGTCGGGGATGAGCGATGGTCTTTTCCTACCAATCTATCCCCCTAGGAGCATGCACGTAGTGCTTTGGTTTTTGATGACTTCTAAATTTTTGCAATAAGTGCATGAGTTCTTTTGATTAATGTTGAGTCCATAGATTATACACACCCTTTCACCCTTCCACCATTGCTAGCCTCTCTTGTACCATGCAACTTTCGCCGGTACCATACACCCACCATACTCCTTCCTCAAAACATCCACCAAACCTACCTATTATGGCATTTCCATAGCCATTCCGAGATATATTGCCATGCAACTTTCCACCGTTCCGTTTATTATGACATGTTCCTTTATTGTCATATTGCTCTTTGCGTGATCATGTAGTTGACATCGTATTTGTGGCAAGGCCACCTTCATAAATTTCATACATGTCACTCTTGATTCATTGCATATCCCGGTACACCGCTGAAGGCATACATATAGAGTCATATCTTGTTCTAGCTTTGAGTTGTAAATCCATAAAAGTGTGATGATCTTCATTATTAGAGCATTGTCCTAGTGAGGAAAGGATGATGAAGACTATGATTCCCCCACAAGTCGGGATGAGACTTTGGACTTTACAAAAAGAAAAAAAAAGAAAGAGAAAAAATAAAAAAAGGGAGAAAGGCCAAAAAAAAGAGGCCAAAGAAAAAAAATAAAATGAGAGAAAAAGAGAGAAGGGACAATGCTACTATCTCTTTTTCCACACTTGTGCTTCAAAGTAGCACCATGATCTTCATGATAGAGAGTCTCATATGTTGTCACTTCCATATACTAGTGGGAATTTTTCATTATAGAACTTGGCTTGTATATTCCAATGATGGGCTTCCTCAAAATACCCTAGGTCTTCGTGAGTAAGTGAGTTGGATGCACACCCACTTAGTTTCTTTTGTTGAGCTTTCATATATTTATAGCTCTAGTGCATCCGTTGCATGGCAATCCCTACTCACTCACATTGATATCTATTAATGGGCATCGCCATAGCCCGTTGATACACCTAGTTGATGTGAGACTATCTTCTCCTTTTTTGTCTTCTCCACAACCACCATTCTATTCCACATATAGTGCTATGTCCATGGCTCACGCTCATGTATTGCGTGAAAGTTGAAAAAGTTTGAGATTATTAAAGTATGAAACAATTGCTTGGCTTGTCATGGGGTTGTGCATGATTAAATACTTTGTGTGATGAAGATAGAGCAATAGCCAGACTATATGATTTTGTAGGGATAACTTTCTTTGGCCATGTTATTTTGAGAAGACATGATTACTTTGATTAGTATGCTTGAAGTGTTACTATTTCTCTTATGTCAATATGAACTTTTATTTTGTATTCATTTGGATCTGAACATTCATGCCACAATAAAGAAAATTACATTATGAATTATGCTAGGTAGCATTCCACATCAAAAATTCTCTTTTTATCATTTACCTACTCGAGGAAGAGCAGGAATTAAGCTTGGGGATGCTTGATACGTCTCCAACGTATCTATAATTTTTTATTGTTCCATGCTATTATATTACCCCTTTTGGATGTTTATGGGCCTTATTTTACACATTTATATCATTTTTGGGACTAACCTACTAACCCGGAGGCCCAGCCCATATTGTTGTTTTTTTGCCTATTTCAGTATTTCAAAGAAAAGGAATATCAAACGGAGTCCAAACGGAATGAAACCTTCGGAAGTGTGATTTTTGGAACGAACGTGATCCGGAGAGCTTAGAGTGCAAGTCAAGAAGCAGTCGAGGGCTCCACGAGATAGGAGGGCCCCCCCCCTTGTAGGGTGCGCCCCCTGTCTTTTGGGCCCCTCGGGCGGCCACCGACGTACTTCTTCCTCCTATATATACCTACGTACCCTGAAACCGTCCAAGGGCACCACGAAACACAATTTCCACCGCCGTAACCTTCTGTATCCACGAGATCCCATCATGAAGCCTTCGCCGGCACTCTGCCGGAGGGGGAATCAACCACGGAGGGCTTCTACATCAACATCCTTGCCCCTCCTATGAGTTGTGAGTAGTTTACCACAGACCTATGGGTCCATAGTTATTAGCTAGATGGCTTCTTCTCTCTTTTTGGATCTCAATACAATGTTCTCCCCCTCTCTTGTGGAGATCTATTTGATGTAAACTCTTTTTGCAGTGTGTTTGTCGAGATCCGATGAATTGTGGGTTTATGATCAAGTTTATCTATGAATAATATTTGAATCTTCTCTGAATTCTTTTATGTATGATTGAGTTATCTTTGCAAGTCTCTTTGAATTATTAGTTTGGTTTGGCCTACTAGATTGGTCTTTCTTGCCATGGGAGAAGTGCTTAGCTTTGGGTTCAATCTTGCGGTGTCCTTACCCAGTGACAGAAAGGGTTGCAAGGCACGTATTGTATTGTTGCCATCGAGGATAACAAGATGGGGTTTATATCATATTGCTTGAGTTTATCCCTCTACATCATGTCATCTTGCTTAATGCGTTACTCTGTTCTTATGAACTTAATACTCTAGATGCAGGCAGGAGTCGGTCGATGTGTGGAGTAATAGTAGTAGATGCAGGCAGGAGTCGGTCTACTTGTTATGGACGTGATGCCTATATACATGATCATGCCTAGATAATCTCATAACTATGCGCTTTTCTATCAATTGCTCGACAGTAATTTGTTCACCCACCGTAATACTTATGCTATCTTGAGAGAAGCCTCTAGTGAAACCTATGGCCCCCGGGTCTATCTCTTATCATATTTGCTTTCAATCTAATTTTATTTGCATCTTTACTTTTGGCATCTATATTATAAAATACCAAAAATATATTTATCTTATCATACTATCTTTATTAGATCTCTCTTTCGCAAGTGGCCGTGAAGGGATTGACAACCCCTTTATTGCGTTGGTTGTGAGTTCTCAGTTTGTTTGTGTAGGTGCATGGGACTTTTGAGGAGCCTCCTACTAGATTGATACCTTGGTTCTCAAAAGCTGAGGGAAATACTTACGCTACACTTGCTGCATCACCCTCTCCTCTTCGAGGAAAACCAACGCAAACTCAAGACGTAGCAATGATCACTATCCCAAACTCCCTCTACCTTCGGGATTAGTGTTTATCCTAAATAAATGTTATTTGGTGTTTGCATTGAGCATGACTATGATTAAATCATGTTTATTGCAATACGATTATTCATTTAAGTCAGAGAATAATTGTTGTTCTGTTCACATGAATAAAACCTGCTATGGTCATACACCCAATGTAAATGGTTTATTGAATCTCGATTGTAGTGATACACATATTCATAATAATGATGCCAAAATATGCGAAGTTGATAATGATAGTGCAACATATTTGTGGCACTGCCGTTTAGGTCATATTGGTGTAAAGCGCATGAAGAAACTCCATGCAGATGGGCTTTTGGAATCACTTTATTATGAATCATTTGATGCTTGCGAACCATGCCTTATGGGCAAGATGACTAAAACTCCATTCTTCGGAACAATGGAGCGAGTTGATGACTTATTGGAAATAGTACATACTGATGTATGCAATCCGATGAGTGTTGAAACACACGGCGGGTATCGTTATTTTTTGACCTTCACAGGTGATTTGAGTAGATATGGGTATATCTACTTGAATAAACTCAAGTCTGAAACATTTGAAAAGTTCAAAGAATTTCATAGTGAAGTGGAGAATCATCGTAACAAGAATATAAAGTTTCTACAATCTGATCGTGGAGGCGAATATTTGAGTTACGAGTTTGGCCTTTATTATGAACAATGTGGAATAGTTTCACAACTCACGCCACCTGGAACACCACAGCGTAATGGTGTGTCCGAACATCGTAATAGTACTTTATTAGATATGGTGCGTTCAATGATGTCTCTTACCAATTTACCACTATCGTTTTGGGGTTATGCATTAGAGACAGTTGCATTCACGTTAAATAGGGCACCGTTTAAATCCGTTGAGACGACATCGTATGAACTATGGTTTGGCAAGAAACCTAAGCTATTGTTTCTTAAAGTTTGGGGATGCAACACTTATATCAAAAGGCTTCAGCCTGATAAGCTCAAACCTAAATCGAAGAAGTGTGTCTTCATAGAATATCCTAAGGAAACTATTGGTTACACCTTCTACCATAGATCCAAAGGCAAGATCTTTGTTGCTAAGAATGGGTCCTTTATAGAGGAGTTTCTCTCGAAAGAAGTGAGTGGGAGGAAAGTAGAACTTGATGAGGTAATTGTACCTTCTCTTGAATTGGAAAGTAGCACATCACAAAAAACCATTCCCGTGATGCCTACACCAACTAGAGAGGAAGCTAATGATGATGATCATAAAACTTTAGATCAAGTTACTACTGAACTTCGCAAGTCAACCAGAACACGTTCCGCACCAGAGTGGTACGGTAATCATGTCATTGAAGTCATGTTACTAGACTCAGGCGAACCTACGAACTATGAAGAAGCTATGATGAGCCCAGATTCTGACAGATGACTTGAAGCCATGAAATCTGAGATAGGATCCATGTATGAGAACAAAGTGTGGACTTTGGTGGACTTGACCGATGATCGGCAAGCCAGAGATAATAAATGGATTTTCAAGAAGAAGACAGACGCTGATGGTAATGTTACTGTCTACAAAGCTCGACTTGTCGCAAAAGGTTTTCGACAAGTTCAAGGGGTTGACTACGATGAGACTTTCTCACCCGTAGCGATGCTTAAGTCTGTCCGAATCATGTTAGCAATTGCCGCATTTTATGAAATTTGGCAAATGGATGTCAAAACTGCAATCCTTAATGGATTTCTTAAAGAAGAGTTGTATATGATGCGACCAGAAGGTTTTGTCGGTCCTAAAGGTGCTAACAAAATGTGCAAGCTCCAGCAAACCATCTATGGACTGGTGCAAGCATCTCAGAGTTGGAATATACGCTTTGATGAGGTGATCAAAGCATATGGTTTTATGCAGACTTATGGTGAAGCCTGTATTTACAAGAAAGTGAGTGGGGGCTCTGTAGCTTTTCTGATATTATATGTGATGACATATTGTTGCTTGGAAATGATATAGAATTCTAGATAGCATAAAAGGATACTTGAATAAGATTTTTTTTTCATAAAAGACCTCGGTAAAGTTACTTATGTATTGGGCATCAAGATCTATAAAGATAGATCGAGACGCTTAATAGGACTTTCACAAAGCACACACCTTGACAAAGATTTTGAAGGAGTTCAAAATGGATCAGTCAAAGAAGGAGTTCTAGCCTATATTGTAAAGTGTGAAGTTGAGTAAGACTCAAAGCCCGACCACAGCAAAAGATAGAAAGAGAATGAAAGTCATTCCCTATGCCTCAGCCATAGGTTCTGTAAAGTATGGCATGTTGTGTACAAGACCTATTGTGTGCCTTGCTATGAGTTTGGCAAGGGGGTACAATAGTGATCCATGAGTAGATCACTGGATAACGGTCAAAATTATCCTTGGAGGACTAAGGAAATGTTTCTTGGTTATGGAGGTGATAAAGGGTTCACCGTAAAGGGTTACGATGATGCAAGCTTTAACACTAATCTAGATGACTCTAAGTCTCAATATGGATACATATTGAAAGTTGGAGCAATTAGCTAGAGTAGCACCATGCAGAGCATTGTAGACATAGAAATTTGCAAATATACATACTAATCTGAATGTGACAGAATCGTTGACTAAACTTTTCTCACAAGCAAAACATGATCACACCTTATACTATTTGGATGTTAATCACATGGCGATGTGAACTAGATTATTGACTCTAGTAAACCCTTTGGGTGATGGTCACATGGCGATGTGAAATATGGGTGTTAATCACATGATGATGTGAACTATTGGTGTTAAATCACATGGCGATGTGAACTAGATTATTGACTCTAGTGCAAGTGGGAGATTGAAGGAAATATGCCCTAGAGGCAATAATAAAGTTATTATTTTACATTTCCTTATTCGTGATAAAGGTTTATTACTCATGCTAGAATTGTATTGATTGGAAACTTAAATACATGTGTGAATACATAAACAAATACCATGTCCCCAGTAAGCCTCTACTAGACTAGCTCGTTGAACAAAGATGGTTAAGGTTTCCTAACCATGGACATGTGTTGTCATTTGATAACGGGATCATATCATTAGGAGAATTATGTGATGGATAAGACCCACCTGTTAGCTTAGCATACTGATCATTCAGTTTTATTGCTATTGCTTTCTTCATGTCAAATACATATTCCTTCGACTATGAGATTATGCAACTCCCGGATACCGGAGGAATGCCTTGTGTGCTATCAAATGTCACAATGTAACTGGGTGATCATAAAGATGCTCTACAGGTATCTCCGAAGGTGTTTGTTGAGTTGGCATAGATCGAGATTAGGATTTGTCACTCCGAGTATCGGAGAGGTATCTCTGGGCCCTCTCGGTAATACACATCATAAGATTGCAAGCAATGACTAAGGAGTTAGTCACGAGGTGATGTATTACGGAATGAGTAAAGAGACTTGCCGGTAACGAGATTGAACTAGGTATGAATATACCGACGATCGAATCTCGGGCAAGTAACATACCGATAGACAAAGGGAATTACGTATGTTGTCATAACGGTTCGACTGATAAAGATCTTCGTAGAATATGTAGGAGCCAATATGGGCATCCAGGTTCTGCTATTGGTTATTGGCCGAAGAGGTGTCTCGGTCATGTCTACATAGTTCTCGAACCCGTAAGGTCTGCACGCTTAACGTTCGTTGACGATATAGTGTTATATGAGTTATATGATTTGGTGACTGAATGTTGTTTGGAGTCCCGGATGAGATCACAGACATGACGAGGAGTCTCGAAATGGCCGAGAGGTAAAGATTGATATATAGGACGATGGTATTTGGACACTGGAAGTGTTTCGGAGGGTACTGGGTACTTAACGGGTCACCGGAAAGGAGTTTCGGGCACCCCCGGCAAAGATATGGGCCTAATGGGACAAAGGGGGAACAAAACAGCCCCTGGTGCGCCCCTTCTTTGGACAGCAAGCCCTAAGGGAAGGGAAGGGGGAGGGATATCCCCTCGTGCCTTTCCCTCTCATGGGAGAAAGGAAAGGGGCCGGGGGGCGCCACCCTCCCCTGCCTTTCCTCCACACCTATATAAGCTAGGGGGCGCGGCTTGGGAGGGACTCCAAGTAGGATTCCTCCTACTTGGGCGCCTCCTTTGGCTGCTCCTCCCTCCCACCTATATATATGTGGGAGGGGCGCCTAGCACACAACAGACAATTGCCTAGCTGTGCGTGGCGCCCACCTCCATCGTTTACAACCCTGGACATTTTCCATAGTGCTTAGGCAAAGCCCTGCGGAGATCACTTCACCATCACCGTCACCACGCCGTCGTGCTGTCAGAACTCATCCACTACCTCAGCGTCCTGCTGGATCAAGAAGGCGCGAACGTCATCGAGCTGAACGTGTGTTGAATGCGGAGGTGTCGTACATTCGGTACTCGATCGGTTGGACCGCAAAGAAATTTTGACTACATCAATCGCGTTGTGAAACGCTTTCGCTTACGGTCTACGAGGGTACGTAGACACACTCTCCCCTCTCATTGCTATGCATCTCCTGGATAGATCTTGCGTGAGCATAGGATTTTTTTTGTTTTCATGCAATGTTCCCCAACAGCGTGTCCCTGTCAAAAGGTGTGTACAGCAAGGATGATTATGGCAAACTAAAAAGCAAAGACTCATATCATACAATACGCTCCAAGCAAACTACATATCATGTGGTGAATAAAAATAGAGCCTCAAGTAAATTTACCGATGGAAAGAAGACGAAAGAGGGGATGCCATCCGGGGCATCCCCAAGCTTAGATGCTTGGTTGTCGTTTAATATTACCTTGGGGTACCTTGGGCATACCCAAGCTTAGTGTCCTGCCACTCCTTATTCCATAGTCCATCAAATCTCTACCCAAAACTTGAAAACTTCACAACACAAAACTCAACAGAAAACTCATGAGATCCGTTAGTATAAGAAAATAAATCACCACTTTTTGGTACTGTTGTTAACTCATTCTTTATTTATATTGGTGTTATATCTAATGTATTCCAACTTTTCCATGGTTCATACCCCCCGATACTACCCATAGATTCATCAAAATAAGCAAACAACACATAGAAAATATAATCTGTCAAAAACAGAACAGTCTGTAGCAATCTGTAACTTCGTATACTTCTGTAACTCTATAAATTCTGAAAAATTAGGACAACCTGGGAAATTTGTATATCAATCTTTTGTAAAAAATTCAGATCAAAATCACATTTGTGCAATTTTTCAAAATTGTTTTACTGGGTGCAAAAGTTTTTGTTTTCACCAAGATCAAATCAACTATCAACATAAGCCATCCCAAAGGTATTACTTGGCTCAAACACTAATTGAAACATCAAAACACAATTATTACAGAAGTAATAATGTGTATTTATTGAAAATACAGAACCAAAAACAAAAGACATAAAAATAAAATTGGGTTGCCTCCCAACAAGCGCTATTGTTTAATGCCCCTAGCTAGGCATAAAACAAAGATCTAGGTATTGTCATCTTTGGTATGCAATCCATAAGTAGCCCTCATAATAGATTCATATGACAACTTAATTTTTTTCTTGGAAAGTGTTCCATGCCCTTCCTTATTGAAATCTAATGTTTCCTTCTTTCATATCAATAATTGCACCAATTGTTCTAAGGAAAGGTCTGCCAACAATAATAGGACATGTAGGATTGCAATCTATATCAAGCACAGTAAAATCTACGGGCACATAATTCCTATTTGCAACAATGAGAACATCATTAATCCTTCTCATAGGTTTCTTAATAGTGGAATCCGCTAGATGCAAATTCAAAGAACACTCATCAAAATCACGAAACCTAACACATCACATAAAGCTTTTGGAATCGTGGAAACGCTAGCACCCAAATCACACAAAGAAAAACACTCATAATATTTAATTTTAATCTTAATAGTAGGTTCCTACTCATCATAAATCTTTCTAGGGATAGAAACTTCCAACTCAAGTTTTTCTTCAAAGGATTTCATCATAGCATCAATGATATGTTTAGTAAAAGCTTTATTTTGATTATAAGCATGAGGAGAATTCAACATGGATTGCAACAAGGAAATACAATCTATCAAAGAACAATTATCATAATTAAAGTCCTTGAGATCCAAAAGAGTGGGTTCATCGCTAAAAGTTTTGACCTCTCCAATCCCACTTTCATCAATTTTTGCATAAAGATCCTTAAACTCTGAATCATTGGGACGCCTTTTAGCTAAAGTCGACTCATCCCCAGTCCCATCTTTATCAAGATTTATATTAGAAAACAAAGATTCAGTAGGAGTCACACCAATCACTTTAAGATATTCATCATTATTATCGCAAAAACTAGAAGATACGCTTTTACAAACCAATCTCGCTTAGCACGCATCCTAGCGGTTCTTTCTTTACACTCATCAATAGAAATTTTAATAGCTTTCAGAGATTCATTAATATCATGCTTGGGTGGCATAGATCTAATTTTCAAAGAATCAATCTTAAGAGAAACTCTATCAACGTTCCTAGCCAAATCATCAATCATAAGCAATTTTTCTTCAACCATAGCATTGAAATTCATTTGAGAACTAATGAAATCTTTAATATTGTTCTCAAGATTAGAGGGTATTTTATTATAATTTCCATAAGAATTGTTGTAGGAATTACCATAATTATTAGAATTACTAAGAAACGTCCTAGGGTTGAAATTACCTCTATACGCGTTATTACCAAAATTGTTCCTACCAACAAAATTCACATCCATAGATTCATTATTATTCTCAATCAAAGTGGACAAAGGCGTATCATTAGGATCAATAGGAGCACTCTTCCTAGAAAACAATTTCATAAGTGTTGGAAATATGCCCTAGAGGCAATAATAAAAGTATTATTATATTTCATTGTTCATGATAATTGTCTTTTATTCATGCTATAACTGTATTATCCGGAAATCGTAATACATGTGTGAATACTTAGACCACACAATGTCCCTGGTAAGCCTCTAGTTGACCAGCTCGTTGTGATCAACAGATAGTCATGGTTTCCTGACTATGGACATTGGATGTCATTGATAACGGGATCACATCGTTAGGAGAATGATGTGATGGACAAGACCCAATCCTAAGCATAGCATAAAAGATCGTGTAGTTCGTTTTGCTAGAGCTTTGCAAGTGTCAAGTATCTCTTCCTTCGACCATGAGATCGTGTAACTCCCGGATACCGTAAGAATGCCTTGGGTGTACCAAACGTCACAACGTAACTGGGTGACTATAAAGGTACATTACAGGTATCTCCGAAAGTAGCTGTTGGGTTGACACGGATCGAGACTGGGATTTGTCACTCCGTATGACGGAGAGGTATCTCTGGGCCCACTCGGTAATGCATCATCATATTGAGCTCAATGTGACCAAGGTGTTGGACACGGGATCATGCATTACGGTACGAGTAAAGTGACTTGCCGGAAACGAGACTGAACAAGGTATTGGGATACCGACGATCGAGTCTCGGGCAAGTAACGTACCGATTGACAAAGGGAATTGCATACAGGGTTTGATCGAATCCTCGACATAGTGGTTCATCCGATGACAACATCGAGGAGCATGTGGGAGCCATCATGGGTATCCAGATCCCGCTGATGGTTATTGACTGAGAGAGTCTCGGTCATGTCTGCATGTCTCCCGAACCCGTAGGGTCTACACACTTAAGGTTCAGTTACGCTAGGGTTATAGGGATATGTATATGCAGTAACCCGAATGTTGTTCGGAGTCCCGGATGAGATCCCGGACGTCACGAGGAGTTCCGGAATGGTCCGGAGGTAAAGATTTATATATGGGGGCAAGAGTCCTAGGAGGGTAAGGCACCTCCTAGGTGCCTTGGGGGGAGGGAAAACCCCCCTTGGCCGCCGCACCCCCTAGGAGATTTGATCTCCTAGGGCCGGCCACCCCCCTTGGCACCCCTATATATAGTGGGGGGGAGGAGGGACTTCATACCTGAACGCCCTGGCCTTTGGTTGCCTCCTTCTCCCTCCCCAACACCTCCTCCACCTCCATAGTGCTTAGCGAAGCTCTGCCGGAGTACTGCAGCTCCACCAACACCACGCCGTCGTGCTGCTGCTGGTGCCATCTCCCTCAACCTCTCCTCCCTTCCTTGCTGGATCAAGAAGGAGGAGACGTGGCTGTTCCGTACGTGTGTTGAACGCGGAGGTGCCGTCCGTTCGGCGCAGGTCATCGGTGATTTGGATCACGTCGAGTACGACTACATCATCACCTTGCAAGCTTCCGCACGCGATCTACAAGTGGTATGTAGATGCAAACTCTCTCCCTAGACTCGTTGCTTAGATGAACTCATAGATGGATCTTGGTGAAACCGTAGGAAAAATTTTAATTTTCTGCAACGTTCCCCAACAGTGGCATCATGAGCTAGGTCTATGTGTAGTTCTCTTTGCACGAGTAGAACACAACTTTGTTGTGGGCGTGGATTTTGTCATCTTACTTGCCTCTACTAGTCTTTTCTTGCTCAACGGTATTGTGGGATGAAGCGGCCCGGACCAACCTTACACGTACGCTTACGTGAGACCGGTTCCACCGATTGACATGCACTAGTTGCATAAGGTGGTTGGCGGGTGTCTATCTCTCCCACCTTAGTTGGAGCGGAATCGATGAACAGGGCCCTTATGAAGGGTAAATAGAAGTTGACAAAATCACGTTGTGGTGATTCGTAGGTAAGAAAACGTTCTTGCTAGAACCCAATTGCAGCCACGTAAAAGATGCAACAACAATTAGAGGACGTCTAACTTGTTTTTGCAGCGATTGATCATGTGATGTGATATGGCCAGAAGTTGTGATGAATGATGAATTGTGATGTATGAGATCATGTTCTTTGTAATAGGATTCACGACTTGCATGTCGATGAGTATGACAACCGGCAGGAGCCATAGGAGTTGTCATTATTTTTTGTATGACCTGCGTGTCATTGAATAACGTCATGTAAACTACTTTACTTTATTGCTAAACGTTAGTCATAGAAGTAGAAGTAGTCGTTGGCGTGACAACTTCATGAAGACACGATGATGGAGATCATGGTGTCAAGCCGGTGACAAGATGATCATGGAGCCCCGAAGATGAAGATCAATGGAGCTATATGATATTGGCCATATCATGTCACAACTATATAATTGCATGTGATGTTTATTATGTATTATGCATCTTGTTTACTTAGGACGACGGTAGTAAATAAGATGATCCCTTATAAAAATTCCAAGAAGTGTTCCCACCTAACTGTGCACCGTTGCTACAGTTCGTCGTTTCTAAGCACCACGTGATGATCGGGTGTGATGGATTCTTACGTTCACATACAACGGGTGTAAGACAGTTTTACACAGCGAAAACACTTAGGGTTAACTTGACGAGCCTAGCATGTGCAGACATGGCCTCGGAACACGGAGACCGAAAGGTCGAACACGAGTCGTATGGAAGATACGATCAACATGAAAATGTTCACCGACGATGACTAGTCCGTCTCACGTGATGATCGGACACGGGCCAGTCGACTCGGATCGTGTATCACTTAGATGACTAAAGGGATGTCTAATCTAAGTGGGAGTTCATAATTTGATTAGAACTTTATTATCATGAACTTAGTCTAAAACCTTTGCAAATATGTCTTGTAGATCAATGGCCAACGCTAATGTCAACATGAACTTCAACGCGTTCCTAGAGAAAACCAAGCTGAAAGATGATGGCAGCAACTATACGGACTGGGTCCGGAACCTGAGGATCATCCTCATAGCTGCCAGGAAACAATATGTCCTAGAAGGACCGCTAGGTGACGCTCCCGTCCCAGAGAACCAAGACATTATGAATGCTTGGCAGTCTCGCGCTGATGATTACTCCCTCGTTCAGTGCGGCATGCTTTACAGCTTAGAACCGGGGCTCCAAAAGCGTTTTGAGCATCACGGAGCATATGAGATGTTCGAAGAGCTGAAACTAGTTTTTCAAGCTCATGCCCGGGTCGAGAGATATGATGTCTCTGACAAGTTCTACAGTTGTAAGATGGAGGAAAACAGTTCTGTCAGTGAGCACATCCTGAAGATGCCTGGGTTGCACAACCGTATGACCCAGCTGAACATTAACCTCCCAGATGAGGCGGTCATTGACAGAATCCTCCAGTCGCTCCCACCAAGCTACAAGAGCTTTGTGATGAACTACAACATGCAGGGAATGGAAAAGACCATTCCTGAAGTGTTCTCGATGCTGAAGTCAGCAGAGGCTGAAATCAAGAAAGAACATCAAGTGTTGATGGTCAATAAGACCACTAAGTTCAAGAAGGGCAAGGGTAAGAAGAACTTCAAGAAGGACGGCAAAGATGTTGCCGCGCCTGGTAAGCCAGTTACCGGGAAGAAGTCAAAGAATGGACCCAAGCCTGAGACTGAGTGCTTTTATTGCAAGGGGAAGGGTCACTGGAAGCGGAACTGCCCCAAATACTTAGCGGATAAGAAGGCCGGCAACACCAAAGGTATATTTGATATATATGTGATTGATGTGTACCTTACCAGTACTCGTAGTAACTCCTGGGTATTTGATACCGGTGCCGTTGCTCATATTTGTAACTCACAGCAGGAGCTGCGGAATAAACGGAGACTGGCAAAGGACGAGGTGACGATGCGCGTCGGGAATGGTTCCAGAGTCGATGTGATCGCCGTCGGCACGCTGCCTCTACATTTACCTACGGGATTAGTTTTGAACCTTAATAATTGTTATTTAGTGCCAAGTTTGAGCATGAACATTGTATCTGGATCTCGTTTAATACGAGATGGCTACTCATTTAAGTCTGAGAATAATGGTTGTTCGATTTATATGAGAGATATGTTTTATGGTCATGCTCCGATGGTCAATGGTTTATTCTTAATGAATCTCGAGCGTAATATTACACATGTTCATAGTGTAGATGCCAAAAGATTTAAAGTTGATAACGATAGTCCCACATACTTGTGGCACTGCCGCCTTGGTCACATTGGTGTCAAGCGCATGAAGAAGCTCCATGCCGATGGACTTTTAGAGTCTCTTGATTATGAATCGTTTGACACGTGCGAACCATGCCTCTTAGGCAAAATGACCAAGACTCCGTTCTCTGGAACAATGGAGCGAGCAACCAACTTGTTGGAAATCATACATACCGATGTGTGCGGTCCAATGAGCGTTGAGGCTCGCGGAGGATATCGTTATGTTCTTACCCTCACAGATGACTTGAGTAGATATGGGTATGTCTACTTAATGAAACACAAGTCTGAGACCTTTGAAAAGTTCAAGGAATTTCAGAATGAGGTGGAGAATCAACGTGACCGAAAGATAAAATTCTTACGATCAGATCGTGGAGGAGAATACTTAAGTCACGAATTTGGTACACACTTAAAGAAATGTGGAATCGTTTCACAGCTCACGCCGCCTGGAACACCTCAGCGAAACGGTGTGTCCGAACGTCGTAATCGCACTCTATTGGATATGGTGCGGTCTATGATGTCTCTTACCGATTTACCGCTATCATTTTGGGGATACGCTCTAGAGACAGCTACATTCACTTTAAATAGGGCACCGTCTAAATCCGTTGAGACGACACCGTATGAATTATGGTTTGGAAAGAAACCTAAGCTGTCGTTTCTAAAAGTTTGGGGATGCGAAGCTTATGTCAAGAAACTTCAACCTGAAAAACTCGAACCCAAGTCGGAAAAATGCGTATTCATAGGATACCCTAAGGAAACTATAGGGTATACCTTCTACTTAAGATCCGAAGGCAAGATCTTTGTTGCCAAGAACGGATGCTTTCTGGAAAAAGAGTTTCTCTCGAAAGAAGTAAGTGGGAGGAAAGTAGAACTCGATGAAGTACTACCTCTTGAGCGGGATAGTGACGCAGCACAGGAAACCGTTCCTGTGATGCCCACACCAACTGAAGAGGAAAACCATGATAATGATCAAAGTACTTCGGATCAAGTTACTGCTGAACTTCGTAGGTCCACAAGGACACGTTCCGCACCAGAATGGTACGGCAACCCTGTCCTGGAAATCATGTTGTTAGACAACAATGAACCTTCGAACTATGAAGAAGCAATGACGGGCCCGGATTCCAACAAATGGCTTGAAGCCATGAAATCCGAGATAGAATCCATGTATGAAAACAAAGTATGGACTTTGACAGACTTGCCCGATGATCGGCGAGCGATAGAAAACAAATGGATCTTTAAGAAGAAGACGGACGCGGATGGTAATGTTACCATCTATAAAGCTCGACTTGTCGCTAAGGGTTATCGACAGGTTCAAGGGATTGACTACGACGAGCATTCTCTCCCGTAGCGAAGCTAAAGTCCGTCCGAATCATGTTAGCAATTGCCGCATACTATGATTATGAGATATGGCAGATGGACGTCAAAACAGCATTCCTTAACGGGCATCTTAAGGAAGAACTGTATATGATGCAGCCGGAAGGTTTTGTCGATCCTCAGAACGCTAACAAAGTATGCAAGCTCCAGCGATCCATTTATGGACTGGTGCAAGCATCTCGGAGTTGGAACATTCGCTTTGATGAGATGATCAAAGTGTTTGGGTTTATGCAGACTTATGGAGAAGCCTGCGTTTACAAGAAAGTGAGTGGGAGCTCTGTAGCATTTCTCATATTATATGTAGATGACATACTCCTGATGGGAAATAATATAGAATTTCTGGACAGCATTAAGGTTCATGGAAATATGCCCTAGAGGCAATAATAAAAGTATTATTATATTTCAATGTTCATGATAATTGTCTTTTATTCATGCTATAACTGTATTATCCGGAAATCGTAATACACGTGTGAATACTTAGACCACACAATGTCCCTGGTAAGCCTCTAGTTGACCAGCTCGTTGTGATCAACAGATAGTCATGGTTTCCTGACTATGGACATTGGATGTCATTGATAACGGGATCACATCATTAGGAGAATGATGTGATGGACAAGACCCAATCCTAAGCATAGCATAAAAGATCGTGTAGTTCGTTTTGCTAGAGCTTTGCAAGTGTCAAGTATCTCTTCCTTCGACCATGAGATCGTGTAACTCCCGGATACCATAAGAGTGCCTTGGGTATACCAAATGTCACAACGTAACTGGGTGACTATAAAGGTGCATTACAGGTATCTCCGAAAGTAGCTGTTGGGTTGACACGGATCGAGACTGGGATTTGTCACTCCGTATGACGGAGAGGTATCTCTGGGCCCACTCGGTAATGCATCATCATATTGAGCTCAATGTGACCAAGGTGTTGGACACGGGATCATGCATTACGGTACGAGTAAAGTGACTTGCCGGAAACGAGACTGAACGAGGTATTGGGATACCGACGATCGAGTCTCGGGCAAGTAACGTACCGATTGACAAAGGGAATTGCATACAGGGTTTGATCGAATCCTCGACATAGTGGTTCATCCGATGACAACATCGAGGAGCATGTGGGAGCCATCATGGGTATCCAGATCCCGCTGATGGTTATTGACTGAGAGAGTCTCGGTCATGTCTGCATGTCTCCCGAACCCGTAGGGTCTACACACTTAAGGTTCAGTTACGCTAGGGTTATAGGGATATGTATATGCAGTAACCCGAATGTTGTTTGGAGTCCCGGATGAGATCCCGGACGTCACGAGGAGTTCCGGAATGGTCCGGAGGTAAAGATTTATATATGGGAAGTCCTGTTTCGGGCATCGGGACAAGTTTCGGGGTTATCGGTATTGTACCGGGACCACCGGAAGGGTCCCGGGGGTCCACCGGGTGGGTCCACCTGTCCCGGGGGGCCACATGGGCTGTGTGGGGTGCGCCTTGGCCTAATGGGCCAAGGGCACCAGCCCCACATAGGCCCATGCGCCTAGGGTTCAGGGGGGGCAAGAGTCCTAGGAGGGTAAGGCACCTCCTAGGTGCCTTGGGGGGAGGGAAAACCCCCCCTTGGCCGCCGCACCCCCTAGGAGATTGGATCTCCTAGGGCCGGCCACCCCCCCTTGGCACCCCTATATATAGTGGGGGAGAGGAGGGACTTCATACCTGAACGTCTCGGCCTTTGGTTGCCTCCTTCTCCCTCCCCAACACCTCATCCACCTCCATAGTGCTTAGCGAAGCTCTGTCGGAGTACTGCAGCTCCATCAACACCACGCCGTCGTGCTGCTGCTGGTGCCATCTCCCTCAACCTCTCCTCCCTCCCTTGCTGGATCAAGAAGAGGAGACGTGGCTGTTCCGTACGTGTGTTGAACGCGGAGGTGCCGTCCGTTCGGCGCAGGTCATCGGTGATTTGGATCACGTCGAGTACGACTACATCATCACCTTGCAAGCTTCCGCACGCGATCTACAAGTGGTATGTAGATGCAAACTCTCTCCCTAGACTCGTTGCTTAGATGAACTCATAGATGGATCTTGGTGAAACCGTAGGAAAAATTTTAATTTTCTGCAACGTTCCCCAACAATAAGTTCATCCATCTTTCCACTCAAGTTTTAATTTCTTCAATTGCATGCACTTTTTTTACTAGTGGAAGATCTTTCGGTATGCCATTGAGAGTAATTAGCCATGATATTATCTAGGAGTTTAGTAGATTCTCCTAATGTGATCTCCATAAAAGTACCTCCCGCGGTGGAATCTAAAATATTTCTAGATGCGAAATTCAATCCGGCATAAAAATATTGTATGATCATCCATAAACTTAAACCATGAGTAGGCCAATTTCTTATCATCAACTTCATCCTCTCCCAAGATTGTGCAACATGTTCATGATCAAGTTGCTTAAAATTCATTATATCGTTCCTAAGGGAGATGATCTTAGCGGGAGGAAAATACTTGGAAATAAAAGCATCTTTACACTTATTCCATGAATCAATATTATTTTTAGGCAAAGCTGAAAACCAAGTTTTAGCACAATCTCGTAGCAAGAACAAAGTAGCTTCAATTTAACAATATCATTATCCACATCTTTTTTATTTTGCATATCACACAACTCAACGAAAGTGTTTAGATGGGATGCAACATCTTCACTAGGAAGGCCGGAAATTGATCTTTCATAACAAGATTCAACAAAGCGACATTAATTTCATAAGATTCCGCACTAGTGGCGGGAGCAATTAGAGTACTAATAAAATCATTATTGTTAGTATTGGAAAAGTCACACAACTTGGTATTTTATTGAGACATCATGACAAGGCAAGCAATCTAGCACACGAGCAAACAAAAAGCAAACGAAAGGACGAACGAATGAAGGGCGAATAAAAAGGCAAATCTTTTTGTGTTTTTTCTGAAAATGTTTTAGAAGTGGGGGAGAGCAAATGAGAGGCAAATGGCAAATAATGTAATGTAAGAGATGAGAGTTTATGGTGGGTACTTGGTAGGCTTGATGTAGAAACTCCCCGACAACAGCGCCAAATTCTTCCTACTACTTCTTGAGCTTGCGTTGGTTTTCCCTTGAAGAGGAAAGGGTGATGTAGCAAAGTAGAGATAAGTATTTCCCTCAGTTTGAGAACCAAGATATCAATCCAGTAGGAGGTACATGCGAGTCTCCAATTTATGCACCTGCACAAACAATCAAACACTTGCACCCAACGCGATAAAGGGGTTGTCAATCCCTTCGCATTCACTTGCAAGGATGAGATCTGATAGATATAGATATAAAAGATTACTAAAACGTAAAACAAAGTAAAAGTAAATAAATTGCAGCAAGGTATTTTTGGGTTTTTGGTTTTATAGATATGAAAATATATGATGGAAAATAGCCCGGGGGCCATAGGTTTCACTAGAGGCTTCTCTCTTGAAGAAAGCATACGGTGGGTGAACAAATTACTGTCGAGCAATTTATAGGAAAGTACAAAGTTATGACGATATCCAAGGCAATGATTACGAATATAGGCATCACGTCTATGTTAAGTAGACCGACTCCTTCCTGCATCTACTACCATTACTCCACACATTGACCGCTATCCAGCATGCATCTAGAGTATTAAGTTCATAAGAACGGAGTAACACCTTAAGTAAGATGACATGATGTAGAGGGACAAACTCAAGCAATATGATGAAACCCCATCTTTTTACCCTTGACAACAACAATACAATACGTGCCTCGCTACCCCTACTTTGTCACTGGGTAAGGACACCACAAGATTGAACCCAAAACTAAGCACCTCTCCCATTGCAAGAAGAACCAATCTAGTTGGCCAAAACCAAACCTATAATTCGAAGAGAAATACACAGATATAAAATCATGCATATAAGAATTCAAAAGAGACTCAGATAATATTTATAGATAATCTGATCATAAATCCACAATTCATCGGATCTCGACAAACACACCACAAACGAATATTACATCGGATAGAACTCCAAGAACATCGAGGAGAACATTGTATTGAAGATCAAAGAGAGAGAAAAAGCCATCTAGCTACTAGCTATGGACCCGTAGGTCTGTGGTAAACTACTCACACTTCATCGGAAGGGCCATAAAGTTGATGTAGAAGCCCTCCATGATCGAATCCCCCTCTGGCAGGGTGCTAGAAAAGGCCCCAAGATGGGATATCACGGGAACAAAAGGTTACGGGGCGGAAAAGTACTTTGGTGAACGCTTCTGGTGGTTTGGGAATATTTGGGAATTTATAGCGCAATAATTAGGGTTGGAGGACTCCCGAGGGGGCCACAAGGCAGGGAGGCGCCCCCTAGGGCGCCCCTTGAGGGATTCTGGTTGTGGTTCCCTAGGGACTCTTCTAGCCCTCTCTCCAAGTCTATTAGGTGTCTTCTAGTCCAAGAAAAATCATCATGAAAGTTTTATTCTGTTTGGACTCCGTTTGATATTCCTTTTCTGTAAAACTCAAAAACAAGGAAAAAACAGAAACTGGCACTGGGCTCTAGGTTAATAGGTTAGTCCCAAAAATAATATAAAATAGCATGTCAATGCATATAAAACATCCAAAACAGATAATATAATAGCATGGAACAATAAGAAATTATAGATACGTCGGAGATGTATCACACCACTCAAGAATCACATATATTCCAAAATATTTCTCTATAAATTTTTTATCGCGTTTGGACTTCGTTTGATATGGATATTCCGCGAAACAAAAAATATGCAACAAATAGGAACTGACACTGGGCACTGGATCAATAGGTTAGTCCAATAAAAAATTATAGATACGACGGAGACATATTAGTGGCTAGGGTTTGGTCCGGGGGAGCGGATGGGGACGGATTTATGTGGGGTTGGGTGGGCCAAGGTGGGCCAGGTCTGACGTGGCGGACGCGCCCGATCATGCCTGGGCTTCCCCATATTCGATGAATATGAGGTGTGCCGGTCAGCCTGGACGTTTGAGGGAGGTTTGAGGCACCCGACTGAGTCGGTTTTTTCTGACTAGTCATTGATCTGGTCGTCTGGGCATTTTAGTCGGGTTTGGGGTGCCAGAGTGTTGATGCTTGAGGGACTTAACCAACACTTTTCTTAAGTGACTTAACCAACACTTTCTTAGCTGTAATTATATGGGTTCGGTTAGAGAGTGAAAAACGACAAAACTGGCCCTTTGGCCAAGGTTCAGCACAAAATGAACCCTTTTTCAAAATATTTCACAAAATGGCACTCCTTGCATGACGCCCACATCCAGGGCGCTATGCTATAGATTACATAACACCTCGGTCAAAGGTGCCATACTCGGCAGCGCTGACTTCCACATTGTCCTGGCCTTCGATGCATGACGTTGTGGCCTAGGGCGCCATGGTCGGTAGCATGACGCCCCGGCCTGGGGCGCCATACCTCTTCACATATGGCCCGAGTGCACTTTCTCCTCTCTTCTTCGTTCTTTCTCCTCTCTGTTTCTTTCCCCACCCATGGCGCCCCTCATTTCGCCCCCCCCTCTCCCCACTCAAATGTTGCGGATCAGAGACGGAGATTGGTGGATCTGGTTCTCCTTTGAATCCCCAAGGTATCCTCCTCCCTATCCCCACTTTTTATTGGTTGAAATCACCGCATTTGATTGATTTGGATGAAACCCTAGTTCATCCTTTCTTGATATTATCATTGGATTTTGGTGTGATAGTGTTAGGGATTAGTGTGATTTAGGATATGTATGATTTAGGATTTTTATGTAAGTGCTATGAATTTGATTAGGATATGTATGCACATATATGGTGTATGGAATAATTAGTGTAAAATTAGGAAAGCAGACTGATGGATATTTGGAAATATATGGTGTATGATACTGTAGAAAATTATATGCACATATATGGTGTATGGAAGAATTAGTGTAGAAATTTTGCACATGTATGTATGTATGTTTTTACACTAGTGCAGATATTTGCAAATGACAACAGGGCTTACGATATACATTTGTAATACAGGATGGCTTCTCTTATCCATCCATCATACAATCAATTGCATCATGGACGGTTCATGGCAGATGAAGGAAGGGTTTTTGACCAGCTTCACCTGAGATCCGGTTCGGTTCATGAGACACTCATTGACCTGTGGGGCCCTGAGACACATACTTTTCACTTCTATGCTGAGGACATGACGGTCACTTTGCGGGATATTTCCCTGATCACTGGACTTCCCATCAAAGGAGAGCCTATTTGTTTTAGCACAGATTTTGAGGGATGGCGTGACATTATGGTTAGACTTGTCGGGAGGGAGCCCGGGGTGCAAGGGAAGTCCGCCGATGCAACTTATCACTGGATAGCTGAGAACTTTAGGGTTTGCCCGGAGGATGCGGACGATGAAATAGTGCATTAGTATACCAGGGCATACTTTTGGTACGTAGTCAGCCGGACTCTTCTCTCTGACGGCACTGGCGTGAACACTTCCTTTATGTGGCTTAAGTTGTTTGCTGGGTGGGAGCATGGACTCAGTTGGTGTATGGTGGCGTTAGCTTTTTTGTATCGTTGGGTAACTAGTTTTGCTTATAATAGTGTGTTCACAATGTAGAATTATTCTCTAGTTTGTAATGAAATATTTCTTGTTTGTGTGTAGCTGGATGAGGCGTGCCGTAGGGGCACGAATCCAAAAAATGCCGTAGAGTCAAAGGAAGCCAATATTGGTGGTCCAATGCTTCTCTTATTGATCTAGAGTTGGGAGCACTTGCCAGTGGGGCGGCCGGCGCTTGCAGGTTACTAGTCGTGGGATGATCATGATGACCCAGACTGTATGCCTACATGGGCATATAAGCGGGACAAGGTTTAAAGTTTTGTTGGCAATTCAAAGACCATGTACTTGCACTACTGCAACGAGCTCTACATCATGACCCCAGAGCAGGTTATCTTAGTAGCTTGTTGCCTTTATTGTCTCTTCGGTTTTCTAAAAATCATACTAATAATGTAGTTCATTCTTAATCTTTGTTTATAGGTGACCTGGGAACCGTACGGAACAACGGGCAATATTGGCAAGGGATCAGGTTATCTTACTTTCACACTTAACCCAAGGTGTCTACAAGAAGCACACCTATGGTGGATGCGTTGCCCGTTGATTTGTTACTATGTTGTTGAGTTTCATCAACCACAATGAGTTATGACATAGTTTGGCTTATTTCAAGAGACCCCGCCGAAGTACAAGGACACTTCGCTACATTTGCATAGGTAAGTGCTTAGCACGCCAATTTTTTTTCCATTGTTTTCCAGATAGTAACAAAAATGCAATTTCCAAATGCTCTACAGTCACGACAAGATGAAGCAAAAGAGTACAAAAAATGGGATCGAGAGCATGACATGTATATCTAGGAGTTCAAGCACAAGCTCAATAAGATTGAGCTTTATTTGTCTTTTCTATACATCTTTTTGGCCTTGTTTTTCCTAGATATCAACTTGGCCATTTTCTCACTATATTTCTGAAAATAGACATTCAACTTTTGGAATGTATACTCTATTATTGCTGTCACGGGCAATGCACATATACCCTTTAGCACCATGTTGAAATATTCAACCATGTTGTTTCCACTTTCCTTTATTGGAAAGGTTCCTATTTAGGAAATCTTTGCCACCATTGTTTGCTTTCGCATACACTTTGTCCCACAATTTTCTCGAAATGTCTAGTGGTGAATGCGAGACAACAATCATGGAAAGGTCAGATAATTCCTTATCTCCACCTGCCTAGTAAAAGTTAGACACAAAATGCCTCATGCACCACCTACGATGCACGTGAGGATGTCCTGGAATGTAAATCTCCATTGCATTGAGTATCCCTGGGTGGCGGTCTGAGATGATGCAAACGTCTCTTTGAGGTATAGTTACCTTGGTCCTCACTAGATTAAGAAACCACTCCGAGTTGGAGTTGTTCTCCGCCAACACCAAAGCGAAAGCCAATGGAACCAATTTGTCACCACCATCATTAGCAACGGCGATCAACAATGTGCCCTTGAACTGGCTGGTAAGAAATGTGCCATCAATGGACATAACCGGCCTACAATGCTTGAAGGCCCTAATGCATGGCTCAAAAGTCCAGAGTGCACATCCAAATATTCGGACGGTTGCATCGTTGTATATCCTTGTTCTCACGACATCTGGCTCCACCACATAGTACATGCCCGGATTTTCTGCCGCTGTCGCTTTCAACACCATCGTGAGGCGGTTGTATGATTCTTCCCAGCCACCATACAATATGTTAAAGGCGGCTTGCTTGGCCTTCCATGCCTTCTCGTACTTTGCCATGTACCCGAAGACCTCCTTCACCATCTCCATCAACGCCCTAATGGGATATGTCGGGAGTATCTTTTATGGACGGTGACAATCAGTATGCAATGAATTTGGTGGTCAATTGACAGTGATGATCCTTTACATTAGCATCATCAATATCCTTGCTACTACATTATGAAACACGGAATTTGTAATCTTCCATCGCGACCGACCTTTGACACATCTTGCACGGATAACCCAAGGGTAATGATTCTTGTGTTCCACACATTTAACCACATAACACAATTTGGAGTTTTGCTTGTCGACAAAGAATGGTCGATGAAACTTAACCGCGTAGTCCTTCACCCATATTTGAAGTTCTGCCAAGCTTTCAAAGATTGTTCCTTCACTAACACCATACACACTTGCCCCGGTACCTCGCTTTGAAGTTAACCTTGGTGCAAGAATTTTACTTGTGCCACAATCAACAATCGCCTTATCGGCTAGGCTTAGATCATGGAACAATGATGTCTCGTGACTGAAGGAAATATGCCCTAGAGGCAATAATAAAGTTATTATTTATTTCCTTATATCATGATAAATGTTTATTATTCATGCTAGAATTATATTAACCGGAAACATAATACATGTGTGAATACATAGACAAACATAGTGTCACTAGTATGCCTCTACTTGACTAGCTCGTTGAATCAAAGATGGTTAAGTTTCCTAGCCATAGACATGAGTTGTCATTTGATTAACGGGATCACATCATTAGGAGAATGATGTGATTGACATGACCCATTCCGTTAGCCTAGCACTTGATCATTTAGTATATTGCTCTTGCTTTCTTCATGACTTATACATGTTCCTGTAACTATGAGATTATGCAACTCCCGTTTACCGGAGGAACACTTTGGGTGCTACCAAACGTCACAACGTAACTGGGTGATTATAAAGGAGTACTACAGGTGTCTCCGAAGGTACATGTTGGGTTGGCGTATTTCGACATTAGGTTTTGTCACTCCGATTGTCGGAGAGGTATCTCTGGGCCCTCTCGGTAATTCACATCACTATAAGCCTTGCAAGCAATGTAGCTAATGAGTTAGTTACGAAATGATGCATTACGTAACGAGTAAAGAGACTTGCCGGTAACGAGATTGAACTAGGTATTGGATACCGACGATCAAATCTCGGGCAAGTAACATACCGATGACAAAGGGAACAACATATGTTGTTATGCGGTTTGACCGATAAAGATCTTCGTAGAATATGTGGGAGCCAATATGGGCATCCAGGTCCCGCTATTGGTTATTGACCGGAAACAAGTTCTAGGTCCTGTCTACATAGTTCTCGAACCCGTAGGGTCCGCACGCTTAACGTTTCGTTGACGATATAGTATAATATGAGTTATGTATGTTGGTAACCGAATGTTGTTCGGAGTCCCGGATGAGATCATGGACATGACGAGGAACTCTGGAATGGTCCGGAGATAAAGTTTGATATATGGGATAATAGTGTTTGATCTCCGGAAGAGTTCCGGAATTCACCGGAAGGGATTCCGGATGTTTCCCGAAATGTTTGGGTACGAGAACACGTTATTTGGGCCAAAGGGGAAAGCCCACAAGGTTTTTGGAAAGCGCAAAAAGGAAGTTTTGCGGAGTCCAGGGGCCAGACGCCAGGGTCCCTGGCATCTGGGTCCAGACGTCGGGAACCCTGGCGTCTGGCCCTGGAGTCCGAGAAGGACTCTTGCCTTTCGGGTGAAACCGACTTTGTGGAGGCTTTTACTCCAAGTTTCGACCCCAAGGCTCAACATATAAATAGAGGGGCAGGTCTAGCACCAAAGACACATCAAGAAACACCAAGCTGTGTGCCGGCTACCCCGTTCCCTCTAGTTTATCCTTCGTCATAGTTTCCGTAGTGCTTAGGCGAAGCCCTGCGGAGATTGTTCTTCACCAACACCATCACCACGTCGTCGTGCTGCCGGAACTCATCTACTACTTCGCCCGTCTTGCTGGATCGAGAAGGCGAGGACGTCATCGAGCTGAACGTGTGCAGAACTCGGAGGTGCCGTGTGTTCGGTACTTGGATCGGTCGGATCGTGAAGACATACGACTACATCAACCACGTTGATAAACGCTTCCACTTAGCGATCTTCAAGGGTATGAAGATACACTCCCCCTCTCGTTGCTATGCATTACCATGATCTTGCGTGTGCGTAGGATTTTTTTTGAAATTACTACGTTCCCCAACAGTGGCATCCGAGCCTAGGTTTTATGCGTTGATGTTATATGCACGAGTAGAACACAAGTGGGTTGTGGGTGATACAAGTCATACTGCTTACCAGCATGTCATACTTTGGTTCGGCGGTATTGTTGGATGAAGCGGCCCGGACCGACATTACGCGTACGCTTACGCGAGACTGGTTCTACTGACGTGCTTTGCACACAGGTGGCTGGCGGGTGTCAGTTTCTCCAACTTTAGTTGAACCGAGTGTGGCTACGCCCGGTCCTTGCGAAGGTTAAAACATCACCAACTTGACAAACTATCGTTGTGGTTTTGATGCGTAGGTAAGAACGGTTCTTGCTCAGCCCGTAGCAGCCACATAAAACTTGCAACAACAAATTAGAGGACGTTTAACTTGTTTTTGCAGGGCATGTTGTGATGTGATATGGTCAAGACGTGATGAGATATAAGTTGTTGTATGAGATGATCATGTTTTGTTGAAGTTATCGGCAACTAGCAGAAGTCCTATGGTTGTCTCTTTGTTGCATAAGATGCAAGTGCCAAATAATTGCTTTACTTTATCGCTATACGATAGCAATAGTTGCAAGAGCAATAGTTGGCGAGACGACCTTGTGATGACACATTGATATAGATCAAGATGATGAAGATCATGGTGTCGTGCCGGTGACGATAGACATCATGACAGTACTTTGGAGATGGAGATCAAAGGCGCAAGATGATCATGGCCATATCATGTCACATATTTTGATTGCATATGATGTTTATCTTTATACATCTTATTTTGCTTAGTTTGATGGTAGCATTTTAAGATGATATCTCACTAATTATCAAGAAGTGTTCTCCCTGAGTATGCACCATTGCGAAAGTTCTTCGTGCTGAGACACCACATGATGATCGGGTGTGATAGGCTCTACGTTCAAATACAACGGGTGCAAAACAGTTGCACACGCGGAATACTCAGGTTAAACTTGACGAGCCTAGCATATAACAGATATGGCCTCGGAACACGGTGACCGAAAGGTCGAGCGTGAATCATATAGTAGATATGATCAGCATATTGATGTTCACCGTTGAAACTACTCCATCTCATGTGATGATCGGACATGGTGTAGTTGATATGGATCATGTAATCACTTAGAGGATTAGAGGGATGTCTATCTAAGTGGGAGTTCTTTAGTAATATGATTAATTGAACTTAAATTTATCATGAACTTAGTCCTGGTAGTATTTTGCAAATTATGTTGTAAATCAATAGCTTGCATTGTTGCTTTCATATGTTTATTTTGATATGTTCCTAGAGAAAATTGTGTTGAAAAATGTTAGTGGCAATGATGCAGATTGGATCTGTGATCTGAGGTTTATCCTCATTGCTGCACAGAAGAATTATGTCCTTAATGCACCGCTAGGTGACAGACCTATTGCAGGAGCAGATGCAGACGTTATGAACGTTTGGCTAGCTCAGTATGATGACTACTTGATAGTTTAGTGCACCATGCTTAACGGCTTAGAATCGGGACTCCAAAGACGTTTTGAACGCCATGGACCATATGAGATGTTCCAGGAGTTGAAGTTAATATTTTAAGAAAATACCCGAGTTGAGAGATATGAAGTCTCCAACAAGTTCTATAGCTAAAAGATGGAGGAGAATCGCTCAACTAGTGAGCATGTGCTCAGATTGTCTGGGTACTTCAATCGCTTGAATCAAGTGGGAGTTAATCTTCCAGATAAGATAGTGATTGACAGAGTTCTCTAGTCACCATCACCAAGTTAGTAGAACTTTGTGATGAACTATAGTATGCAAGGGATGACGAAAACGATTCCCGATCTCTTCGTGATGTTGAAATCGACGAAGGTAGAAATCAAGAAAGAGCATCAAGTGTTGATGGTTGACAAGATCACTAGTTTCAAGAAAAGGGCAAAGGGAAAGAAAGGGGAACTTCAAGTAGAATGACAAGCAAGTTGTCACTCCCACGAAGAAGCCCAAAGCTGAACCAAAGCCTGAAACTGAGTGCTTACACTACAAAGGAAATGGTCACTGGAAGCGGAAATGCCCTGAATATTTGGTGGATAAGAAGGATGGCAAAGTGAACAAGGGTATATTTGATATACAGGTTATTGGTGTGTGCCTTACTAGTGTTTATAGTAGCCCCTGAGTATTTGATACTTGTTCGGTTGCTAAGATTAGTAACTCGAAACAGGAGTTACAGAATAAACAGAGACTAGTTGAAGGGGAAGTGACGATGAGTGTTGGAAGTAGTTCCAAGATTGATATGATCATCATCGCACACTCCCTATACTTTCAGGATTAGTGTTAAACCTAAATAAATGTTATTTGGCATTTGCGTTGAGCATAAATATGATTTGATCATGTTTATTGCAATAAGGTTATTCATTTAAAGTCAGAGAATAATTGTTGTTCTGTTTACATGAATAAGACCTTCGATGGTCATACACCCAATGAACATAGTTTGTTGGATCTCGATCGTAGTGATACACATATTCATAATATTGATGCCAAAAGATGAAAAGTTAATAATGATAGTGCAACTTATTTGTGGCACTGCCGTTTGGGTCATATCGGTGTAAAGCGCATGAAGAAACTCCATAAAGATGGATTTTTGGAATCACTTGGTTATGAATCATTTGATGCTTGCGAACCATGCCTTTTGGGCAAGATGACTAAAACTCCGTTCTCCGGAACAATGGAACAAGCTACTGACTTATTGGAAATAATACATACCTATGTATGCGATCCAATGAGTGTTGATACTCGTGGCAAGTATCGTTATTTTCTGACCTTCACAAGATGATTTGAGCAGATATGGGTATATCTACTTGATGAAACATAAGTCTGAAATAATTGAAAGGTTCAAAGAATTTCAGAGTGAAGTGGAAAAATCATCGTAACAAGAAAATAAAAGTTTCTGCGATCTGATCACGGAGATGAATATTTGAGTTACGAGTTTGGTCTTCAATTAAAACAATGTGGAATAGTTTCACAGCTCACGCCACCTGGAACACCACAACGTTATGGTGTGTCCGAACGTCGTAACCGCACTTTATTGGATATGGTGCGATCTATGATGTATCTTATTGATTTACCATTATCATTTTGGGGTTATGCATTAGAGACAGCTGCATTCACATTAAAAGGGCGCCATCTAAATCCGTTGAGACGACACTATATGAACTATGGTTTAGCAAGAAACCCAAGTTGTCGTTTCTTAAAGTTTGGGGCTATGATGCTTATGTGAAAAAGTTTCATCCTGATAAGCTCAAACCCAAATCGAAGAAGTGCGTCTTCATAGAATACCCAAAGGAAACTGTTGGGTACACCTTCTATCACACATCGGAAGGCAAAACATTCGTTGCCAAGAATGGATCCTTTCTAGAGAAGAAGTTTCTCTCGAAAGAAGTGAGTGGGAGGAAAGTAGAGCTTGATAAGGTAATTTGTACCTTCTCCCGAATTGGAAAGTAGTTCATCACAGAAATCAGTTCCAGTGATTCCTACACCAATTAGCGAGGAAGCTAATGATGATGATCATGAAACTTCAGATCAAGTTACTACAGAACCTCGTAGGTCTTTCAGAATATGGTCCGCACCAGAGTGGTATGGTAATCCTATTCTGAAAATCATGTTACTAGACCATGATAAACCTACGAACTATGAGGAAGCGATGATGAGCCCAGATTCCGTGAAATGGCTTGAGGCCATGAAATCTGAGATGGGATCCATGTATGAGAACAAAGTGTGGACTTTGGTGGAGTTGCCCGATGATCGGCAAGCCATATTGTATAAATGGATCTTCAAGAGGAAGACAGGTGCTGATAGTAGTATTACTATCTAAAAAGCTCGACTTGTCACAAAAAGGTTTTTCGACAAGTTCAAGGTGTTGACTACAATGAGATTTTCTCACTCGTATCGATGCTTAAAAGTCTGTCTGAATCATGTTAGCAATTGCCACATTTTAAGAAATTTGGCAAATGGATGTCAAAACTACATTCCTTAATGGATTTATTAAAGAAGAGTTGTATATGATACAACCAGAAGGTTTTGTCAATCCTAAAGGTGCTAACAAAATGTGCAAGCTCCAGCGATCCATCTATGGACTGGTGCAAGCATCTCAGAGTTGGAATATACGCTTTGATAAGTTGATCAAAGCATATAGTTTTATACAGACTTGCGGTGAAGCCTGTATTTACAATAAAGTGAGTGGGAGCACTACCGCCTTTCTGATAAATATATGTGAGTTGATCAGAAATGATGTAGAATTTCTCTGGAAAGCATAAAGGAGTATTTGAAAGGAGTTCTTTAAAAGAAAGACCTCATTAAAGCTACATACATATTGAGCATCAAAATCTATTGAGATAGATCAAGATGCTTGATTAGTTTTTCAATAAGTACATACCTTGTCAAGATTTTGAAGTAGTTCAAAATGGAACAGTCAAAGAAGGAGTTCTTGCCTGTGTTGCAAGGTGTGAAGTTGAGTAAGACTCAAGACCTGACCATGGCAGAAAATAGAAAGAGAATGAAAAGTCATTCCCTATGCCTCAGTCATAGGTTCTATAAAGTATGCTATGCTATGTACCAGATCTATTGCATACCCTACTAGTAAGCTTGCAAGGGAGTGCAATAGTGATCTAGGAGTAGATCCAATGGAGATTGGTCAAGAACATCCTTAGTGAGGACTAAGGAAATATTTCTCGATTATGGAGGTGATAAAAGAGCCCGTCGTAAAGAGTTACATCGGTGCAAGCTTTTACACCGATCCAGATGACTCTAAGTCTCAATCTGGATGCATATTGAAAGTGGGAGCAATTAGCTAGAGTAACTCCGTGCAGAGCATTGTAGACATAGAATATTTGCAAAATACATATGGCTCTGAATGTGACAGACCCGTTGACTAAGCTTCTCTCACGAGCAAAACATGATCACAACTTAGTACTCTTTTGGGTGTTAATCACATAGCGATGTGAACTAGATTATTGACTCTAGTAAACCCTTTGGGTGTTGGTCACATGACGATGTGAACTATGGGTGTTAATCATATACAGATATGAATATTGGTGGCGATGTGAACTAGATTATTGACTCTAGTGCAAGTGGGAGACTGAAGGAAATATGCCCTAGAGGCAATAATAAAGTTATTATTTATTTCCTTATATCATGATAAATGTTTATTATTCATGCTAGAATTGTATTAACCGGAAACATAATACATGTGTGAATACATAGACAAACATAGTGTCACTAGTATGCCTCTACTTGACTAGCTCATTGAATCAAAGATGGTTAAGTTTCCTAGCCATAGACATGAGTTGTCATTTGATTAACGGGATCACATCATTAGGAGAATGATGTGATTGACATGACCCATTCCGTTAGCCTAGCACTTGATCGTTTAGTATATTGCTATTGCTTTCTTCACGACTTATACATGTTCCTGTAACTATGGGATTATGCAACTCCCGTTTACCGGAGGAACACTTTGGGTGCTACCTAACGTCACAACGTAACTGGGTGATTATAAAGGAGTACTACAGGTGTCTCCGAAGGTACATGTTGGGTTGGCGTATTTCGAGATTAGGTTTTGTCACTCCGATTGTCGGAGAGGTATCTCTGGGCCCTCTCGGTAATGCACATCACTATAAGCCTTGCAAGCAATGTAGCTAATGAGTTAGTTACGGAATGATGCATTACGTAACGAGTAAAGAGACTTGCCGGTAACGAGATTGAACTAGGTATTGGATACCGACGATCAAATCTCGGGCAAGTAACATACCGATGACAAAGGGAACAACATATGTTGTTATGCGGTTTGACCAATAAAGATCTTCGTAGAATATGTGGGAGCCAATATGGGCATCCAGGTCCCGCTATTGGTTATTGACCGGAAACAAGTTATAGGTCATGTCTACATAGTTCTCGAACCCGTAGGGTCCGCACGCTTAACGTTTCGCTGACGATATAGTATAATATGAGTTATGTATGTTGGTAACCGAATGTTGTTCGGAGTCCCGGATGAGATCATGGACATGACGAGGAACTCCGGAATGGTCCGGAGATAAAGTTTGATATATGGGATAATAGTGTTTGATCTCCGGAAGAGTTCCGGAATTCACCGGAAGGGATTCCGGATGTTTCCCGAAATGTTTGGGTACGAGAACACGTTATTTGGGCCAAAGGGGAAAGCCCACAAGGTTTTTGGAAAGCGCAAAAAGGAAGTTTTGCGGAGTCCAGGGGCCAGACGCCAGGGTCCCTGGCGTCTGGGTCCAGACGCCGGGAACCCTGGCGTCTGGCCCGGGAGTCCGAGAAGGACTCTTGCCTTTCGGGTGAAACCGACTTTGTGGAGGCTTTTACTCCAAGTTTCGACCCCAAGGCTCAACATATAAATAGAGGGGCAGGGCTAGCACCAAAGACACATCAAGAAACACCAAGCCGTGTGCCGGCTACCCCGTTCCCTCTAGTTTATCCTTCGTCATAGTTTTCGTAGTGCTTAGGCGAAGCCCTGCGGAGATTGTTCTTCACCAACACCGTCACCACGCCGTCGTTCTGCCGGAACTCATCTACTACTTCGCCCGTCTTGCTGGATCGAGAAGGCGAGGACGTCATCGAGCTGAATGTGTGCAGAACTCGGAGGTGCCGTGTGTTCGGTACTTGGATCGGTCGGATCGTGAAGACATACGACTACATCAACCGCGTTGATAAACGCTTCCGCTTAGCGATCTTCAAGGGTATGAAGATACACTCCCCCTCTCGTTGCTATGCATCACCATGATCTTGCGTGTGCGTAGGATTTTTTTTGAAATTACTACGTTCCCCAACAGTGACCCCGTCCTATTACCTTCTTAAAAGCATTGGCTTCTTTAGCCGTTAAACCATCCTCATATATTTCTTCATCCGGGCCTTCATCCTCCGAGTCCCCCGCATAGGACATATTGTATGGAATGTCATGGTCCATGTCCTCTTCCATGCAATTTGCCTCCACATTTCCAACATAATGGTCACGAAGATAAGCCTTCGATTCATCACCCTCAAAATCATGCAAGTCTTCATTATTAACTTGGTCATTCTCGACGGGGTTCAAAGGTTGGGTCATTGGAGGTTGGCTCATTGTTGTGTCATACACATCCGGATTAACATGTGGTGAATCTCGAATCGAGCTTCTAACATCACATGAAGATGCACACCGATTCAAATCAATTTGCAACCGAGCACGAACAACGTTTGTGGCAAATAACTCAAATGATGTTATCTTGTGAGGCCAACACACTCTCCTTATATGCTTCCCAATGAAACTCAGGGTCAAGATACATTATCTTCCAACGAATATGTTGGCCATACCCAACATTATACCTTCCGATTAAGTCTACTCTATCGCTTTCTTCCATCCAATTTAACCTTCTTCGGAGCTCAACCACAACCTCTTCAAGTCCAGGACTTGTCGAAAACACCATCACTACCAGCTTCTTCTTCGGGTCACCATACTTCGCGTCTCCCTTCTCAAAGGACACAAAGTCCACATGATGCACATTCATGATCCTCGCCATCTAATCATAGACACCAAAGTGCATCAACAAAAGTTGCAAAATCAGATGACCTAGGGTTTCCCCAATTTGCCACAATGCGGAGATTTCAACCAACAAAAAAGAGGAGGAACAAGGGAGAATACCTTGATGGGTTGAAGGGGAGGATAAATCACTGATTTGGAGCTCCGATCCACAAAATTTTGTGGGCATTAGGGAGAGGCATGAGTGGGGCGACCGTGTTGCAGAAGGGGGAAAGAGAGGGTTTGTGGGGGAAAGGAAGGGGCCACCCAGTTTTGTGGATTCAAGGGGCATGGCGCCTTGGGCTACAACGTCATGCTGCTAAGCATGACGCCCTGGCCTGGGGCGCCATGTAACCATGCCCTGCTAACGTGGCAAGTTAGCGCCTACCAGTATGACGCCCTTAATTAAGGCCAGTGATAGGCGCCGGCGCACCGGCCCAAATTTAGGCCGGTCGGCTGCCCACCGTTCGATAAGATTGCCTCTGACCGTCAGATCTCATACGGACTGGTCAACGCGTACTCCCCCCTTCTGTTTTTCACGCGCTCTCGATCTCCGCCCCGTCTAGATCGTGCCGTCCACGGGCCGCATTCCCAGCAACCTCCTCCCCCTGTGCAAAGAGGCTGCCCGCTGTCGCCGCCGCCCATCTCGCCTCCTCCTATCGCTGGATGGCTCGCCGTCTCATGCTAGTGACCTGTTGTAGCAAAAACAAACAAGGAGAGCACGGCGTCCCCGGTTTGAAGGCAAAAACACATGGTTCCAGCAAAAAAATTATATGGTTCCAGCAAAAAAATGATGTGGTTCCAGCAAAAAATAATATGTTTCCAGCTAAACATTTACATGATTCCAGCAAAAACAACACATGGTTCCAGCAAAAAATTGATATAGTTCCAGCAAAATTAAAAATGGTTTCCAGCAAAAAGAACGATGCAGAAAAAAAATCATGGCATCGCTGCCGTAGCCGCCCCAACACCATCCTCGCCGGTTGCAGCAATCAAAAAGCTGGTTCCAGCAAAAATCTTGTGCAGCAAAAAATCATGGCGCCCGCCGCCGTGGCCGCCCCTTTCCTGTTGCAGCAAATCAGAAAAGTGGTTCCAACAAAAATCAGAAGTGGTTCCAGCAAAAATCAAAAAAATACAGCAATTTACCGCGCCGCCGTTGTCGCCGTCCACCACCATCCTCGCTGGTTGAAGCAAATCCCCGCATCGGTTGAAGCAAATCCTCAGCCGGTTGAAGCAAATACCCCGTGTGTCACGTCGGTCCGAGGACGCAACAGCCTTCGCCGCGGGTCGACCTCTCCGCTGCCTCGCATCCATGGGCGCAGCTTACTGTGGTGGCAGAGAAACTCGTCGGCTACGCATGGGACGAGGTGGAAGCATAGCAGCGGAGCGGAGAAAATGGCAGGGTTATGAGATGAGCGGATGAGGGGATGAGTGGATCTGGTGGTTTGAGAGGATAAGGCGAAGGGAGGGCGGTGGGCTGGCCCCACTTAAGATGCGTGCGTGTGACGCCCGTGCGCGACCGGTCGAAGACTCGGCCGGCGCGCCGGCTCGAAACGTTTCCCCTTAATTAAGGCATCATCCAGCCAACCATGGCGCCCCGGATGCAGACGTCATGCAGGAAGGGTCATTTTATGAAATATTTTGAAAAAGGATTCATTTTGTGCTGAACTTTGCCCCTTTTCACGGTTAGAGATGCCCTGGCTCGGCCCACTTGGCCCCATCGCTTCCTTGCACAAGCCGTCTGTTCTCTGTCCCGCTGTCGAGCCGGTTTCCATCCCCGTCTAGACTCAAACCCCAACCCCACCGCGCGCGGCGGAGCAAATACGAACCCCGCCATCTCGCCGGGCGGTCTCCCGAGCTCTAGCCCTAATCCCTAGTCATCGGCACGGACGGCCTCCGCCGCGTCCAATGGGGAAGCGGCCGCCGCTCGTCATCCTCTCCTCTTCCTCTGACGACGATGGCGGCGGGGGCCGTTGCACGGCTAGCCGCGGCCCGTCGACGCGCAGGACAAGGACTCCCGCGACGGCGCCGCCCGCGAAGCAGGCGCCGAGCAGCTCGAGGAAGAAGCCGCGCCGCGGGAGCAGCGGGGGAAGGGGGCGCCGTCGTGCTTCGGGCACCGTGCTGTCCGGCTCCCTGAAGGTGCTAAACTCGAGTTACAGTTCTGCTTGCAGTTACAAATGCTGTATGGTGCCGCGTAGCTAGTACTGTGATCCGGTTGATCTTAGAGGAATGTGATATATTCTGACTTTCGGATTGGGTACCCATGGTTACTTTTAGTGGTCATGATTCTGAACTCAAATTTGGGTCGATGCATTTGTTGATAGTTAAGGTTCATGATTCCTGTGTTCTGCATTAGCACAAAAACTAGATCACCGTTATGTACCCTCCCCCCACCACACAAAAAAAATAACCCTTGTACATCATTTTCATGTTCATTCAGTGGCAATAGAATAAGTGACCGTGTTTTCTGACAAGAGTTCTGAACTAGATATCGCGGAATGTAGATATATTTCTTATCAGCGACAACCACTTGAGATTGAACTTGCGCTCTTGTATGATTAATGATCTTAAACTTACAAGGAGATTTGAGGCTGATTTCAACCGGAGCTACAAGCAGACTTATTGCAAATGTCTCTCCTGTTAAAATAGCTCGATGCTTTACTGACGTGTTCTCTCGTCTTGTAAAGGATGAATTCGACATGCTAACTGAAGATTTTTCGGAATGTCTAAATGACTTGGGCGTGTCAGGTACTTTACCTAGCCAACTCCCATTTTTTATTCATACGATACAAACACCTAGTTTTTGAGCCTCCGCCCCCAACACGCGCGCCAGTTAAACCAACACAAATTGCATTGCTATTTGAGTGGGGTGCTGTTCATTGTTCAACATACTAAGTTGTTTCGTCACTACTTGACCAGGAAGTGTACATAGTGTTATATTTAAGCTGCTCAATTGACTATGTTTTGCACAGTGTAGCTCAGTTAAATCATGGATTCTTTGGTACTTGATAAACTTCCTAAAGTTGCAACCCTTTTTATATAAATTTTAGAACACTGGACTAGATGTTCTTTGCAGTACCGGAGCTATGATGCTTGCCTACATCAGCATGTATATATTTCATGATTGTCACAGTTCTAAATAATACGCTAACAAAACATCTGGGAAATGAGATGCTGTCCTGTAGGTTGTGTTTCTTATCTACTTGTCGGTGATCTTTTGTATCAGACACGATAGTGTCAATATGAAAATCTTCATGTATGGAAGACTATATAGTTTGATTGGGCTCAGCAATCTTCGAATAACTCAGCAGCTCAAGGGGCTCCTTTGAAAGGAAACCAGTTATCCATATCACTTGCAGCATATGTTTAATTTTATTTCATTCTTGACCATCAAGTTTGCTGCTTAGAGAACTTGTTCTATATTTATTTAAGCTGCACAGGATCCTCTTGCAAGGAATATAAATTTTGGTTAATAAAGTTTTCTGTTACTTTGGGATGAATGTTGTGCATTAAGCCATGGTCATAGACAATTTTTTTACCTTTTTCTTGCTGACTTGACATTTCCTGGCCTTTTGCGGCATGGACAAGCAGCGAAATGACGTGCAAGAATCAGCCATATAACAAAATCTCAACTATCTGGATACTTACACTATATAGCCCACATAGGTTTCTATTCTTGAGTAATGTTAATGGTTCCTTTCTTTCCTATTTGTAAATTACCAAGATTTTTCTTCCAGAGAATTTTGACATGTTCATGCCTTTCCTTCTTGTCGTTTCTAAAAATGTAGCAAAATTATTACATAAGTAAAGCTACCTTTGTCTATGGTAACCCTGTAAGTTTTTAAATATGTTGATTAGTCTACTTCTAGGCAGGGTCTATGCGTCAAACGGAAGAGCTTTGGATTGACAAGTATAAACCACTCTCATCGGGAGAGCTTGCTGTTCACAAAAAGAAGGTTGGTCACTTTTCTGTTGTAGCTACACACACACATACATATATGGACCTGCTTGGTTTAATCTCTCAAGGTACTGCACCATCTGTAAATATGTTTTTGCATTAAGCGTCCTGGCTTTCAAAACCTTTGTACTGCATCTGGGTGTTGATGTATGAATTGAAGTTGTTCATAGTTGAGTTTCACCATGCGTAAAACCATGGTTTATGAGTCGAGTTGCTGTCATACTTACTCATAGACTAACTGTGACTAGTCCCATCTGCTACTGGATTAGTCAAATACTGCCCTTGCACTAGACTTGCTACAAATGCGAGAACTACTAGCCTATGCTACACAATTTGGAGGAGGGAGGCAAAATTACATGGCTACATGCTGAATCAGAAGCACAATATCTTGATATCAGATTACCAGAGGCATATGTAAGCAATTACTTGCTGAATTAGAGTCCACAAGCTAATCACAATTTCATATGAAGATAAACTACACAACTAACACATGTACATGCTGCTCATACTAGATACTAATCATCTAACTATTTGCTAGTCAGCTGCACGCTAGATAGTACCGACACAGCGAGGCGCGAGAGGCAGGAGAGGAGCGCAGAGCAGAGCAGGAGGAAGGAGAGAAGGGGGTTCACTTATCTGAGGCCTGAGCTTGGTGGTGGCGACAACTTTCAGTCGCCCCTACAGTGGGCAGTGGCTTGACCCGAGGAAGACAGGGAGCTAGGGTTGATCCTGGCTCGCTAGCAGGTGTATCTCCTTCAGAATGGGCTTGATCTGATGTGAGCTCAATCTGATAATGGGCTGTTGTACACTTAGTCAGGCAACGTTACCCTTGACCAGTCGACTAATCACTCACTTGTCCAACCAGTTGAGTTGAGACCCTTGAATTGATTCATAGACCAGTAGAGTGATTCTCAATCATTGCGATAGAGTAACTTCTACAGAAGTACAGATTTGATGTACAAACTATCACACACCTACAGATTTAAGGACCAATTTCACAGAACTACAGATTTCGGGTATTTTATATTAAATCATTATGGGTTTAACCACACACCCAGTTTCCTATCCAATCTGACTGCCCGGACCTATTATGATTTCTTTCTGCAGCAATGTACCCATGTTATGTGTCCAGAAAATTTTCTGGACAACCAATGCAGTGAAGATATTGCTCAATTTTGGTGTTAAAAGATTGTGCATATGCTGCTTTGAATATGGTATGGATGGCTCAGTTAAGATATTGCTCAATTTTGGTGTTAAAGATTGTGCATATGCTGCTTTGGATATGGTATGGACGGCTCAGTGAAGATATTGGTCAATTTTTTACCATGCCGACAGCAGGAGTATGTGTTGGGTTAGTGGTCCAGAGGGGTTTCTCGTGCATCGCTACAGAGAGGCTGCATGATGGCCCCTGTGTGGTCAGGCCAGATGGGAAAATTTGGCGCATGGTTGATCCTAAGCTATTCGATACAAAATGCCCTACACGTGTGATTATGTGAATTTGACCCTCAAAAACAGTTTTGTGATAATCTGTACATTAAACAGTAGTTTATAAAATGAGGAGGAACTTTCCATGCGTAATATTCGTTTGTCTCCTTGTAGGTTGAAGATGTAAAGAACTGGTTGGAAGAAAAGCTGAAGGCACCAAAGGTAATTGTTCTTTGAATGCACTGAATAGGAAAAAAAATCCAACTTAGTGGAATATGTTTTGGATAATCTGCATATTCACCAAGGTCATGATATATTAACTCTATGAGATGGGTTAGGATAATCAGAAGAATCAGAAGATAAGCTACTGCAAATCAGATGGGACTATTCTTCTGTTATTTCCACTTACAGTTCTCAAATTGGCATTCATTGCTTTTATCAGTACCTAGAACGGTTACTGATCAGTATTTTCTGGGTCATGTAGAATGCACCTGCATCCTTGAGGTGTACCAGTGCACTAGGCCATAAAAAAACACCTACAAGTCACAAACAATTCTGACATTAACAGATTAACTAGTGGCATAAAGATAATACACATATATCCAAACTTGGTTCACAATTTCATTAACGAAAAGGACGATGATGCTATTAATAGTACCAATTCACATCTAGCATCAATATATCCTTGTGGCACTATTCACAGACCAATTTGTCCTTTTTGTTTCTTGAGTTGTGTGTCGAATCTGAATTCTAAAATTTATGAAATGGTATGTACATGCTGTTAATTTCTTTTAGATTTTGTGAATGCTTTTTGAAGTTTAAACTGGAGGCCTAGTGCACTAAAACACCTCAAG
>NC_041387.1:487276122-487315730 GCF_002162155.2 Triticum dicoccoides | reverse complement strand
AAACCTCTTCAACTTGAAACATTCCGAATCAGTCCATTGTTGCCTGTGATGGTGAGGAACGGATTTAAATTCAATTTTACCAAATATATCTTGCACCTTGAACTTGTAGGCATGAATTAGTCACCGTTTCTTATTTTTATGTACAACCTTTGTAAACTAATATAAGACCGTTTAGATCTAAATGGTCTTATATTAGTTTACAGAGGGAGTATTATTTTTCATAATAGAGAAATACTGACAGTGGATAAGCAAAATTTGCAGGGAACATTTGGAGGACGGAGTCTTGTCCTTACTGGCCAAGCTGGTGTTGGAAAATCTGTGCGTCCTTCCTTCATGCTTGTATTCTCACAGTATTTCATATTCATTTGCGGAACCATAAATATTCAACGTCATGTCATCAATTGTATCAAATCAGTTGGGGTGGCATTTTGATCCTTAGTGACATGATATGGCACATCACGAATCCGGTTCTACTTGACCTGTTGAAAATCCAACCCATTTGCGGTAGTAGTGGATAAAATACAGGGTTAGAAGTTTTTTGTTGTTGTAAAAACAAAAAAGGAGGATACATGCCCAACTTGAAATACCACCCATTTTGGGTAATAGCAGATCAAATATAGAGGGGTAGACATTTTGTTTTTTAAACAAAAAAAGAGAGAATTCACCCCCAACTTGAAATAATATTGATAACAGAACTGCGGTGCAGCACCCCCTTTTCTCTAAAAAAAGAAATAATATCATTTATGCTAGTGGCTTTTAGTCGACACAAATGCATCCTCCAACTGTCTGTACTCCTTTTCTTTTGTTTGTGGTAGTTTTTTTTTTTTTTGCATCTCCTCATTTGCCAAGGAGGATGTTACTTCTCAATGCTTAAGCTAAGAGAAGAACACAATAATTAACTATCAGTATTTTTGTTTGTTGAAGTATCAACTGATAAGTGATAATTTACTACTTTGTTGCTTACCTTGCTTACCACAGGCAACTGTCAAAGCGATTGCTGCTGAGATAGGAGCTGACTTATGTGAGTGGACAACCCCAGTACCAACACTATGGGCTGAGCTTGTGCATGCTAATTCAGGTAACCTATCTTTGAGGTCTAAACTTTCTCCCTCGGTCTGCAAATTATCTGCAAGATAATGTTCTGATAAAAGAAGTCCATGCACTTCTATTGTATTCATGATTTAATATTTAGTAGTCTAGTACGTAATCAGCTTTCCATTTATGACTCGCAAGCGCCTTTTATTAATTGATTATTCTTTTTCTTTCAATGACCATTTGCAGAACTTGAGTATGTATCCAAGTTGGAAGAATTTGAAAATTTTGTGAACAAGATAAGGAAATACTCATTGCTTTCTCCAACCAGCATTGGATCCCAAAGAAAGCTAATCATCATTCTGATTGATGACATCCCTATAACAAGTGGAAAAGCTTCATTTGCAAGACTAGGGAAATGTTTAACAGGACTAATTCAAACTACTCAAATACCAACTGTCATTTCACTTACTCACCATCACAAAAATGAGGCTAATGATACTGCAACGTGGAACTCCGAGGAACTTGAGTCCTTGCTTCAAGGTGCTGGTGCTCATAAGGTACACTTGCCCAGTATAACTATAACTGCAGATTTTATTTGGCAGCTTTTATTATCATAATGGTAACAAGTTTTTGAATTTCGGTGCATGTCCCTCATAGTGCACCATTAATATCTATGCAGATTGTTTTCAATCCGGTAACCATAAGTTCTATGAAAAAAATTCTTCTTAGAATATGCAAACAAGGAGGCTCTGGCACAACTGAAGAATTAGTGCATCAAATTGCTACATCTTGTGGAGGTGATATCAGACATGCGATAATGTCTCTTCAATACTATTGTCTTAATCCACGAAGGCTAGATTCTGCATTGGCAATAAGTGCTTCTTTGTCGGATTTAAAGGGTCATGCTACTCTAGCTCCAGCGCAGGACTGTTATGGCCTCGGCTCTGTAATTCATTCTCCATGCGGAAGGGATGAGACACTTACATTATTTCATGCATTAGGGAAGTTTCTGCACAATAAAAGGGAAACCCATGTTGATGTCAACATTGGTACGTAATGATTATACCATCTTCTGTACAATTCTCTTCTTGACTTTGGTTCCTTTTCAAATAGATCTTCATTTCGCGGTGTGGTTAATTAAAACAGCATATATTGATTTAAATTGAAATGTCTATATATTCTTTATTTTTGAAGGTTATTTTGTGGAACATATTTATTCACATTTTTCTAATTGACTTGTTTGAACTAGACAGAATTCCATCTTATATGCTACTCCCTCCGTTCCAAAATAAGTGTCGTGGTTTTATTTGAACTGAAACCACAACACTTATTTTGGAACGGAGGGAGTACTTCATTTTCTATGCTAGTTTCTTTTGTACCTATACAGTCGTTTATTGAACAATGACCACACATCCTTTTCAGTCTATCTGATCTAACTTTAACATATAAGTTCTATAGTGATGCACCTTTATTGTTTCTTGTAGAATATTTTGTTCGTTTGGCTATTCCTGTCTGTTTGTGCAGCATTTATCATGGTTGGATTTTGTGCTTGATTTATATTACCTTCATTTTCCTTAATTTGCTTTGTCGTCTCAAAATAAGTGCCGTTGACTTAGTACAAAGTTGTACTAAATCAACGACACTTATTTTGGGACAGAGGGAGTACTTGATTTCCATGTCTTGAATTCCACATTTTCTATAATGAATCGTGGTTACTGGCTACACACCACTACAGTCTACTTTGTACCTTTTGTCTGGGTTAACAGTTTTTTTTACTGGACTATGGGATGGAAGGTTGTGTTTTTCAGCATGTGTGGGAGAGCGGTGTTCATCATTTATATATAACTTAGCTTTTGGTCTCTGAACCTTTGTTATATTTGTGCTGTAGATCTGGATTCATTTTCTCTCAAAGAACAGCTAAGAAGAAATCCACTAAAAATGGATGTTCCAGAGATGATTCTTTCTCAAGCACACGGAAAAGTACGAACTGTTGCTGACTTTCTACATGAAAATGGTAAACAGTAGAGAGCTCTACTTATATAAGGAGCATTATGAATTTGAGTTTGCTTTTGTTCTTTTTATCTTATGCTCGCTCTTGAATATGAGTTTACTTGATTGTACTTGGCGGGCTACATCATATGAGTTTACTTGATTGTACGTCGGGCAACGTCATGTATTATGGAGTAAATTTCGTGAAAACACCAGGTGAAAACATAAACCTGTAGAGATAAGGATTGATTTCACAAAGCTGCAAATTTAGGGATCAATACTACCGCAAAACTACTAAATTCCCGCCCAAACTCACGTCATGCTCACTAATCCTGGACTGGTTCCATCTAGCAAACCAAATCACTTGACCTCTGATCCAACATGGCAATTTTCAGCATGGAAATGATCAAGAATTTGAGAGCAACATATGGGCCCGGATGGCCAGACCAGGTGGCGATATAGGTGCACCCGAGAGCATCTTAGTTTTTTGAGATACAATTGACCCCTAAATATCTAGTTCTGGGAAATTGGTCCTTAAACCTGTAGTTTTATGATAGTTTTAACATCAATCCGGTTTCGCGCGATATACTGTATACTGCACATTTATGCTTGTCAGAGGCTCACAGCTGTCAGTTGATCTCATGCTCATTTGTGAAACAGTGATTCTAGAACTACCAAAAGTACTTGTGTGGATGTATGGCGCTATAGACAAGTTGCTGCTTTAACTAAACATGCTGCATTTAATGTTAACTTCTGTCATGCATCATTGCCGGTCACATGAGCATGAATCAACGAGCCATATAATTGGTATATTCTAATAGGACTAAGGGCGTGTTTGGGACTGCTCCGCTTCACAAAAATCGGTTTCGCTCCACTAAATTTACTTTGGAGCAGTTTCATCTAGAAGTTGTAGTACTATCAAGGAGAATGTTTGGCTGCCATCTAGCTCCAGCTTCAAGAATGAGATATTTGGTGGAAAGAATCTGTTTGATTGGTTGAGGGGGGAGAAACGAAGGGGTATCCACTTACTGGTGGCAGTGGTGGGTAATTTCCACCCAACTCCAGCTTCTAGAGTTTTTTGGAGCACCCCTTGAAGAGCTTCATAAAAAACTGGGAGTTGTACACCAGATTCTAGTTTTTTTGCGGAGCGGCATATTGTGGAGCTACGCCGTTTGGCTTGTGTTTTCTGGAGCGGAGCTGAATTTGAAGGAGCAGAGTAGTCCCAAACAGGCTCTAAATTCTAGTTTTGTACCCTGACTCTAGCTTCTCTCTAGGAAATAGTGTGCTCAGCTATTGACAGTATGTTCTCACTATTTTTTATTTATTAATGAATTGGTATTGATGTTTTTCAGTTGTTGATTTCATCGACGATGATGCTGTTGATGATGCATGGGTTGTGATGTCATATTTGAGTGAGGCAGACTGCCTTCTTGCTGGCAGTCCAATCGCATCGGCTCGTTGGACTGTAAATGAATCAAATGAGTTAGAAAACATGTCACAACTTATTGCTGCCTCTGTTGCAGCACGAGGAGTTCTTTTTGGAAATGCACATCCCTCACCCTCAAGGTACCTGCTTATCAACACAATTCTTTTAAGGATCCTGGGCTAATATTTTTTCCTCTGATTTGACCTAAGCAGATGGCATACAATACGCAGCCCTAAGGTCTGGCAAATTGAGCGTACATTTCGATCCACAAAGGTAATTTGACACCATGCTACCTTTCATGCATTTAACTTGATCTTGAAAAATGAGTTATGTATCCATCTTTGTGCACGTTGTCTTCTGTAATAAAAATACATCGTGAGCGTCACTATATGCTGATATCACATTTTTCTTCTTTTTGATTGAAGTCACCATGTATAAAATTTCGTTCTAGGCTCTTGAGACATTCAGGTGCTCTTCATTTGAAAATATAAATCTCATTTTACTTTAATGTTGTACCGTGCTGATGAAAGTTCATAGCTGTACTTAGATGAGTGTGGTGCTGATCAGTTTTCCATTTTCATTCTATTCATGTTTGTCAGCTGGCATCTGATGATCTGTAATTTCGTTTTGTTGGAAACAACAATGCAGGGTCTGATTCTTAAAGAAAGATTTGATTCGTCTAGCACGTCTGGTTCTCGCAACTTCTCCGACGTGGTCACTGACTTCAGGCCTTTCGAGAGATGGATAAGCCCCCACAATGATATGGCCAGAAATAACCCCTCACGCCACGACGTCGCAGGTGGCCCAAACTCCATTGACATGCTTGATGCTGAAGGGAATAACTGTGAAGAAGATGAAGATGAGATAGAAGAATGGTAAAAGTACAACCATGCTGATCTAGCTCATATCAGATGTAATCTAGTTTGGTAGAGAGATTTTCTTTCTTTCGAGGGGTCTTGGTAGAGATCTTTAGGAACTACTACCTCTGTAACTAAGTACTATAAGACGTTTTTGAAGTTTAAATTGAACTGCAAAAACATCTTATATTTAGTTACGGAGCTAGTATAGTAGAGCAACATGTAAAACGTCAGAATTACCTCTGAGTGGTTGGGTCATGTGTTTTTGGCCATGTTCGTTATTTCTGCGCAGTCCAACTGCCTACTACTGTTTGGCTCGCTTCTAGTATTTCCTCGGTCAGTAGAGCAAGTTGCATGCTCGCCGACGCGGTGCGTGTGTGTGATGCAGGCGAGCCTAACATCAATCAGTGCGCGTTTGGCCGAGACGCGCAGCAAATCCCGTGTCAAAGGAAAGAAAAATCCCGAGCTCCCAGTATCAGATCAGAATCAGATGCTCCCAATCTGACTTGCAGGAGATCTCAGATGTTGACTTACTGTACGGCGTCATGTGCTACACGGCCAAGCGTGCATTCTTTAATCCAAGGTCAATCCCAGGCGTGAACTGTGTACTTGTAGTCGCCTTGGATCAAACGAAAGAGCCGAAAATTCACATCGCCATCACAATCCACCAACCGATAAAAAAGGAAGAGAAGAGAAGAGAAGAGCAGAGCATCGACCGACACGCACGCCAAACGCAGCGCAACTCTCCCGTCAGCGTCAGGCCATCCCGTTCGCACCCGCCACGATCCCCCTGAAAACTGGAATGCTCCTTCGCGGCTGGTGCTCCAGCCCTCCTCGCCTGAGATTCCTTCCGTCTCCTGCCCGGCGGTTCGAATCGCGCCTACCGCTCTCGTGATCTGGTCTCGTCGAGGGCGCGGCCGTGCCGGGCGTCGCCTGACCGCCGGCCATGTTCTGGAAGGACAGCAGCGCCCGGAGCAGCAGCAGCAGCGGCCGGGAGCAGAGCGGCGTCGGCCCCTTTGGCCAGGTGCGCGTCCTCGTCGTCGGCGATTCAGGTCCGTCCTCTCCTCCCCGTGCCTCCCGTCCCGTCTGTGACTCCCTGAACCTCTGGTGGTTGGCGAATGGCGCGAGATTGGGAGAACGTAGAATAGGCATGTGTCACTGATGATCGTGAATTGCCTATTGAGAGCCTATTTGTCACTGTCCGGTTCCACTTCCACCTTCGTCCTCGGATCACACATGGTGAACAAATCGAGTACAGAAAGGAGGTGTTGTGAGTTGGCTTGGGGACAATGGTCCATCTTTCTGAACTTTTCCTGCTTGGATGTGGGTGATTGGGAAGCCAAATGGAGTGGGAGACACTCGTCTTTTTGCCCTTGTACTACTACATTTGTTTACTTTTTGTATGTACAAACTCATTCAGTAAGCACGCCAATCAATTTTAGAAAATCCTTTGGGTGTGCGCAAAAAAATCTGACTGAAAGATCACCAAGTGAAACCTTCGTTTCACATATGCCTCAATGCACTTAATATTTGGGTCTTAGAGGGGACATAACTGCAATAGGGAGTTTTGCTGTGGCAATTACGGACTATAGCCGTATTCAGTGGTATACAAGGATTTTCTCTCTTTTTCTGAAACAAGTTTGTGGTGTCTGCAATTTGTGATGTTGTCCTGCTATGCGTCACGCCATGATCTGGACTACAACATGAAGCAATGCCAAGTAAAATCTGGACTAGGACCATGCGTGGAACCCAGTTATTTATTTGTTATAAGCTCCATATTGCATCCGCCATCCTTAGAAATATAGAAAAAAATATATTCAACGCAACCTTCTACTGTATTTTCTTAACTGTGCTCAACTGCCCATACAAGTTACTCTGTTACACCAATAGTGGCTGAACTTTTTTGTATGCGTCTGAAAATCGGTTGTCGAAAAACCACACCATAATTGCATGCTGTTGTACTCTTCTGAATATGGTTCTTCAGTTGCATTAAATTTCCTTATTTCTCTCTCAGGTGTCGGTAAATCTTCGCTGGTGCATCTCATCTTAGAAGGCTCTGCTATTGCTCGACCAGCTCAGACAGTAGGTTGTGCGGTGGGCATTAAAGTAGGTGTTCTCGCTCTATGCTTTCCCAGCTTGTACCATTTGCATTTATTTAATCCACTTACATTGTCACTGTTATTATTTCAGCATGTTACTTGTGGAAGTGCAGGGGGGTCTTCTAATAACATCAGTAATGATTCTGAAAGAAATTTCTTTGTTGAGCTTTGGGATGTCTCAGGACATGACCGCTACAAAGCTTGTCGTTCGATCTTCTATACACAAATCAATGGTAAACGATGTTTTTCTCTTAATTACCAGCGTGTTGCTGCTCTCTGCATCTTTGTGCCCAGCACGGCCTATCTTTAGTAGTTTTGTACTGTATGAGCAAGCTGATCTATTTTAGTTGTTATTTGACCCAAAAATGCTTCAAGGGAAGGATTTATTTTTATATTTGCAGCCGCTAATGCCTAAATCCTGAGATTGTAACAGCTCTTTTGTATTTGTTGTTCTTGCTCCACTTAGTTCAGCTGATGAAACCTCTTAGAAACACTCGTCCTTCTTTAGATCCATAAAGAAATACTTATTACATCAGTTGTTATTTCTTTTCAAATACAACATTCACTGTTCCCAACGTTGTCTGTCAGGTGTCATTTTTGTTTATGACCTCTCCCAGAGGAAGACCAAGACAAATTTGAATAAATGGGCAGTTGAAGTTGCCGAAACAGGCACCTTTTCAGCCATACTTGGATCTGGTGGACCAGGAGGACTTCCAGTGCCTTACCTTGTAATTGCTAACAAAGTGGATATTGTTCCAAGCGATGGCACTCGAATCAGAAGCGGAAGTATTGTTAATCTTGCTCGTCAATGGATTGAAAAGCGGGGTCTTCTTCCTCGTAGTGAAGAACTTCCACTCACAGAGAGTTTTCCTGGGAACTCTGGTCTCATCTCGGTTAGGTTCCTTGTTGAATACCTTCTGCTCATCTCTTGCTCTACATTCAATTCATGTTCTTTTATGGAACAGCCATCTTTTTACGTCCTTTGTCGTTTCAGTTATTTTTTGCATAACATGCGAACCTTTGATTGCAGGCTGCCAAAGAAGCAAGATATGACAAAGAAGCTGTGACCAAGTTTTTCCGCATGGTTTGTTTTCAACTATTTCATTGATTTGCTTTTTCATACTTCCTTTTTTTTTCATCTGCTAATGCTGTTGGGATGCATCTTTCAGTTGATCAGGAGAAGATATTTCTCGAACGAACCTGCTGTGCCAAGTCCCTGGTCTCTTACTCCAAGGGAAGATAGCATCCTTCCTGTAGTGACCCGCAAAGATGATACCGATAACTTTCAAAGGAAAAGGTGAGCATGCCTAACATGGAAAAATCAACTCCCCTGTCAAAGAAATCCCAACACATACAAATAAATGGAAAGGAAAGTATAAAGGAGAACTCTTTCGTCACCCGAAGGATAACTGTGAGCCCATATTAAACATGTTGTATAGTTGCACTTATGCACACATTTTTGCAGCTATAGCGGCGAGGATTTCATGTTCAATGGGGTACCACCACTTCCGGCACAAAGGAACCTCCCACCACCACCAACTCTCGACCCACAGCTGCCGGTGTTTTCTTCAGATAACGACAGATATCACAGATTCTCCTCGCCATCGCTTACTGAGATAAGCAGCAATAGAACAATAAGCAGCAATAGAACAAGTCGTGAAAATTTTAATGTATAATGCAGCGGATGTCAAAAGGCTTAAAGGGCATCACCTGCTACCTGGGAAGCATATGGCATCTGCTGCCTTGGTGGTGTTGGATTCCAGCTGGTATCATGAACCATCTGATGCCTTCCTTTGCACCATACGGAAGGTGCCCAGTTGGTCTTCTTTGTTGGCCTAGTCACTAGCTGATTGCTAGTGGCGACTCCTGTATTCTTTTTCTTCCATACCTGTTCATTGAAAATAGTGATTACTTGTCATTTCCGTAATGCAAGTAGCTGGAAAATGGCATCCTGGCTCGAGAAATGCATGGCAAAAGATCAGGGGACAATGGACTATACCGGTGATATATAGGATACAAATATCTTTAGTGTTGCATTTTCTGTAACTTATAAAGTAGGAATTGGAGTGGCCCGAGACTTCTTAGGGCTGAGGCAAGATTTTAAAAGGTAGGAACAGGAAAACATAGTAATAATATATCGTTGTTTGAATGTTTCCTCGCATGTGGTAGCGCGCGTATGCACCTCCCTCTGTAAAGAAAAATAAGAACGTTTAGATCACTAAAGTAGTGATCTAAATGCTCTTATATTTCTTTACGGAGGAAGTACTTGTTTTTTCTTGAGAAAAATATGACATTGTTTGTTGATTACCTGATTGCATCCGCAATAACACTTTGATTTTTATTTAGCCAGCTAGTTATACATAAAAATTCTACCATCCTTCAATCCACATGATCAATATATCCATTATTTGTGTTTCACATTTTTTTCATTGTCCGTGTGTGCTCCCAAGGCGAATTCATAATGCCCCTAAACACAAGAATGCATATCTCTTCAATGAGAAGGCCCCTGCTCGGCTGCTCAGACGCTGGTAATTACTCCTTGGAGTACTCTACTCATTCATAACCGAAACACAAGGAATATTAGTTTTTTTCTAAGTCAAAATTATTTATTTTTAATCAAGTTTATAAAAATAGACCAACATCTATAATACCAAATAAATATAGTATAAAAGCATTTCATGATGCATCAACTGAAACTAAGTAGCTATTTTTTTTAATCTACAAACATTGTCAAAAGAAAATTATATCCACTACCTGTGTGCGCTCCCAAGGCAATTTTTTTTTGAGGAACCGGCAGGAGCACTGCCTTTTCATATAAGAAGAAGAATAAGGTTTATGTACAAGAGTGTTCCGGTTTTTAGAAGAGAAACCGGACAAAAACCCCTAGAAAAAACCACACGATGGCACTAATCAGCCAATACCGGTTGCCACATGTGCCCGGCCAAAGGCCCGGGACCTTTGCTTGATGTCTTCGAAGGCAATAGCTACAACCTCGAGGTGCGTGAGGCGAGTTCCATTGAAGATGCGTCGGTTTCGCTCCTTCCAGATGTTCCAGATGGTGTAAAGGAAGCGGCCGCTCTGCCTTCTTCTGTCGTTCTTGGGCAGATTGGTGGTGAGCGAATCCCACTAGTCCGAAATCCCCATAGAAGGGGGCAACGTGGGCGTAGCCCCAGAGTCCTCTCCCGTCCAGACCTGGACGTGAGACCAAACTGCGGCGGCAAACGGGTAGTCCTTGCAGAGATGAGTGGCCGTCTCCGGAGCTCGAAGGCAAAGGGAACAACAAGGGTCGTGCCGCCAGCCACGAACGGCTAGCATGTCGGCCGTGAGGATCTTCCCGTGGAGCACAAGCCAGGCGAAGAACTTACATTTTGGCTCAGCATGTGCCTCCCAAATCTTGGCCGGGGAGAACCTGGGATAGGATCCAGAGAACTGGGCCGCGTAGGCCGAGGCAGCAGAGTATATGCCATTGGGGGTCCATCGCCAAGTGATGCAGTCCTCCTAGTCCGGGTTCAACGCCACCTGAGTGATGACTGAAGCGAGGGCAATGAACTCCTGCAGGTGGGTAGGCGATGAAAGACAGGCAACCGATCTGATCCAGTTCTCCTCGTGGAGCTCCTTCATCACAGATCTTCGCTTCCTGGTGGCAATTTTGTACAGCTCCGGGAAGGCCCGGGACAGAGGGGCCCGTCCTGTCCAGTCGTCGAGCCAGAATAAGGATTTTCTCCCATTGCCCAAGGAGATGGTGGTAGAAGCCCTGAAGAGTGCCATATCCGTCTCATCACAGGGCACCGCAGAGCCGACCCATTGGCGGTCAGGATCAGTCCACATAAGCCAAGGCCAGCGAAGTTGGAGCGCCCGACCAAATCTCTCGAGGTCTGTGATTCCCAGGCCCCCCATGGGCTTAGGCCGGCAGACAGTCTTCCAGTTGACCAGAGAGTGTCCACCAGACGCGTTTTCTGAGTCTTCCCCACACCAGATGAAGTTACGAGTGATCTTACTGAGCTTCTGGATTGCCCAAGTGGGGAGCGAGAGCGCAGTGAGGTGATGATTTGCGATGGCGCACAACACGGACTTTGCAAGGGAGACCCTGCCCGGACGCGCCAGATTCTTCCCCTTCCAGCCCGGCAACCTACCCATTGCCTTGTCCAGAAGAGGTTGGGGGTCAACCCTTCTGAGTCGCCTGGTATGTAGTGGGAGACCCAGGTATCGGCCGGGGAACGAGGCCAGCTTGGCCGGGAAGGCCGAAAGGATGGCCGGGAGATCAATGTCTTGGCAGCGAATGGGAAACACCTCGGTCTTGCTGACATTTGTGATGAGGCCGGATGCATCCCCAAAACAGGCAAGGATCCGAGCAATGGCGTCGATCTCATCTTTGACCGGGTTAGTGAAGATGCCAGCATCGTCCGCATAGAGAGAAACCCTGCAGGAGGCCGGTCGCGCCATGGTGGGCTTGAGGATCCCAGCCTGGGAAGTCGCCCAGAGCATAAGTTGTAGAGGATCGATGGCCAGAATGAAGAGCATAGGCGACACCGGGTCGCCCTGGCGAAGGCCTTTTCCATGCGCGAATGGGGTTCCCGCTCCCCATTTAACAACACCCTGGAGGAAGATGAAGCGAGGATCATGCAGATCCAGTCCCGCCAGCGCTGACCAAAACCCAATTGTTGTAGCACCTCCAGGAGGTAAGCCCAACCCACAAAGTCGAAAGCCTTGGAGATGTCGAGCTTAAGGAAAAGGCCTGGCGTTGAAGAGCGGTGCAAATCTTTGATCAAGTTTTGCACGTGTAGGAAATTATCATGGATGCACCGTTTCTGCACAAAGGCACTCTGGCTCTTGGAAACCAGCGACGGAAGCAGAGGGGCTAGCCGGTTAGCCAACAACTTGGAGAAGATTTTGGAGATGCTGTGTATCAAGCTGATAGGGCGATAGTCACCAATCGATGATGCGCCGACTTTTTTCGGGAGGAGAATAATGTTGGCTGAATTTACCAGGCCAGCGCAGGTGCCTTGCAGGTTCGCGAGCTGCATCACCGCAGCCACGACATCCGCTTTGATGATCTCCCAACATGATTTGAAGAAGGCACCAATGAAACCATCAGGGCCCGGGGCCCTGACCGAAGGTAAGGAGAATACCGCCTCCTTGATCTCCGCCTCGTCGAACGGATCGTCTAGAGCCGATAGGTCGTGGCGATGCATCCCGATATTCTCCCAGACAATGGACTTGGTGCGCCGGGCAGGCGTGCCAATATTAGCCTGGAAGTGGTCTAGAAGGGCCCACTCCTTGTCCTGTCTGGTAATTGCCAGCTCCGAGGTGGTCGTGATCGTCTGAATGAAGTTCTTACGCCTACATCCGTTCGCACGAGCATGGAAAAGCTTAGTGGTGGCATCCCCCAGGCGGATCCTGTTTAGCCTAGAGCGCTGTCTCAGCTTGATTTTCTGAATGGCTAGTAGCCCCAGGTACGACGCCTTTAGCTGTTTACGCAAATCCCTCTCAGAATCCGAGAGCGGTCTTCCCTCCCCAGCAACATCCAGGCGCCAGATGATCTCCTTGGCAACTGCGATCTGGGAGCCAAGCATCCCAACTTTTTCCTTTTGCCACTTGCGCAAGGCCTTCGCGGTCCGACAAAGCTTGATATGAATCTTGCGGATGGCATCACGGGCCTGGACAAGCTTGTTCCATGCCAAGGCGATGGTGTCCTTGAAGCCCGGGAGACGAAGCCAGAATTCCTCGAATTTAAAGGAAGATTTTCTCAAGGTGTCAACGCACCCCTGAAGGTATAACAGAGCATGATCCGAGCAAGCTGTAGTGATAGCCTGAAGATGCGCATTGGGAAAGAGCATGTCCCAATCGTCGGAGTGGAACACGTGGTCAATCTTGGTAAGGACCGGGTTGGCCTGCGCATTGGACCAGGTGAAACGGCGCCCGCCCAGGTGAAGCTCCTTTAGTTGCAAGAAATCAAGAGCCCCACGAAACTTGCCCACCAGGCGGCGATTGATGTTGGCGTTGCTCTTATCCGCCGCTTTAGTGATGAGGTTGAAATCCCCCCAAAGGAGCCACTCGCTTCTTGCCACGGTCTTGAGAGTCCTAAGCTCCTCAATGAAGGCCAACCTGTCCTGCTCACCCTGCGGGCCATAGACGCCCGTGATAGTCCATGAAGTGTGCTCATTGAGCATGGTAATGGTGGCGGAGATGGAGCCCGGAGTCGCATGGAAGTCGGAGAGGGTGAAGAAGCGGTCCGACGCGGCCAGAATCAAACCCCCGCGGGTGCCGACGGCCGGGAGGATATAGTAGTTTGCGACGAAACACGGGCCGAGCATCTCGCGGATGATGGCATCGTCAACAGCCTGGAGTTTAGTCTCTTGGAGGCAGACAATGCAGGCATGAGAGTCCCGGACGATGTACCGAACGGCATCCCGGCGGGCACGCGAGTTGAGGCCTCGAACGTTCCAACATATGATGTTGACGTTAGGTTGTGCCATTAGGGAAACTTTGTGTGATCACGGCAGGAGCAACTTCTCAAAGCTAAGCAGCCGGTGGATGGACGGTAGACGCAAACACACATGTTGTAGGAGATTGCAGACGAACATGAAGCGCCCCAAGGGTGAGACGGTAGGCGGCCTCGAGCCGCAGCGATGCGTGGCATCCGGAGACTAAAACGGAAAGCGGAAAGTAGAAGGCGATACATCTTGGGACGGAAGACCTCCCAGGCCGAGCGTCGGACGCAAGGGCCACTAGAACTACTAGGACACCTAAACATCAGTAACTTGAGCCTCCACGGTTGCTTTCTTGCCCTTCTTCAACTTCTTTTGTGTTAGGTTCTTGGCATGTGATGAGAAAGCCTCTGCTGCTTCCATAATGCCCTTCCAAGGCAAATTCATAATGCCCTAACACAGGAATGCACGCCTCTTCGATGAGAAAGCCTCTGCTGCTTCCAGACGGCTGGTAATTACTCCATGGAGTATACTACTCCTTCCTCGAAATATAAGGAATATTAGTTTTGTCCAAGTCAAAAGAAAAATAAGTTTAAGTTTATAGGGAAAAATATCAACACCTATAATACCAGATAAATATATTATAAAAGCATTCCATGATAGATGCATCTACTGAAATTGAGCTGGTATTATTTTGTTTAAACCTACATAAGTGTGACATATGAAGTTTTAATTTGGGTTTTCCCGCAACTAAAGAAAAAGAAAATGGAAGAAGAGGGAGATCAACATTTTTGGCGAGGTTGACCTTTAGAGATTGGTGGGCCTGCGTTGTTGCCCCATACATTCTCGGCCCCAAGGACAATCCAATTTACCACACTATCTTGCGAAGCCGAATCGAACCAGGCTTTAGATGTTGTAGCCGCAAGCAAACACATCAAGATCTCTGCATGTGTTTGGTTACCATTTTTTGCAAAAGGGGTCTGGAATTCAATAGAAGTCAATTCACATTCCACCTCATATAAGTTACGTCAAAGTTCCATAGATGAAACTTAGATAGGGGTGGGCCACGGGTTGAGTCTAATAAATACCCAAATGATAAATATCACGTGTGTGGCACGAAGTAACACCGACCTGTCTTTTTTACAACTAAAATTTCCATCCGAAAAAACCCTAAAAAAACTAAAACTTGCCATCCAAACAGAAAGTTGCCATGCTTCAAAACTAAAGTTGCCATAAAAAAAGTCAAGGCGGAATTGCTTCGTGCCACACGTGTGGCACTTATCAGGTGTGGCACCCGTCTCAGAGCAACCGGTTTACCTTGCATCGGCAGCCCAGAGATCACGTCTTCTGGCAATACACAACAACTTGGTACAGAAATACAACCGCTTTATTGATCTCTTGCGGGAATATGGGTTTGATGATACATAAGAAAGCGGGGCCAAGTAGCACACGTGGTGTTGCTGCACTTATGTACATTATTTAGTAGACAAGGCAAGGGCCTCGATGACGACGATACGACTACGCGACAGCGAAACAACGACATAGGGGAACTCCATCTTACAGGGACACTGCCGGGACACGGCCTAGACTACGATGAACGATGCAACTCCGGCTCCTGGTACAGCTTCTCCTGAAACTGACATGACACGCCACGTGAGTATTTTTAATGTACTCGCAAGCTCACGACAAACAAAGCAATAATTACAAATAATAACATGATATTTAGTCAGATTAAATACAAGAACATGACATGCTGCTCATGAAGTGTATGTGATCAAAGCATTTTATTTCACCAAAAAAATAACCACAACAAAGAAAATTCTCAAATATGGCATGCACAAAGAAGAGCTCATAACAAAACCGTTGCAAAAAGAATCATCTCATTTGGACTTACAGTTTAGGAGATATCACTCGTCAAAGTTTAAGTCAAATATTTGAAAACAAAAAATCAAAAATCCCAGAGAGCGCCACGTCGAAGGCGTATTCTGAGAATGCGCCTCCACTCGTACCGCTTCGGGAGCGAGAGGGAGAGACTGATGGGTGGGGTCCCGTTGTCAGGTTTGAGAGAGAGAGCGAACAGACGGCGGCGGCTCTGTCGCTGGTGGTTCTCGGCGAGGAGGCCACGGCGACCGCCAGGGAGTAGGGGGGTGGACGTAGCTCGCAGAGGCGGACAAGCACGTACCCAAAGCATGGGCAAAGGTGGACAAACGGTGCCGGATTGTTCGTCTCCAGAGACGGTGAGCGATGGAGCTCGTCGGAGTTGGCCTTCCCGGCGGAATCCCGACGAACCACAGACACCGTCGTGCTCAGGAGAGCCTCACGAACAAGCCTAGGGAGAAGAACATGGTGGAGGAGCACCGGAGTGAGTGGGCGGCCAAAGGGGATCCGCGGCCAACTCCGGCGATGATTGGCGGCTAGAGGCTCGCCCGGCCTTGCCGCGATGCTAAGCTACTAAATTTGTGGCCAGAGGAGGAGGGTGGGATGGTTAGAGTTGCTCGGGAGGGGCTGTATTTATAGATGGCGAGGGTACCGAGCTTGCGGCCACCGAAGATGGTTCTGAAGCAGTGAGAGGCGACGAGAGAGCTCTGGCTCGACGAGATAACTCACTGAGGATCGTCCAAGCACATTGGAAGGGTAGAGCCAAGCAACAAGGCATGGAGAGGGACGGCTCGATCACGCGAGGGCACTGTGCTCTCTGCTCAGTCGTGTCCGTGTTCGCCGCCCAGGCTGCCGGTGTTGGAGAGCGACAGAAGATAACTGGGAGGATGAGGTTGATGCTTCAGAAGAGCTAGGACACACGAGGGTGGCGCGGAGTGAGTGCACGGTCGAGGTCAGAGAGGTTGTGATGTGCAGAGCGCACCGACTGCCTGTCGAGCACCTTGTATCCATGCAGTCACCACGTACATTGGTGTAACACAGTGCGCCAAGGCAGCCAGACTAGGCGTGTTTGGTTGCCCGCATCAAGCCCAACCAGGCCCGCACGGGAAGGGAGAGGCCTGTTTGGTTGGCTGGTTTTCCTGTTGGGCCTGCATCACACGCTTCTCAAAGCAGCCCAGAGCCTGGCTTGCTGGAAACCCTCGGATCGGCAGTTTCTCGCGAGTCAGGTTGAGTGCGGCGCGAGGTCACACGGGCGAGAGCGAGGCGAGGGCGAGGGGGGATGGCTGGAGATGGAAATCTGGCGCGTCGTCCCGACGCCAAATTAGCCTCACCCCCCTTTCACTCGCTCACCCATAGCCACTGCCCCCTTTCTTCGCTATTGCCTCACCACCGGCGGCGGCTGCGATTTCAGATCTGCGCTATAGGTGGCGACGTCGACAATGACGGAAGAGGCGGCGACATTTGCGGCGGATCTGGTGCTCCCCTTGCTGTTGGCCACCGTCTTGTCGGCCTAGTCTGTGCCATGGCTCCCCCTACATCGTCCTCGTCTCCGATGCCGGTAAGCAGCACCCCTCCCCCCTTTGTTAGCTCAGTGGTTAGGCTGTTAAGCCAGGTGTAGGATAGATTTCCCACTGAATGAACCATCGATGTCGACTAGGTTATGGACGCACGGATGAGGCTGATAATCCAGGCAGCAGCACTGATTAGTGTGATTCAGGCATGGGTCATTTTCATGCACCAAACAGTTGTTCGTCGTGCTGGGAGACCTTTGATCTGCTATGGTCCATTGTTTCCTCGGGAACAGGAGAGGATCCAAAATCTGAACTACATCTACAACTGCAATGACGTCGAGGCTCTGTGGATGCTTAGGAAGAAAAGAGCACCATTTCCCAGGCTTGTCGATACCTTCAGGAGCAGGGGCCTGTTACAAGATAGCATCAACACCAGTGTCGAAGAGCAAGTGTCCATGTTCATCCATGTTGTTGGCCATAACCATAGGTTCAGGGTCATTCACAACACATTCAGGAGATCAATGGAGACCATCTCTAGGTACTTCAAGCAGGTGCTTTTTGCTGTTGGGGAGCTTAGAGGAGAGATGATCAGGAGACCATCTGGCCAGACTCCACCCAAGATTCGCGGAAGCCCAAGATGGTATCCATACTTCAAGGTGAGCATTGGCAATATACACTTTTCATGGCTTGATGCTTGTATTATTCAATTTCAACACTAACACAGGATAGTGATGCCATTTTCAGGATTGCATTGGGGCAATAGATGGTACTCATGTCACTGCCAGAGTTCCTAGGTCGCAGTCTGTAGCATACAGGGGGATGAAGTGATGACCGACAAGTGTAGGGGATCTATTGTAGTCCTTTCGATAAGTAAGAGTGTCGAACCCAACGAGGAGCAAAAGGAAATGATAAGCGGTTTTCAGTAAGGTTTTCTCTGCAAGCACTGAAATTGTAGGTGATAGATAGTTTTGTAATAAGATAAATTGTAAAGAGCAACAAGTAATGAAAGTAAATAAGGTGCAGCAAGGTGTCCCAATCCTTTTTGTAGAAAAGGAAAAGCCTAGACAATTTCTTATAATGAGGAAAGCGCTCCCGAGGACACATGGGAATTATCATCAAGCTAGTTTCATCACGCTCATATGATTCGCGTTCATTACTTTGATAATTTGATATGTGGGTGGACCGGTGCTTGGGTACTGTCCTTACTTGGACAAGTATCCCACTTATGATTAACCTCTATTGCAAGCATCCGCAACTACAACAAAAGTATTAAGGTAAACCTAACCACATCATTAAACATATGGATCCAAATCATCCCCTTACGAAGCAACACATAAACTAGGGTTTAAGCTTCTGTCACTCTAGCAACCCATCATCTACTTATTACTTCCCAATGCCTTCCTCTATGCCAAATAATGGTGAAGTTTCATGTAGTCGACGTTCACATAACACCACTAGAGGAAAGACAACATACATCTTATCAAAATATCGAACGAATACCAAATTCACATGACTACTAATAGCAAGACTTCACCCATGTCCTCAGGAACAAACGTAACTACTCACAAAGCATATTCATGTTCATAATCAGAGGTGTAATAATATGCATTAAGGATCTGAACATATGATCTTCCACCAAGTAAACCAATATGTATCAACTACAAGGAGTAATCAACACTACTAGCAACCCACATGTACCAATTTGTGGTTTTGGATACAAGAGATGAACTAGGGTTTGAGATGAGATGGTGCTGGTGAAGATGTTGATGGAGATTGACCCTCTCCCGATGGGAGGATCGTTGGTGATGACGATGGTGATGATTTCCCCCTCCCGGAGGGAAGTATCCCCGGCAGAACAGCTCTGCCGGAGCTCTAGATTCGTTCCGCCTCGTGGCGGCGGAGTTTTGTCTCGTAAGCTTGCCCCTGATTTTTTCCAGGACAAAACCCTTCATATAGCAGAAGAGGGACACCGGGAGACCACCAGGGGGCCCAGGAGAGAGGGGGCGCGCCTAGTAGGGGTGGGCGCGCCCCCCACCCTCCTGGACAGGGTGTGGGCCCCCTGAGGTATTTCTTCCGCTCAATAATTCTTATTAAATCCAAAAATAAGTTTCGTGGAGTTTCAGGTCTTTTGGAGTAGTGCAGAATAGGTTTCCAATGTTTGCTCCTTTTCCAGCCAGAATTCCAGCTGCCGGCATTCCCCCCTCTTCATGGTAAACCTTATAAAATAAGAGAGAATAGCCATAAGTATTGATATATAACGTGTAATAACAGCCCATAATGCAATAAATATTGATATAAAAGCATGATGCAAAATGGACGTATCAACTCCCCCAAGCTTAGACCTCGCTTGTCCTCAAGCGGAAGCCGAAATCGAAAAATATGTCCACATGTTTAGAGATAGAAGTGTTGATAAAAAATAAAATACGGACATGAGGGAACCATGATCATTCTTATACAACAACATATATAGATTTTGTCATATGAATTCTTATGCTCAAGTAACAATCAATTCACAATGTCAAGTATGGTTCAGAAACTTCATTGAAAGCTAACAAGCTATATTCTCAGTCATTGAAGCAATTACAATTTATCGTAACATCACAAAGAGTCAAGAATAGAGCTTTTCAGCAAGTCCACATACTCAACTATCATATAGTCTTCTACAATTGCTAACACTCACGCCATACTTGTGGTTATGGAGTTTCAGCCGGACACTGAGAAAGATAGGGGCTTATTGTGTTGCCTTCCAACGTATTCACCTTTAGGTGATGTCAACAATAACAGTCCATGCTAACGAACATCCAATTGGATATAGATATCATGATCTTTCAAACACGAGGAGCTTGCCAAAGGATAAAGTGAAAAAGGAGAGGTGAAGGTCACCTCGACTCAAGTATAAAGTAAAAACATAAGGTAAGAACATAAAGTAAAAGATAGGCCCTTTGCAGAGGGAAGCAGAGGTTGTCATGCGCTTTTAGGGTTGGATACACAAAATCTTAATGCAAAAGAACGTCACTTTATATTGCCACTTGTGTATGGACCTTTATTATGCAGTCTGTCGCTTTTATTGCTTCCATAACAAGATCGTATAAAGCTTATTTTCTCCGCACTAATAAGTCATGCATATTTAGAGAGCAATTTTTATTGCTTGCACCGATGACAACTTACTTGAAGGATCTTACTCAATCCATAGGTAGATATGGTGGACTCTCATGGCAAAACTGGGTTTAAGGATATTTGGAAGCACAAGTAGTATCTCTACTTAGTGCTAGGAATTTGGCTAGCATGAGGGGGTAAAGGCAAGCTCAACATGTTCGGAAGTTCAATGACAATATACTTTAACTGAGATGTGAGAAAGCATAAACCATTACGTTGTCTTCCTTGTCCAACGTCAACTCTTTTAGCATGCCATACTTAATGAGTGCTCACAATCATAAAAGATGTCCAAGATAGTGTATTTATATGTGAAACCTCTCTTTCCTTATTACTTCCTATTAATTGCAACGATGACCAAAACTATGTTTATCAACTCTCAACAACTTTTATGCCTCATACTTTCTATGTGTGAAGTTATTACTATCCATAAGATCAATATGAACCATTTTATTCTTTTTATTTTTTTCTATTTTTCTCAAGATCATAGCAAGATAGCAAAGCCCTTGACTCAACACTAATCTTTATTATAGATAGCCCACAGACTCGATTACATAAAGAGATCACAAAGCAAAACTCAAAACTACTTGATATCAAAACTTCAATCTACTAGATTAAGATACTACTAAAAAGGATCGAACTAAATAAAATGGTAAAGATAGGAGTGTGATGGTGATACGATACCGGGGCACCTCCCCCAAGCTTGGCAGTTGCCAAGGGGAGTGCCCATACCCATGTGATTATGTCCTCGGAGGTGATGGAGGTGGTGATGATGATGGTGGATAATCACATATCGAGCGTAAAAGCTCCTCCAACTTGCGGATAATGCCCTTGAGTCCGGCGATATGATCCTTCAACAAAATATTCTCCTGTGTGAGATACTTATTCTGTATGCGAGCTAACTCAATCATCTTGAAAGCTTCAATCTCTGTTGGAGTAAAGAGGTTAGGTAAGGGTTGAGGGATGTCTTCTTCTTTCACTGCCGGGGCTTGAACCTCCATGGCCTTCTTGATCCCTTCATCCTTGTTGATCTCTTCTGGTTCTTCTCTTTCCAGCTCTATCTTCAATAGCCAAGCATCCTTGTCTTCATTGTTGAAGGAGGGTGACGCCATGGTGCTCTAGATCTGTAACAGAAAATAGCTCGAAACGAAAACAAAGGATATTTGCGTGATACGGTGGTCAAAACTTTCGGGAGATTATATAATGAATTTTTACCGACCAAAATTCGTAACGTGCAAGAAAACGGAGTCAGGAAGGCACATGAGGTGTCCACGAGACAGGGGGCGCGCCCAGTAAGGGTGGGCGCGCCCTCCACTCTCGTGGAGGCCTCGTGTCCTTCCCGGACTACTTCTTTCTTCCTAAAATTCTTAAACATTCCCAAACTGATAGAAATTGCTTTTAGAATTGTTTTGAAGTCGGTTTACTTACCGTACCACATACCTATTCCTTTTTGGAGTCTAGAACGTTCTGGAAAGTGTCCCTTATGTATTCCTCCGGGGTTACGGATTCAAAATATTAGTTTCAACATTGATAGGATTACCTGAAATATAATGTTTAATTCTTTGACCGTTCACTACCCTCGGACTTGTGCTTTCGAAGTTGTTGATTTTTATGGCACCGAAACGATAGACCTCCTTGATAACGTAAGGACCTTCCCATTTAGAGAGAAGTTTCCCTGCAAAAAATCTTAAACGAGAGTTGAATAATAACACATAATCACCTACGTTAAACTCACGCTTTTGTATCCTTTTGTCATGCCAGCGTTTAACTTTTTCTTTGAATAGCTTGGCATTCTCATAGGCTTGGGTTCTCCATTCATCAAGTGAGCTAATGTCAAACAACCTCTTCTCACCGGCAAGTTTGAAGTCATAGTTGAGCTCTTTGATAGCCCAATATGCTTTATGTTCAAGTTCTAGAGGTAAATGACAAGCTTTTCCATAAACCATCTTATATGGAGACATACCCATAGGATTTTTATATGCAGTTCTATAGGCCCATAATGCATCATCAAGTTTTTTGGACCAATTCTTTCTAGATCTATTAACAGTCTTCTGCAAAATTAACTTGAGCTCTCTATTGCTCAACTCTACTTGACCACTAGACTGCGGGTGATAAGGAGATGCAATTCTATGATTAACATCATACTTAGCAAGCATTTTACGAAAGCACCATGAATAAAATGTGAACCACCATCAGTCATAAGATATCTAGGGACTCCAAACCTCGGAAAAATAACTTCTTTAAGCATTTTAATAGAAGTGTTATGATCAGCACTACTAGTTGGAATAGCTTCTACCCACTTAGTAACGTAATCAACAACAACTAAAATATGTGTGTAACCATTAGAGGCAGGAAAAGGTCCCATATAATCAAAGCCCCAAACATCAAATGGTTCAATAACAAGAGAATAGTTCATAGGAATTTCTTGACGTCTACTAATATTACCAATTCTTTGACATTCATCACAAGACAAAACAAACTTACGGGCATCTTTGAAGAGAGTAGGCCAATAAAAACCGGATTGCAATACCTTGTGTGCAGTTCTGTCCCCAGCGTGGTGTCCTCCATATGATTCAGAGTGACACTTCCGTAGGATCTATTCTTGTTCATGCTCAGGTACACAACGTCTAATAACACCATCTACTCCTTCTTTATAAAGGTGCGGGTCATCCCAAAAGTAATGTCTTAAATCATAAAAGAACTTTTTCTTTTGTTGGTATGTGAAGCTAGGTGGTATAAGTTTAGCAACAATGTAATTAGCATAATCAGCATACCAAGGAGCAGTACGAGAAGCATTAACGATCGCTAATTGTTCATCAGGAAAGCTATCATCAATAGGTAGGGGGTCATCAAGAACATTCTCTAACCTAGACAAGTTGTCTGCAACGGGGTTCTCAGCTCCCTTTCTATCAATAATATGCAAGTCAAATTCTTGGAGCAAGAGAACCCATCTAATGAGTCTAGGCTCAACATCTTTTTTTTCCATAAGGTATTTAATATCAGCATGATCAATGTGAATAGTAACTTTGGAATCAACAATATAAGGTCTAAACTTATCACATGCAAACACAACTGCTAAGAATTCTTTTTTAGTAGTAGCATAATTTCTCTGGGCAGTATCGAGAGTCTTACTAGCATACTGGATAACATTTAATTTCTTATCAACTCTTTGCCCTAGAACAACACCTACAGCATAATCACTAGCATCTCACATAATTTCAAAAGGTAAGTTCCAATCAGGTGGCTGAACAACAGGTGCAGTGATCAAAGCTTTCTTAAGTATTTCAAACGCTTCTACACAATCATCATCAAAGACAAAAGGAATATCTTTTTGCAATAAATTAGTCAGAGGCCTGGAGATTTTAGAAAAGTCCTTAATGAACCTCCAATAAAAACTGGCATGACCAAGGAAACTTTTTATACCTTTTATGTCCTTGGGACATGGCATCTTTTCAATAGCATCAACTTTAGCTTTATCAACTTCAATACCTCTCTCGGAGATCTTGTGCCCCAAAACAATGCCTTCATTAACCATAAAGTGGCACTTTTCCCAATTCAAGACGAGACTAGTGTCTTCACATCTCTGCAAAACTCGAGCAAGGTTGCTCAAGCAATCATCAAAAGAGGATCCATAAACGGAGAAGTCATCCATGAATACCTCACAAATCTTTTCACAAAAGTCAGAGAATATAGCCATCATACATCTTTGAAAGGTAGCAGGTGCATTACATAAACCGAAAGGCATATGTCTATAAGCAAAAGTACCGAAAGGGCAAGTAAAAGTGGTTTTTGATTGATCCTTCGCTGACACATGTATTTGAGAGAAACCAGAATAACCATCTAGAAAGCAGAAATGTGTATGTTTGGATAGTCTTTCTAGCATTTGATCAATAAAAGGTAAAGGGTAATGATATTTCTTAGTGGCTTTATTTAGTTTACGGAAATCAATTACCATCCTATAACCTGTAATAATTCTTTGCGGGATCAATTCATCTTTATCATTGGGAACAACAATAATACCTCCTTTTTTAGGGACACAATGGACAGGGCTTACCCATTCACTATCAGCAACGGGATAAATTATACCTGCCTCAAGGAGTTTTAGTATCTCCTTTCTTACCACTTCTTTCATCTTAGGATTTAATCTTTGTTGAGGATCTCTGACTGGTTTGGCATCATCCTCCAAACTAATTTTGTGTTGACATAATGTGGGACTGATGCCTTTAAGATCATACAGAGTATATTCAATAGCAACACGGTGCTTCTTCAGAGTTTTCAATAATCTTTCCTCTTCCTGCTCTGAAAGGTTAGCACTAATAATAATAGGATATATCTTCTTTTCATCAAGATAAGCATATTTAAGATTATCAGGTAATGGTTTTAGCTCAAACATGGGATCACCCTTGGGTGGAGGAGGATCCCCTAGGATTTCAACAGGTAAGTTATGTTTCAGAATAGGTTCCTGTTTAAGGAATACTTCATCTATTTCCCTTCTTTCTTTCATAAACATATCATTTTCATGGTCCAACAAATATTGTTCTAATGGATCAGTAGGAGGCACGACAATAGAAGCAAGACCAATTATTTCATCTTTACTAGATAATTCTTTATCACGGGGTTGTCTATGAAATTTAGCAAAATTAAACTCATGAGTCATATCATCTAAGCCAATCGTAACAACATCCTTTTAACAATCAATCTTAGCATTAACAGTGTTTAAGAAGGGTCTACCAAATATAATGGGACAAAAGTTAGCTTGTGGAGAACCAAGAACAAGAAAATCAGCAGGGTATTTAACCTTCCCACACAAGACTTCAACATCTCTAACAATCTCAAAAGGCTTAATAGTATCTCTATTGGCAAGCTTAATTGTGACATCAATATCTTCTAGCTCAACAGGTGCAATGTCATGCATAATTTCTTTATATAAATCATAGGGTATTGCACTAGCACTAGCACCCATATCACATAAGCCATGATAACAATGATCTCCTATTTTAATAGAAATAACAGGCATACCTACAACAGGTCTATGTATCTTAGCATCTGGTTTTGCAATATTAGCAGTTTCACCACAAAAGTAAATAACATGCCCATCTAAATTATCATCCAAGAGATCTTTAACCATAGAAATACTAGGTTTAACTTTGATTTGCTCAGGAGGTGTATAAGTTCTAGTATTACTCTTACGAACAACAATTGAAGCTTTAGCATGATCCTTTATTCTAACAGGAAAAGGTGGTTTCTCAACATAAGTAGTAGGAACAATAGGATCACTATAAGTGATAGTCCTTTCTTCAACTGTAATAGGTGCAACTACTTTTACTTCAATGGGAGGATTATATTTAAACCACTTCTCCTTAGGGAGATCAATGTGAGTAGCAAAAGATTCACAGAAAGAAGCTACTACCTCAGAGTCAAGTCCATATTTAGCACTAAATCCACGAAAAACATCAGTATCCATAAAAGATTTAACACAATCAAACTTAGGTGTCATACCTGACTCCTTACCATCATCGGAACCCCAATCTTCGGAGTTGCGTTTAATTCTTTCGAATAAGTCCCATATGAATTCAATAGTCTTCAGCATATAAGAACCAGCACAAGAAGTATCGAGCATGGTGCGATCATTGAGAGAAAGCCAATCATAATTTTTTTGAATAATAATTTCTCTGGAGAGCTCATGATTGGGGCATGAATATAACATTGACTTAAGCCTCCCCCAAGCTTGAGCGATGCTTTCTCCTTCGCGAGGCCAGAAATTATATATGTAATTACGATCACGATGAACAAGATGCATAGGATAAAACTTCTGATGAAATTCCAACTTCAATCGTTTATAATTCCAAGATCCCGTATCATCACATAGCCTAAACCATGTCAATGCATATCCCTTCAAAGATAAAGGGAAGACCTTCCTTTTGACAACATCATTGGGGATACCTGCAAGCTTAAATAATCCACAAACTTCATCCACAAAGATAAGGTGTAAATCAGGATGCAATGTTCCATCTCCTGCAAAAGGATTAGCTAGCAGTTTCTCTATCATACCCGAAGGAATTTCAAAGTGAACATTTTTAGTAGGTTCAGTTGGTTGAGGAGAAACTCTTTGTTCTACTGGTCGGGGCGAAGATGCCCCGAACAAGCCCCTCAAATGATTAGTTTCCATAGTAACAAGTAACAGAAAATTTCAGCACACTATATAAATGTTTCCTTACCAAGTTTTACTCACCAAAAGTGCTACACTCCCTGGCAACGGCGCCAGAAAAGAGTCTTGATGACCCACAAGTGTAGGGGATCTATCGTAGTACTTTCGATAAGTAAGAGTGTCGAACCCAACGAGGAGCAGAAGGAAATGATAAGCGGTTTTCAGTAAGGTTTTCTCTACAAACACTGAAATTGTAGCTGATAGATAGTTTTGTAATAAGATAAATTGTAAAGAGCAACAAGTAATGAAAGTAAATAAGGTGCAGCAAGGTGGCCCAATCCTTTTTGTAGCAAAGGACAAGCCTGGACAATTTATTATAATGAGGAAAGCGCTCTCGAGGACACATGGGAATTATCGTCAAGCTAGTTTCATCACGATCATATGATTCACGTTCGTTACTTTGATAATTTGATATGTGGGTGGACCGGTGCTTGGGTACTGCCCTTACTTGGACAAGCATCCCACTTATGATTAACCTTTATTGCAAGCATCCGCAACTACAACAAAAGTATTAAGGTAAACCTAACCACAACATTAAACATATGGATCCAAATCAGCCCCTTATGAAGCAACGCATAAACTAGGGTTTAAGCTTCTTTCACTCTAGCAACCCAACATCTACTTATTACTTCCCAATGCCTTCCTCTAGGCCCAAATAATGGTGAAGTGTCATGTAGTCGACGTTCACATAACACCACTAGAGGAAAGACAACATACATCTTATCAAAATATCGAACGAATACCAAATTCACATGACTACTAATAGCAAGACTTCACCCATGTCCTTAGGAACAAACGTAACTAGTCACAAAGCATATTCATGTTCATAATCAGAGGTGTAATAATATGCATTAAGGATCTGAACATATGATCTTCCACCAAGTAAACCAATAAGTATCAACTACAAGGAGTAATCAACACTACTAGCAACCCACATGTACCAATTTGTGGTTTTGGATACAAGAGATGAACTAGGGTTTGAGATGAGATGGTGCTGGTGAATATGTTGATGGAGATTGACCCTCTCCCGATGGGAGGATCGTTGGTGATGACGATGGTGATGATTTCCCCCTCCCGGAGGGAAGTATCCCCGGCAGAACAGCTCTGCCGGAGCTCTAGATTGGTTCCGCCAAGGTTCCGCCTCGTGGCGGCGGAGTTTCATCTCGTAAGCTTGCCCCTGATTGTTTTCCAGGACAAAACCCTTCATATAGCAGAAGAGGGACACCGGGAGGCCACCAGGGGGCCCAGGAGACAGGGGGCGCGCCCAGTAGGGGTGGGCGCCCCCCTCTTGGACAGGGTGTGGGCCCCCTGAGGTATTTCTTCCGCTCAATAATTCTTATTAAATCCAAAAATAAGTCTCGTGGAGTTTTAGGTCTTTTGGAGTAGTGCATAATAGGTTTCCAATGTTTGCTCCTTTTCCAGCCAGAATTCCAGCTGCCGGCATTCCCCCCTCTTCATGGTAAACCTTATAAAATAAGAGAGAATAGCCATAAGTATTGATATATAACGTGTAATAACAACCCATAATGCAATAAATATTGATATAAAAGCATGATGCAAAATGGACGTATCAGGAAGCACTACACAAGCCAGAATGTGATTGCTGCTGTTGACTTTGATCTGAAGTTCACATATGTGCTGGCTGGCTGGTAGGGGTGAGCATTCTCACTGATAGCATGAGTCGACCCGATGGGTTCAACATCCCCGACGGCAAGTTGTACCTTGGAGATGCTGTCTATGCATGTCGGCCGGGTATTCTTCCACCCTTCAGGAAAACAAGGTACCATCTCAATGAGTTCTCTGGTAGGAACTTTCCTAGGATTGCACAGGAGCTGTTTAATCTCAGACACTCCAGCCTTAGAGTACTGTTGAGAGGGCATTTGGAGCTCTAAAGAATAGGTTTAAGATCCTGGATCAGAAGCCATTCCACCCACACTCCACTCAAGTTAAGCTAGTTCTTGCTTGTTGCATTCTGCATAATTGGATCCTTCAGTGGGGCTTTGATGAACACGTGTCTAAGGAGGAAGAGGTCGAGCCTGACGATGTTGTTAGCTCTGGCCATGGTGTGGAGGCATTTGACAATGACGCTTGGAAGAACAAAAGGTTGGAGTGGGCAGAGGCAATGTGGCTTAACAGAGGTCAGTGCAGAATTTGAAGAATAGGAAGAAGAAGCAACATCAGCAGAAGCACAGAAGAAGAGGAAGAAGAAGCAGCAGCAGAAGAAGCAGAATAGGAAGATGAAGAGGAAGATGAAGCAGCAACACCGATGAACTATCCCCTATTTAGCCAATGGCTCTTAATAATTTGAACTGTCATTTGATTGTAGTTAGGATGAACTGTCATTTGTTTAACTAGCTGGCAGTATGTTCAGGTTGTGTGTGGTAAGGTCACCACTAGTTAGAACACTACAAAAAAAAATACACTTCCATGATGATACGTGTTGGTCATAGTAGGTCGCGTTTTCTGTCATGCATGTACATCCATGACAAATTTATGATAGAATCAAGATAGTTATACCTGTGCTGTCGTAGAAGTGTTCCATGACATTACCAAAATTATCATCACGGAAGTGTCCACTTCCATGAAGATAAATCGCGCGTCACAGAAGTGCTTTCGTCAAGGGTGACCGACACGTGGCATCCGCCGTAACGGAACGCCATTAAGCTATCGGGTCAGATTTTGGATCCAATAACCCATTAACAGCCACGACCAATGCCAATTTTCCACGTGTAAAATTCTCATTGGTTGGCGGATCCACGTGTCAGCTCCGCGTTGGCACAGGTGTCACTCATCCAACGATCGAGATGGGCCTATGATATGTTGACACGTGGACCGGCCCAAAAGTGGCCCACAAAGTTTAAATGGGCCGGCCCAACCAAAGGCCCATAAGATTTAGCGGACCATAATGGATCGGCCCAGCTAAATGCCCACAAAATATAGCGGACCATAATGGCCCGGCCCAGCTAAAGGCCCACAAGATTTTGTGGACCATAATGGGCCGGCCCAGCTAAAGGCCCACAAGATTCTGCATACCATAATGGGCCGGCCCAGCTAAAGGCCCAACATTCTCTGTCAAATCGACCCGTCAACGGCCTGGTCTAAACTTGTCATCAATGCGGCCCATGGTCACTTCTGGCCTGTTAACAGTCCGCTAAGTAATTGGGTCGAATTACGGCCCAGTGTATTTCCGGCCTGTTAAAGGTCCGACTTCATTTGGGCCCATTTACAGGCCATCAAAACTTTCGGCCCATAAACGACCGTGAAGGATTTGGGTCATATTCGGCAATGTCTTTCATTCGGCCTGTTAGAGGCCCACTATAGATTTGGGCCACTTTCGGCATGTTGTCATTTTCGGCCTGTTAACGCCGGACGTAAACCATGGGCCATATGTGGCCCAACGTCATATCGGGCCCATTAACAGCCCATATAAAAATGACAATAATCTAGCCCGACCGAAGTTCCGGCCTGTTAAAGGCCCATGTATTAGGTCGGCGCATTTATGGCCCGTCCGAATTTCGGCCTGTCAAATATCCGCATCGTAAATGGGCCACCATTTCGGCCTGCTAAGTCCAGTGGGTTATTTGGCACAATCAGGGCCCAATCTCACTTTCGGTCTATTAAAGGCCCATGTTTTTTATGGGCTCGAGATATTTACACCTGTAAACGGCCTATTTTTACTGAGGGCCCAAATTATGTTTAGGCCTGTTAAAGGCCCACTATGGGCACAAGCCTACCAGAAAAATTTGAAAGCTTATGCTAATTTAAGCCCAGATATTTTTAGTGGGCTACATGCCAATTTTGGCCCGTAAACGTTTTTAGCTCAATTGGAATGGGCCCGACGAATGTTGGCATGTTGGCCTCCTACGAAGCTTTCGGCCGAATACATTACTAAGATAAACCTACACTATACAAAAATAGCGTCGTAATTACTGCAGCCTGTGGCAGCATCATAAATGTTGTATCACAACAAAATAAATTCCAATCATACAACAAAAGGCCTGTTGGCATAAAGTTTACAGTCCTTCCAGATAAAAGCACCATCAGATGTATAGAAGCATATATCATTTGACCTGAGTGCTAATGTTTCAGGCTGTAGAATCTGATGGAGCAGCACGATCTCCACCTTTTTTCCGCCATTGCTCTTCAACAACGAAGCGAATGTCTAATAGTCTGATTTCAAAATCATTCATATCTTGATGACATTTCTCAACCACTATTCTTGTTTCCGAAACAACGTCCATTAGGGATTGGACTTTTGTCTGGAGCACAGATATATCACTCTGTCTAGCAGGAAGATTTTGTTCAGTAGGCGATTTGGATGAGGTTACCTTGACAACCAACCCAGAATTACGCAGGAAGGTGTTTTTTGCACTGTTAGTGGAGATATACTGACGCACTGCAGCAAGAGGTGACATTGTGCCTGTAGTAGCCTCGTCACCTTCAGGTGGTTGTGGCTGTTCAATCGTTTGTTCCATAGCTTGCTGAAAGTTTGAACTTGTAGATTAGTGTACCAGATTAAGTTACTAATGAGACAAAAACAAACAAAGTAGGTTAAACGTTTATACATAACTTATTTTGGTGAACTACTATAATACATTAGCATGTATTGTAGTGCCAACTACATAATAAAATCACTTTCGGAACATATGTCCATGTAGCATGCCTACTGTATTGTCTATTTCCTCACATTCGTTGACATCTAAGGATAAAGAGACATGGTTTAAAGTAGGATGAACATAGTATGACATCATTCATATCATGGGCAAACAGATATAAAACAAACATGCTATTTTATCATTGTGTGCGCACGTGAACATAACAACTAGATTACAGATTAAGACCAAAAGAATATCCTTCATCTCTTTTAAACCATGTAAGGTGAAATGATACGTTAAGACAACTGTGTATAAAAGTGAACAGAGTAACTGACATTGGCTGCAAAACGAGTAGTTAAATGAACACATCACAGTACCAATCAGTTCAAGGCAGGAGGAGTAAGGACTTACAACAGCGGCTTGAGCTGGTGTGCTCATGCCCTTCATCTTGCTGGTGTGGCAATGCTTGAAGATTTGCACTGCATTTGGTTTAGGTTCTTTTTGGTCCGCACGGGCTTTCCTCTGTATTTGGAACAAGTCAATATAGATACGATAATGTGGCACAAAAAAAGAAGGAAGTAGCAGCTATTTACAAGAGCCTCGAAGTGTGCAATATAGCTACGAGATCATGTTATCTGTTGGAATTTCACTTTTGAACGGTTGGTTTTGTTCTTCAAACAGTTAGCCTAGAAGAAGATACACTTGTAAGGCACATACATAAATACAAGTTCAATATTTGGTCTGATCAAATACATATAGCCTACCTGATACTTTGGATCAGACCAGTGTTTAACGAGGGCTGTCCAGCCTTCATCTGTAATATATTCCACTGGAGATGTTTGGGCGATTTCATTGTTAGCCTTGCCTTCAAAGTGAGATTTTCTAAGGTGGTACCGATACTATCGCAGAGCAGACTGAAAAACATGAGTGCATGCTTGTTTAGTTGCATCATCTTTCGGATCCAACTTGAACCTCATCTGTTGAAAAAAGAATGTGAGTCTTATTAGGAGGAAGCTAGAAAGTATGGAACAGATCAAGACAATATTACTAATTGCGATGAATAACATTACTTACGGATAAATGGTCAAGGAAGGTGTTAAACTGGGTATTGTCTTTCTCATTCCTGTACTGGATCCACGTTGGGAGGATATGCGCATGACACCTAACGGCAACGACTGCCTCTGATACTAACTTGGCTGACTCTGTAGCATCACGTGGCCTTTTTAAACCTGCCTCAAAATGGATCTCCATTCTTCCTCCTTTAGATTTTGTTAATCTGTCAAGCATTATCCCTGATGTCTGTTTCCGCTTGCGCTGTGGTGCTAGTTCAACAACGAATATGGAAAGTGTTAGTGTACATCAAACTGTGAGAGTACATATAAAGGAGCATGCAAGTGCAACTTGACTCGGTCAGGTACCGTCTTGGTGTTGATGCTCATGAGGTTCATCTGATCTTGCCAAGTCCTGTTGTGTCAGCAGTGCTTCGGAAGTTGTGTTAGGTGTGAAGGCAGCTTGGGAACTGGCCAATTCCGGAGCAAACGAACGAGTAACTGGTTGAGATGCTGGTACAGTTGAAGCGGATGCACCAGCTGGTGGAGCAGGTGATACTGTGTTTGTAGATTTAGCCGGTGGACTTGGACCTTCTACTGCACTATAAGTACCAGCAGAATCTCGACGGCAGAACCTTTTCCATTTCACCCGACGAGTAACAACACTCCCTACTATATTATTTTCCTTGCTCTTTTTTGACTTTGCCATGTCAAGTTGTACCCACAACACAAAAGAATAAAATCACTCTTCAGAACTCATTGATGCATGATACAGACAAGCAATACTTTGATGTAAGACAACCGTATGAGGATGGAATATGTAAGAAAAACAGGACGACATGACGTATTCATAGCTACAATGTGCAAACTAAGCAGAAGGATTTTCAAGAAAATAGAAGTAATGCAAGCTAGACACCATATGAAAGATGCAACCAATATTACCCTGCCAAGTTAAAAATGTCTTCCATAAGTGGCAATTCGAAAAATTAGAAGCAGTACAACATAGAAATCAATGCAAGATGCAACCACTATCAAACTGCCATGTTAAAAGCATCCAATCATGAGTTACTGATGCGGGATACACAACAACAGTACTTTGATGTAAGAACATGGTATAATAGATAGATGCAGTGTATTCTAGACACAGAAAGCCATGTCATATGCACATGTATAACGTATAAACTCAGCAGGTGCAATTTAATAAAAATAGAAGAAATACAGGCTAGACAACATATGCAACATGAAACCAATTATCACACTGTCAACTTAGAGAAAGCACCTGCGATGGTGGAGTGCGGGAGATGAACTCATCATGTAGACTTGGGACTTCAACTTCATTAGCAGTAGCAGTGGAAAATCTAGAGAGTCTCTGTTTGCGTCAGTGCGGAGTACCACCAACATCCCCGAACTTACTCTTTTCCTTCCTATTTTCTGATATTGCCTTATGAAGTCAAAACCACAAGAAGATGAATAAAATTAACTCTGCATAACTGGTTGATGCATGATTCAGACGAACACTACTTTGATGTAAGGCAAGCGCAGGATAGGAGGATGGAATATATACAAAAAAAAGACAGCATTTCATATTCACACGTACGATAGGAGGATGGAATATGTATGAAAAAACAGTAAGCGGAAGGCATTTCAACAAAATTAGAAGAAATGAAAGCTAGGCACCATATGAACATGCAACCAATATCACTCTATCAGGTAAAAAGTGTCTCGTCATAAATGCCATTTCAAGAAATTAGAAGCAGTACAAGCTAGAAGACAATGCAAGATGCAACCTACATCATAGTCCCAAGTTAAATGTGTCTTATGGGAAAGTGATTGTTGCAGGTATAAGTTGTAAGCTACGCAGATGCAATTCTACATAATCAGAAGCAATACAAACTAGACATCATACGGAAAACGCAACCACGTATAATAGTTCCAAGTAAGAGCAAGCACCTGTGATGGCGGAGTAGGGGAGATGTGCTCATCATGTACACGTATGTTCTAGAAACAGGAACACATGTCATATTCACAGGCATTATGTGTAAAGTAAGCATATGCAATTCAAGTTAGAAGCAATACAAGCTAGACATCATACGCAACATGCAACCACATATAATAGTGTCAAGTTAGAGCAAGCACCTGTGATGGTGGAGTAGGGGAGATGTGCTCATCATCTACACAGCTACGTTGACTGTCCAACCTTGTGTTGTCTTGCGAATCTTGTTGGGAGGATGGCAGAGTAGAATCTTTAGAGACCCCTTGTTTGAGTTGCTCCGAAGGACCACCATCATCCACTCCCGGACTAATTTCCTTCAGCTGTAATGATTTTGCATTGTGAAGTCAAACCGATAAGAAAAAGGAATAAAATTCGCTCTTCAGAACTCATTCATGCATGATACTGATGAACACTACTCGGATGAAAGGCAAACACATGATGCAAGGATGGAATATGTACGAAAAAATGGACGGCTTGACATATTCACACCTATGATGTGGTAACTAAGCAGGAGGCACTTCAACAAATTAGAAACACTGCAAGACACCATATGGAAGGTGCAATCAATATCACTCTGCCAAGTTAAAACTGTCTCTTTATAGGTGGCGTTCATCAAACTAGAAGCAATACATGCTAGAAATCATATTCAAGATGCAAACCAATATCACACTGCCAACTTAAAGGTGTCCCATCATAAGTGACTGATGCAGGATACACAAGAAGAGTAGTTTAATGTAAGAACATGGTGTGATAGACAGATATAGTATGTACCAAAAACAGGAAAGCGTGTCATATTCACATGTATCATGTGTAAGCTAAGCAGATGCAGTTTACACTAATTAGGAGCAATACGAGCTAGACACCATATGCAACATGCAACCAGATATCACACTGCCAAGTTAGAGCAAGCACCTTGGATGGTGGAGTAGGGGAGTGGAGACTTGGACCATGTAATGCACTATCAGTTCAAGGAGAATCGGTATAGATGCTCCATTTACGTTGCTGCAGAGGACCACCATCATCCCCTTCCTTACTCTTTTCCTTCCTCTTTCTTGATTTTGCCTTGTCAAGTCAAACCCACAAGAAAAAGGAATAAAATTTGCTCTTCAAAACTTATTGATGCATGATATTGATGAACACTACTTTCATGTGAGGCAGCCGCATGATAGGAGGATGGAATATGTATGAAAAAGAGGAAGGCGTGACATATTGACATGTATGATGTATAAAGTGTGAACTAAGCACAAGGTGCTTGAACTTGTTAGAATCGATGCAAGCTAGAAACCATATGAAAGATGAAACCAATATCACTCTGCCAGATTAAAAGGGTGCCATAACAAATGTATTTGACCAAATTAGAAGCAATACATGGCAACAGGCTAGAAATAATATGCAATATGCAACGAATAAAGGTGACTCATCATAAGTGATTGATGCAGGATACAGAAGAGAGGTAGTTTCATGTAAGAACAAGGTTAACACATAGATGTAGTGTGTACCAAAAATAGTAAGGCATGTCATATTCACAGGTATAGTGTGTAAACTAAGCAGATGCAATTTACCCTAATTAGAAGCATTACAAGCTAGACACCGTATGCAACATGCAACCACATATCACACTGTGAAGTTGGAGCAAGCACCTGTGGTGGTGGTGTAGGGGAAGTGCTGTCTTCAGGTACAGAGCAACGTTCAATATCTTCATTTAGGCTTGCTGTTTCTTGAGAATCATGTGGAGAGGATGAAATTTCATTCTTTATAAGAGTATTGCGTCTCATATTAACCCACGCGCGTGACTGTCTCATCATAAGCGATAGATGCAGGATACACAAGAACAGTAGTTTGATGTAAGAACATGGTGTGATAGGCAGATGAAGTATGTTCCAAAAACAGGAAGGCGTGTCATATTCACATGTATAATGTGTAATCTAAGGAGATGCAATTTAACAAATTAGGAGCATTGATGAGGGATACACAAGAAAAGTAGTTTGATATAAGAACATGGTTAATAGAAAGACGTAGTATGTACCAAAAACAGGAAGGCATGTCATATTCACAGGTATAATGTGTTAACTAAGCAGATGCAATTTACCCTAATTAGAAGCATTACAAGGTAGACACCATATGCAACATGCAACCACATATCACACTGCCAAGTAAGAGCAAGCACCTGCGATGGTGGTGTGGGGGAATTGCGGTGATCAACTAGAGAGCTACGTTGACTATCTTCATTTAGCCTTGCTGTTTCTTGAGAATCATGTGGGGAGGATGACACTGCACTCTTTAAACGAGTAGGGCGTCTCACAGTAACCCACCCGGGTGACTGTCTCATCATAAGTGATTGACAAGGGATACAAAAGAGCATTAGTTTGATGTACGAACATGGTTAATAGACATATGTAGTATGTATCAAAAACAGGAAGGCATGTCATTATCAAAGGTATAATGTGTAAAGTAAGCAGATGCAATTTAACCAAATTGGAAGCAATACAAGCTAGACACCATATGCAACATGCAACCACATTTGACAGCGCGAAGTTAAAGCAAGCACCTGGGATGGTTGTGTGTGGCAATTGAGACCATCAAATGCAGAGCTACGTTTACTGTCTCCAACTGCTGACACTGCACCCATTAGAGCGCTGAAACGCTTAGTGCTTATCTTCGAATTACACTGGAGCGACTTCTGTCTTTTCTTTTTTGCATTCATCAACACCGCGTCAGAGTCTGAAATACCCATGCATAAAAAAAACAATAGTGTGAGTATGGGTGAAGTGTGTGCACAATTAGTATAGTGTAAAGGTAGCAGATAGCAGGTCGGTGAGAAATAAATGACGGGAGACATATGATAGCTCTACAACATGCATGGCACACTCAATAACTACAAGATTCTATGAAAATAACAGTCGACTGAAAGCAAATAGGTCAATCCATTTTTTCTGCACCGTCCGATGTACAAAGAACGGGCAGATCGCCTTCATCTACCTCCAGCCAGTCAGTGTTGACGATCTTCCTCGAAACGTCAGCGACCACCGGCCCAGTATTCCTCCCCTGCCCGCGCCCTCCCCTCGACCTCACCGCACCGCCGTGCTTGGCATCGCCCCCCAGCCATCCATTCAAGCCCCGCCGACCTCCAGATCGGGCACAAGCAGCTCCTACGCCCCACACCCCTATGATAGACACCGATGCACCGCTTCCTCGGGGAACAGGCGGACTAGGTGCTCCGCGCGCCTAAGCGGGTGTTGCTTCTTTTAATTGCGGTTCGACTGACCCTGAATTGAAATCCAGGCGGGCTACTGACCTGTAGCAAAGGTGAAATAGTAAAAGAGAGGAAACCTTGTGCATTTAGTATCACGAAGAAGATGCAGTAAGAAGCGCTCAACTAGTTTCTTTCGTGGGATGAATACCGTGTGAGCGGAGACGTAAGATTTGCACGAATAAGGGAAGAGGAGTACCTCTTTCTGCTGGCAGTGCTGTGTCCTCCTTCTGTTTTTCCGACGATCTTGTTGTTCGCCAGAAACCAGAAGTTGTGGAGGACGGTGCAGCCTTGGACGAACCCATGGCCAAGTTGTTGAGTGTGGTGTGGTGGTCGTCTGTCGGCGACGGGGAAGCAGATCCGAGGCGGTGAATGACGGCGCAGCGGGAACAACTCCGGTGCGGTGGACGGTTGCGATAGTGGAGCCGCAGCAGTGAGGCGCAGGACGGCGTGGTCGGAGTGGTTCTGGTACGGCGCACGTCGGCGTCGGCGTCGTGGAGGCAGCTCTGCCTCGTCTTCAGCTGCTAAGTCCTTGAGGGCGTTGCGGTTGCGGTTGCGTTGGACGACGACATCAGGGTACCGGCTCTGGCGTGATGGAGGAGGGAGGCGGTGGATTGGCCGCTATGGGGTGGAGGACGGAGGAGGCTGGGGTTTCGCGGCTGGTGGAGAGGGCGTTTTCGCGCCCATGGAGTATGAATGGGGAAACGGAGGGAGGCGGGGAACTAAGGGGGAACACTGTTTTGGTTTGAGACGCGCGTGTTTGAAATTTGGGGAAAGTTACAAACTTTGCCCCCATCTAAAATTTCAGACATATTGCGGGTTGGGGGTAGGACAGTCATGTCAGGTGTCCCAAATGTGGGCGGGATAGATTTCGGCCGAGCGCATGGGTGTTTAGGCGCCCACGGCGTATGAATGCTTCTCGGAGGCGGTTGAGACTGGCGTCTTGGTGAAGTTACAAACCTACCCCGGTTTAGACCTTTGGACATCGGGCCGATAGGCTACACAGGCCAGAGTCTGGACAGTAATTTCTACCACCAAAACATTAGTCTCGCGCGGTTTCGGGTGACCAGAGGCCTATTTGGCGCTTCGTTCAATATTTGGGAGCAGAAGCATTAACGTTTTCGGTTCTCTTGAATTGAACTTTCAGGATTTGTCAAACTTCACAAATCTTTACTCTTGAAAATCCTAAAGCTACGATTATTTTGGAATGGAGGGGGTACATTTTAATATACATTGTACACGAGTATATATATTAAAAAATATGCAACTTACCTCAGTTCATGCATGGTTCCAGGTATAATCTCCTTGGTTGCAAAAAAAAGTCAGATATGCGTATGAATATATATAGCATGTTCAAACTCACAACAAAGATTGATGCCCCCCTTTACATCTGATTTACAAATGCCATTATCTCAGGTTCAAATAGATGAATGCACTTCCTATGAATTTGAATCTTTGAAACCCCCTTTATGTTGAATTCGACATGTATTTTATTTCGTAGCTAGCAATTTGGAATGTATCCATGCAAGTGACAAATGTATAAAGTGCTTCACACTAACAACATGGTGTGCACTAATTAATGTTTATATATGAATTGCAAAAGCATCCATTGCCTGTATTTCAAACCGCTCTCACTCTATGGATCGATAATATGAAATAAACACATGCACATGCTAGAATTCAATAGAGTATGGGTGTCTGATAGACCGATTTTCGTCCATACGCAAATTTGCAAAATTCATGATCTCATCCAAATATAATAATGCCATTTATATTTTAATTTAATGCGTAGAACCGCCTTTTACACGTAGATGCACTATGCCTCGCCCCGTTCTCACAAACGCGTTATATATCTCTCTATCTAACGCATAAGTGCACACACTTTATATGCATCGACATTTCTCTTTCACACATGCTCACAATCTCTCTCAGGGTGTCGGGGTGTCTCACGCACATGCTCTCTCTGTTTCTCTCTCTCTCTCTCTCTCTCTTTCTGACTACTATGTACCACTCTTTTCACTAATCTCAGTTGGAAAACACTATTTCTCTCACATGCATATATACACATGCACGATCTCTACTAGCCCTCTATACGCACATATATGTGCCTACGTGTCTCCCGCATGCACATTATCTT